>NC_086256.1:10970485-11272758 GCF_021018805.1 Prinia subflava | reverse complement strand
TATAGATCTTGTATATCACCAAGGTAATAAATAATTAGCGAGCAGAACTGAGTAAGATGGCAGCTTGAACACAACCCCAGATTTTGAATCTTGCTGCAGAAGTCAGCGATCAGAATGATACATCCTTCTGCCTTGAATGATGAAACAGCTTTCTCACAACCTAACACACAGCACCATCTGGCATGAACTGAGGAAACTAAGAACTTCTGGAAGAGAAGCACAAAAGCAATTTGTTTCTTCAGAATTGTCCAAGATACTGACAGAAGTCTTTCAGAAATAGTCATTTGACTGCAAATGTGTCTCAGTGAACCTGCCTCCTGAAAAAGTGTGTGTGTTGGTAATAATCTTTAAAAAATGTTGTTGAATTGAACTGATTGGGTGTGGGATGGGCGCTGTCAGAGTTAGGACAGTCTATGTGCAAAGTCCTCTGCCTATCAAACTGGCTGGGTTCCAGAACATCATCTCACATCTCCTGCTGGGAATTCTACGGGCTCGGGACACATTTCTTCAGCAGAGCTCAGTAGTTACAAAAAGAGTGGCTACAAACACCCGGTCAAGCTGCTCTTTGAGCAGGAGCAGCACATCAGCACTGGCTCCTCGCTGGGGCTGGATGCCCCACGTGTGCAGGGGACAGGAGGGCTCTGAGCCCCCTGCCAGCCCGAGGGGACATGGAGCTGGCCCCTCACAGGCACTGCTTGGGGGTGCTCAGGGTTAGCCCCAGATGCTTGCAGTACAAACACAAACGGAGCCTGCAGTCCAGAAAACATTAGCTCTGCTGCTATCAGCACAGATTTATTTTGGCATTGCTTGTTGAAAGTGACTTTCAACGCAGACTGTTTTCTAAATGATCCTGAAAAGACACTCCTTTCTTTCCCATCACCTTCACCTAAGGCAAGAACATCCAGTAGCATTGATCTATTTGCTGCTAGTTTTCATTAATTTTACCCTCCCTAAGGGTGGTGCAGCTTTGGTGCCAGCTAATTAAAACCTATTTAGGGATGCTCAGTGCACTTTATCAGACCAGAATTAGCTTTGCTGCTTTAATGAAGACTACAGTTTTCTCTGTTATTACCAATTAAATGTTATTATATCATACTGCATTATATTTGTATTGCATGGCAAAGATATAGATGGCTTTAGAACCACTTATCTAGAGCGAGGTACATACAAAGATGCCACATTTAGTAATTATCTAATATTTCTTTAAATCCTTTCACTTGAGTCAATATATATAATACAGCAGCACATTAGTGAAGTACTGGAAGAAGCTGCCAGCTTTATGCTCCCTCTAGGGAAGTACCAAGTAAAATGCATTAATGAAAAATTGTGAATGTCTGATAATGAATATTATTTATGTACAACAATTATTCAAAGTGGATGAGCATTCAGCACCTTGAACTTGACTGCTTCACTAACAAAGACTCTCAGAAAGAACATATGTTCCCCAGATTCTTAACACTCATGCAAGGTTAATTACCCAGAGCAGATAGCCCATATCGGAGGATATTTTGTACTGCTGTAGAATTCAAAAATGAACTACAAAATAAAACCCACTGTTTGGTGCAAGTTACTTAGAGGCAATTCTTGTTTCTTCCATGCATCAGTAATAAATCATTTGTCAATACCAAAGCTGTGGGTTTTGAACCTGCACCCAGGGAAGTCAGGGATAAAGCTCCCATGTCAGCACTGCAGGACCAGAGCCTTTCTGCACTAGAGAAGCGACTGAAGCACATACCTGTTAGCTGCTTCTCACAACATCCTTTAAAAACTTGAGGATGAAACTGCTCAAAATTACCACTAATTACCTAAAAAGATTGTACATCAAAGAGTAGAAACAGAAAACTCATTAAAGGCTCGACAGACTAGAAATCTGTTGCAATCTTACTATACATTAGTAGCATACATTGTACAGCAAGACAGTATTTTAGGATTATACTAAAATAGATGCAGTTGCAATCCACTCAGTACATTTTAAAATATGAGTTGAAATTGGTTTCCTTCCAGAATTTTTGCTGGAAACATGTCGAACCAGACCTCTGTTCAATCTAATATTCCAAGCAAGGGCTGATTTTTCTCTGAGGAACTGAAGGAATATTTGGAATATTTGGCTGAGGAACCCGAGCCTCACAGCATTGTAATAGCCTGGCGCAATGTGTGAAAGTATTTTCATCACCCACAAATCTCCTGTGCTCTCCATGTACTGCTTCCACAAATGCCACATACCTCTAACAGTCTCATGACCATCCCTAGAAACAGAAGACACATCCTGCAAATTGAATATGTTACAGAAAATGAAACTGTTTCCAAACTGAAGTCCCCCATTACTAGGGAACTGCAAGATGTTTTCTTGAGATACAGAAGATGTTGGCTAATGACAGATCAATCATTTCCCTTGTTTCTGGCTGACAAAAGCACTAAATGATGTTAAAAGCATCATTTTATTTGTATTGTAGGTATTTGATGTGGAAAAGTAGGACTGAAAACGAAAGCTGCAGTAGATAGAGGATGTTACCTGATTGCCACTGTGAGAAGTGGAGGGTTTTTCCCTTGGTGTCCAAGGGACACACACGCACAAACAACTTGATGGGTCGTGAGACAGGCTCATAAAAATTTATTGCTGTTGCAATGTGAAACTTAAGGAGAAAGAACATGGGCCATTTTAACATTAGGCTGCTTAAGAACTTTGTTGTACGCACTGAGAGAAGTTCAATCTGCCTTTGACATGAAAAGAAGCATTTGTATTGTGTTAATTGAGTAACTATAAAAACTTGAGATGTGTTAATTTGTTGAAGAGGAATGCATTAGGCTGGAGAGAGGGATACTTTGACATTGAATGATGAGGGGTTTTTTCATAGGAAAAAGAGGAGATTTTTTCAAGGTCTAATCTCACAATAAGGATTTTGATGAAGCATTATAAAGTCGCTGTGACCTGACTGACTCATAAATATAAACAAATTTATGTACAGCAATGCAATAATGTACCCATGATCATATTTAGCTTGATTAATATGTAAACAGAATGACTTGGATTATTAAAGGTCATTTTTGAAGAATGGATCTTGTGTATTTATTAGCCTCTGTTCATCAGTTTGTTCAGCTAAACTAAAGAAGCCGTGATAACCTTGAAACCCTTATGAGATATATGAGCTCCCTCCAACTCCAGAACCACAGCAGCAGCATGTGCACTTGGTGAACAGGGGCAGGCTCCTCCTTATGTTCCAACAGTTTGAAAAATAGGAAAAATCAACTGTCATCAAGCTCTGACAGTTTAATAACAGTGAAACAAGTATGTCTGAGATAACAGAGATAACAAGCTTTTCTACTTTGAAAAGCTAAAGTCAAAATTTCAGACTATGTAAAGCTGTTTGTGAATACCTGTATCTTTAATTTGGTCAGAATAGCCACAGTTCCTTCCCAACCTCAAATTCATGATGTGCAAATTTAAAAGTTAATATTAAGGCACAGCAGTGATCTGGAAACTCCTTCCTAGTTAGCTCAAGTGAGTATATATTACAGGTGCCCTTCCATGCCAAAACACAGATGACTTGAATTTTTGCAGCTTGGTTACAAATTCTTGAAATTTGTGGTCTTAATTGCACAAATCCAGTTTCTGCTTTGAACACGCTAGCCCAAAGAGTGGCTCTCACACTTTCACCTCTTACAGCCTCATTTGAGTAACATAAATGCACATTATCAAGAATGGAAACTAGAATTTCAGCAAAATACTGTTAAAAACCTATATCTATTCTAGTATCTCTGATAACCCATTTTCACCAAGAAACAAAAATAATGCATAACCCTGAGGTCTGTGTTTGAAGAAAAGCTACAGAGAATCTCAACAGAGAAGAAAATGCAATATCCAGAATTATCCTGAGGTTGTGCATTTGGAAATGTTGTTTGTGTAGGATTATCCTCTTCAAATAAAATGTCAATTTAATCAATAGTAAATTGAGCTGAAAACAACACACAGCTTTGAAAACATTTCAGGAAGACATCCAATATTTTTGGGATTCAAGCCAACAGAAATGGAATGAACAGAAGGTAGTGTAGGTGGGGTAAATGGGGCCTAGCTGCTGCCTCATCAAGTGCTTATAACAGTCAAACCCATATAACAATCCATTAAAAACATATCTGGGGACTCATTAAGTAGCTGACACCCCGCATGGAGTTTCCTCACGTATCTTTTGTCAAACATTATAATTGTTCTTCATGTTTAAGACTCACCGGTCTTTTCCTGTCTCCCTCTTGAATATCGCGTCGCAGTAGCTCATGCGCTTCTCCGTTGTCACGTAGATTTTGGCAGTTGGGTAGCTGTCAACAGTTTTCTTCAGCATGTTGTACACAATGCCATTTCCATCCCTCCTCATGTTTCGGAAAGGACCCCAGATCACGTAAACGGTGTTGTTGGTTTCTTTGAAAAAGTACTCAGGATTCTTAAGCAGGAGAGGCACACTGGTGTGAGAGACCACTCTTACAGTTGTCCTCTTCCCAACATCTTCCTCATAGCCCTTTGTGGGAGCATTGTTCATCCTCCATATGCAGGAGGACTTGTCTATCTCGATGCCCACCCTCTGGCCAGCCATCTGTCCCGAGTTTGAAACAATGGCACAGAGGTCACAGTCAAGTTGTAGAGGCTGAAAGACAGGAAACAATAATATATATCTCAAGTTTTTCCTCTGCAAAACATCAAGACTGAAAATTCAGTTAAAAGAAAAACAGGTACAGTACAACAAATTGATAGCAATGCTTCTCTTTAAAGAAACAAAACCACAATCCCCACGTGGCAGAGCTGCTCAAAAACTCTACCACTACAAAGCTCTGAATGCAAACCTTTTCAGGGAAATAGGCAGTTCCAATCTTTGTCTTTGTTCCCACCTCACAAAGTCAACTATACAAATAATCATTCCTTTTTTTTTCCTCTAAGTGTTACTCTTTTCACTAAACAACAAGAAAACAAAGAAACAGCAGAAAGCAATATTTTGATCAATGGCTTCTCTTTTAACAAGGTGTTGTCAGCAATAGGAAAAAACCTACTGAAAAAGTAATGCTGGAAGTTTAACTGTGTTTGTGTCTGAATGAATAGTTCCCGAATTTCTGACAGAAGTTGAATGTGAGATGTAATTCTAAAATGCAATCTAATAGTATGAAAATCCTACAGTTGAAAAGGAGATGTGGACAGAGGAATATTTTGTTCTCTCCAGAAAGTGGTTATGATCCATGGAAAATGAGAGGCAGATGGACTGGTGACACCTGAACTAGGAACTTCATCCTGAGAAAATGACAGTCAAAGACAGTATTTCCTGATCAGGTCCTAGGGTGCTATTACTCCAGTATGAATTAAAAATAGGAAAAAAAAAATCTAACAGAGATATAAGGACCTGATGTTCCATTTGTCAGAGTACAAAGAGTAAATGTCTTTCCATTCTTTTGTACCTACAGACTAAAAGGAAATGACCTCTAAATTGGATTGTATAAAGAGTTCAGTTAGAAATATAAATCAAATGAAAACTAGATCTATCAAAAAAAAAAAACCCCTACAGGAGATCATCTAGGTCAGAGATAACCCACAATTTTTTGTATGGTCATAGACTTGATTCTCTGTCATGCTCACAACTAGGAGTCAGTGACTTCAGTTTAGTACTTTCTAGGAAGAATTCCCTTCACGTTCTTTGGACATTTACTCTGACAGGATGCTAGGTGCTTTTCTGATGAGACTTGTGGTTATTTCTCTTCAAAATCACACCTCATTGAGCTGATGTGGATGAATAGCCTGCCTACATTTGACCGCTATAACCCTAGGATGCCATTGCTGGCAAAAAACTGAATTCTTTGATACGGGGGAATAATGCAAGGACAAGAGACAAACATCTTAAGAGAGCTGAAATATCTCATCTTTGGGCCACAAATATTGTACTGAATTAAGGGGCATCCTGCAAGACTTATGCAGTAAACCTCACAGTTTCAAAGCTTTGATTCCTCTATTGTGATTGATCGCATTTCATTATCTGTCTGGTTAAGGAAAACATTCTTTCCTCATTTTATCGGTAGCTAAAGATTCCTGATTGAATGCAAAAGTAACCATTGACAATTTTTCCTTTACAGAACATCATGCATTTTTTTATAGCTGTTACAGTTTAGAGAGCTGTCCTGCCCGGCTCCCTGACAGCAGGGATGAAATCCCAGGAGATGCAGCTGAACGCAGCAGTCTTTCTGTTCACCGCTTACTTACAGAAATTCTCTCTAAGATACATTATGAGGATATGGCTGGGTGACCTAAACAAATCCACAGGCATAACTCCTATCCTAGCATGAAGTGAATTGTTACAGTCCCAGTAGATTAATTTATAGCTTTCAGGGTGAACTTTCAAACTAACAAATGCTGAATATGAAACTGCTAGATAGGAAAAGCCAATTTGGTCAAGAATCTGGTTCTATTTAAATTTGTCTCATCCTCAGAGCTGCATTTTCACTAAATTCTTCCTTCTCCATTAAAACGGAGCTGCTCTCAAATTTGGAATTGTTTGATTTTCTCACCTTAGTTAGAAATTCATTGCACATTTTCTGTTCACTGAGTGCAACTGTTCTGCTCGAATAAGCTGAGTACACTCACTCCTGCAACTGTGTCCCCTGGTTTTCCAGCTCTTTTGTTGTGATTCATTTATCTTGTTCCAATTTATGAAATGCTTTCATAATACTGAATGCCTGCACTAGGTCAACATATAATCTGCTCTTCTTCAGCAGAGTCAGAGGCTAACCCCCTCCCAGCTCTATCTCACAATAAGTATTTTTTACAATGTAGAGAGATTTTACATGTCCCAATATGCATATTTCCCAACAGAGATCCCTGCAGAGTTAGGAGACTGAATGATATCCAAGGTAAATAATTCCACTGACCCCAGATTCATCCACTGTCTTCATCCTCTTTTTACATCATATCTCCCTCAACATATGAGCAAACACACACCAGTATTCACTCATTGAATCCCATGTGGAGACAGGCCACCAGTTTGTGGTGCTGGTTTTTGTCACAGACACACAGAGAAGGGTGCTTACAGTAACACACAAGAATCCACATACAAAACCAATGGGTCTGCCAGGCAGCCCAGGCTGCCCTCTCATCTGCAGAGAGGGTCCAGCAGCAGTGGGACTGAAACAGATTGGCAGGACCACACAGAAGCTTGTGCTGTTACTGCCTATCCTCTGTAGACCCAGAGCATCAGACCAAGGTTCACCTCTTACAAGATCTTCATTCACTTGCATCACAGATACACGAGTTAAAACATTAAGAACCATTCACCTTTTCTTCTCTTTTCATGTACTTAGACATTTATTTCACCTCTAAACACCGAGGGGACAGAGCTATTATTGCTGCTAGAAAATTGCTCATTTTGTTGCTGACCAGAAGAATGTAGAAGTCCTCAGCAGAGAAGCTGGGCATAGTTCTGACAAATAGACCCATCTTTTTCCTGAATGATACATTGTAACTGTTGAGGAACACTTATATTTTAATCAGTAAAGAAAATGAAATGTCTGACCTTTCCATTTCCTGTGCAAGCTTACAGACAATAGAAAAGATAATTAAAACTGTGAATTAGAACTCACAAAACAGTGCCCTTCTCTCTAGCAAAGAGAAATAGCTGTGTAATAAAGGTCACTTATCAAACAGTTCTAGTTATTAAATCTTTGCATTTAGCACTGAAGTGGCTTCACAGAATCAAAGGTCAAATCATTAAATAACAAAATCAGCCAAAATTAGAAAAGGTCACAAGCAAATCCAACTAAAGTAGGTCACAAAACATGATTCACATCCACACAAGATTTCATTATTTGGAAAACTGCTTACTTTCCAAATTTGACAACTCCCCCACCATTTCCAATGTCTCCACCAGGTGACTGAAATTCCAGCTACAGAACCATTTGTATGGGTGGGTTTCCCAATGGCAGAGATCTTGGATCACCGAGTTTCCCAGCCACAGCCCCATACATCTGCTGAGGTCCATGTGGGAATGATCTCAGGCCAGGCCTCTGAACCACAGAATAATGTCTGGACAGACCAGACACACGCTAAGCTCTGGTCTCAGCAGAGACTGCCAGATTCACTCCTCAGCTGGTCCAAATCCAGCTCAAGATCTCTGCAGATGGGATTTCCACTAATGAAAAGCTGAATTTCTCTTGTGGCTTCTTAGCACTATAGACCAGTGGTGCATCCCTCCAACCACCAACTCTGTTCACTCTGAGTCCCACAACTAATCATGCAGATAGTTAGGAAACTCAGACTAAACTTTCTCAATTGTTACTTTAACAATATGATTGTAATTTTGTAAATTGGACGCAATGCCCATTCACTACATAATGAGGCAATTATTAGCAGCTTGCCACATATTAATTTGCTCCTTTAATGTTGAAACAAATGAGATCTTTTCTTATAATCATCCTATTTGAGTGAATTCTAACAAAGCCGATTGAACAAAGCTCCAGAGAGACTTTCTTTATTTCAATGCCATTTATTCTTCTACTCTTCTTGGATGTCTTTAGAGTTTTAGAGGATACAACATTTATAATGATGCCAATAGGGAATAGATTTTGCCTTTATTCTTCTTGATGTTCTTTTGAGGTCTTTGAAATGAAAGGTACAAGAGAGGCATTAACTGTCTGGCATTGTTTTTATTGCTTTTCTTGACTTAACAAGTAAGAAATGTATTTTAATTTTTCCTGTGTTTCAGTGATTAAACAAGCTGGTTTTATCTACACTTACTCAATTTCTTCAAACCTCGGACTGGGAGAAAAACTTGCCAAGCTTCTCTAAGAAAAAATCCAGCACATTTAAAGAAAAGAAAGATAGTATCTGTGTGCTCACCCAGCAAGAACTACCAAATTAGTACAGCACTGTATATATAACTTACATTATATTATTAATAACAAGCAAAAAATGATAAGAATTATTTAAAAGACAGATCTGATTACCCTGTGTTTGTTCTCTCTTTCCCCCTATGGCAGCATTGTGGGGTTTTTTTACCTTCAGCAGTTGATTTTGGTCCTAGCCCTCAGCACCACATCCCAGCAAACATCTCTGTCTTCATAAAATTTAATGTTAAGATTTCATAAAGATTTTAACATTCTGACATTATTTTGAAATAAGCCCAACGTCAACATGCATCCCATTTCCAAATAAATAGAATATGAACTGCTTCTTCATAAGACTGTTCCTGAGACTCAAGTGCCTAGGATATTTTATTTAGATGAATGTCACTGATATGTACATGAGTTCTAGCCAGGAGTTTTTATTTAAATTGAATGAATTGGAAGGGAATGCATAGGAGGCACATAATGGGACTAATCTTACAGCAGGAGACTGAATAAATAACCATGTTTGAAAGTCTTTCTATATACACTGACCCAGTTGTTACAGAACTGTTTGATTTGCAGCTCTTGTTACAGCTCCTTAAAGGGGCTGTGCCAGCCCTTTGCTTGAACAAGTATCTTGTGGATTCCTCGTGTCAGTGGTAAAGAGACAGGAAAACAAAGGAAGCTTAGAGTTGTGGCAGAGATTGAAACTTGTGTGCCAAAGTCACCCATCCCATCTAAACTTTCAACCAGCAAGTGTATTTTTGAAACATTTTCATTTTCTTTCTCATGGAAAGGAAAAAAACCAAACAAACCAGAAACTCAAACCTTCCAAACACGAACCACAGTGCAAAGAGATGCAGTGTCATCTTTCTCACTTTTGAGACAGCTCCAGACAACTCCATGCCAGCTCCTACCTCTTTCAAGATAGAGCAAATGCTCACCAGAATGTTGCTGATTTTTCTGCTCCTATTGGGAACAATATAGGCAGCTTTAAAACAAAGCAAGAATTAAGTACATCTCATGATGCCAAGAGCCAAAAACGAAATGCCTCAAATATGTGTGAGAAAACTCTGAGTAAAAAGAATCAAGTATATAACCTAGAAAGAATAAAAACATGTCTTGCTATGTATTTTAGGTATTTTCCACTACTTTATTATAAGGCAAAAATTGAAAAGTCAAAGATAATACCCCTCATGATAATCTCATAAAACAAAATTTACTAAAAGTGACTAAAAGCCATGTCCAGCTTGATTTTAACTTTCTATTTTTCAAAAATTCTATTTAAGTAATTTTCTAAAATGGAGCTAAAATGCTCCTGCAATTGAACATTTTGCCTTATTATGACAAAAGGTGAAAGAATGGGAATTCACATTAACAGAACAGTCTCTTTCATTTTTTTCATTTTTTCTGATTTCCAGCTGAAACTTTATAGAAACTGACACCTTTTAAATAAGCCTACACTAGTATTTTCTTCTGGAATAATAAATTATTGGAACACTCTTGATAGCTCTATTGGTAAAAAAGACTTAAAAATAGAAAGGTGGCAGGGACAGAAGAAACTGTTCTGCCTCTGCATGGAGGGTTAATGAAGGAAGAAGTTGCCAAATTCAGGGCTTCAAGTACAACAGAAGGACCCGGGAGAGGCAGAGCTCTGGAGGATTGATGGCAACAGCTCTGGGGGACTTGGGGCACTGAGAGAGTGGCAGGTGAAGGAAGCTTTGCCCTAAGGCATTTCCTGAAGGATGTGGAAACCTGTCCTGCATGTGCACTCTCAGTCAGTCTGCAGAAGACCCATTTTCATTTGTGTCTCAGGTGCCTGGCAAAGTGTCCTGTCCCTAGGCAGGATGGCAGAAGGGACGTGCTCTTATTTACATGAATGGATCATGTCACAGAAGGGGGAGGAAATAAATGGAAAGAACACACAGAAGAGAGAACAGAAAAAATTCAGAAACCTATGAAAGGGCAGAATGTAGTTTAGTGCTTAAAAGGCAAACATGTAAGGGGAAGAAGGATTTGTGAAAAAGCAAAATACTGATACAGAGCCAAGAAGATAAACCATGATGTTTGGGAATGCAATCCAGCAAAGAAGAACCACAACTCCTAAAGATATCAAGTTATAAGCTAACTGTTGTGAAGAAAACTTCATCAGACATAATTTAGGAATGCATAGGCAGAGAGAAAAGCTTTTGTCCTTTACACTGCAACTGCCCAAGCAGAAAACAGAAGAAAATGGATATGTTCAGTCCAGCATTTAGTACTGTAGTTTGTAGGTAACCAGAAACCCTGACATCCCTAGGCATGCAGATGTCTGCACCTTCATAATGAACACCTCTGAACTGCCAGAAAAGCAGAATACTCTTTGACACACACACACACACATATATATGTATATAAAAATCAGCATAAAAATACAAGTGCAACCAACATACGTGGAAATGTCCCTGTGAAACACTGTTGAAGACTGAATTGTTATGGAAGGGAGGCAAACTCCATCATGCCCACCCTACAAAGGCAAGTTCACAAAGTAGGCACAAAAATAGCATTCACTCTGAAAAACAGCCTATGAAAAAATTAGCTTCACAGCTGTACAAAATGGAAAACCAAACAAACTACATTAGTTCTAGAGTATTCCTAACTTCATCCCAGAGGTTTAGCTGATGACCATAAATAACCAGAATGTTTGTGACACTTCATCTATCACCCATTTACAAACACACGGGGTTTAAAATATCATGACTTTGTAATAGTTCAAAAGCCGGGAATTCTTCCAACCAAATACTGCTTGCTGAATGCTGAATCCAGTAAGTCATTTATCTTAACATCCACCACATTGCTCACCTGCCCTCAGTACTATGCGATGACTCCTGAATTTTGTGCACAAGAGTTACTGGAAAAACACCATGTAAACCAGACACTGTCCATCAAACAGCATAAACAACTCAAATTGTTGATCCTAACAATGGCACCCCTCTTGTCACTCTGCTCAGAACTGTATCTGCAACAGTACATTTGCTACGAGCAAAACATGTCACTTAATTCAGCAGGTTATTGGTATCATAATATTTAGCTCTAATTTATCTTCCACAATTCTCTGTCACTATCACGTTTCTTTTCTGCTTTTTACATTTAGTAATAAGGAAGATAACAGTTGTTTCTTCTCTATACCGACATATTTGCTCAGCAAACAATATAAACCACAAGGAGGTAAAATGTCACTACTCAAGGAGACATAAAAGGGAGGAATGTCCTGTTAGCCCATGGCCTGAATAGCGAATGAATCTCAGTATGAAAGGACAAAAACAATTTTTCACACCCAATAACGTGTGTGGCAGCAGAGCAGAGGTAACATGTAACACACAATCCTTCCTTACTCTAGAAAGACATCCTTGACAGCAACCAAGGCCAAAAGAACTCTATGCACAAAAACTGTTTTTCCTTTGCAAGTAATAGTAAGTATCTCTGCAAAAAAAAAAATTAATGGGAATTCCTCCAGTGAAGATGCCTACTGGATGACTATGTGTAAGGAATTCTCTGTCACATAAGGAGAACATGGGTTTCTCTAACCGCTGACTTTAATTTGTATTTATTATAAATTCCCACAGATGGCGGTAAAGTATATAATGTATACAGCAGATTTGTTCCAAGTTTGCTTTCTCTAATAACCTCCTATTATCAGCACTCACCATTAATCATGGACCATTATCTAGGAACTTAGTTGGCTGAATCACAGATGCAGTAATGCCTGTTAGGCCTCTAATCTAAATACATTTGAAAAAATTAGACTCACAAATAAACTAGGGGACTTCTAATATGAATTTCACATCTTATTTCAGGTCATCTTATTTGGGATTTGATATGGGGAAACAATACAAAGGTAGGCAGCAAAAACTGTCAGAAAAGCTTCCTTGTATTAACACCCCCCTCTTCTTTCCCCTGAAAACCCATCTAACAGGCTGGAAGCCTAACCTCTAATTTATTTTGGTTCCATGCTGTCTAGACCTATTATTTAATTTTGTCTCTCTTGGTGGTCTATCTGACAAATTATTTGTATGCATGGAAGGAAAGTGATAAGCAAAAATGCTAATTATCCATTTTTCTGAAATTAAAAAAAATACATAATATTCATGCCAGGAATAAGAATAAGGTTTATTACAATAGCATTAAAACCAGTGGCATTTTTCATTTGACAAAATAAGCTTTAAGAAGCTTTCTAAGTCCAGTGTTTTTAATTGCAGGATGCCTTATCTAAAAGAGAATACACAGTTGCTTCTGGCCACATTCATTTACTTTCACGGGTACATTGGCAATGTTTGCAGTACCACCCTAGGACTGTCATCTGTAAAAATGTTTAAAATTTTCTCTAAAAATGTAATTTCAGGTTTAAATTTCACTTATAAAGTGTTAGTCCAAAAATTTAATTGTTTTAAATATCTTCTATTTTAAGATCATAAAAGCATTTCAGTTGCAGAAAGATAAAAGGTTAAATCATCATTTTGTCAGACACTTGAAATTTCAAACACTATGGCAATGGGCACTAGGACAAAAATTTAATCTGGATTGGAAAGTTCTGCTTAAATAATTAGGTAGTTGTGTTTTATGCTTTTTTAAGTCATTCATGAAGGCTAAGAAGTCAAAGGTCTATTTCATAAGAAAAAAATCACTGTACACATACTCTCTTCTGATTACTTTTGCATCATTGCCTTGGTGGTCCACTAACCACCTTTTAATCAGTGCAGATTTCATGCAGACAGTTTGTATCATGGACTAACAACATCATCTGACATCATCTGCAATCACTCAGTAAGCAGAAACTCAAGTGGAAACCACTGGGGTTAAGCGACTTGTGAATAATTCAAAGATCCTTCTGTGTCAGTTCCCCTCGCAGCTCCTGCTCCTGCCACATCCCAAACCAGCCCCATTTACCCCTCACTTAAAAGCCTTTGCTGAAGAAAAGCCCCTGAGCTCAGTGGCCTCTGCCTAATCAGTTAAATAGTTGCAAGATAGAAACAGTATACTTCCAAAATGGGTATTTATAATCATATAGCTCTTCTACCTATAATCTAAATTTCTAAGAGAGAAATAAATTTTTATTTTAATCCATCTTCAAAAGAAAAATACCACTGCAATGTACCTATACGCTGACTTTCTGGGTAAATCTAGGGCACATTCATTGCCTCCATTGCAGTTAAAAGTAGAACTCCCACTGATATGA
Source organism: Prinia subflava (assembly GCF_021018805.1). Lineage (NCBI taxonomy): Eukaryota > Metazoa > Chordata > Aves > Passeriformes > Cisticolidae > Prinia > Prinia subflava. The sequence goes on along the minus strand of NC_086256.1, from coordinate 11,258,699 downwards.
CCAAAGACTTCCCGGAGACTTAACCTAACATAGGAATTTTGGGAAGAGAAATTTGGATTTGCAGCTCATGGATGGACAAGATTACAAAATCATGGTGCTACTCCTTTGCCTGGGCAGCAGTAGAGGCCTTTCAGCTGTGATTCTGCTTCAACCCATGAAAAGGATGTTTTCCTGATGTAAGTTCTCTACTCACAAAGCCAGAATACAGTGTTCCTTTTCTGTGAGCACACACACTGATGTTCTGGGCTGGATGGACTCCCCTGGTCACTACTGAAACCATTTTATGCCCCAAGTCTGGAAGAGGGAAGCCCTGGACACCATGGCTGGCTTCCATGCTGATATCAGATTCTGTATTTCCACTCTGCTTCTGATTTGTGTAGGTTTTTTTGTTTTGTTCTTTTGGACTGTTGGCTTTAATGTAGCCTGTGATTCCTAATGTTTCCAAGGACTGTAATGACAGCAGGATCTTTGAAACTTGAAAAGCAATCTTAAAGGTCAACACCTAAGCTCATCAGTGGCTCTGTAACTCACACTGATACAGCAACGACTGCCATGGTTCTGACAAAACAGGTTCTTAGGGAAAGCAACATGAGAAAGAAAATCAGTGTCCCCAGAGAGCATCTGCCTGCTGTGGCTTGCTGGCACTATGAATACGGCAAAATACATCTCAGCTGAGGGCCTGGAAAGAGAGGAGATCATGGAATACTGATAACTGCCTTCTAAGCAAACAAGTTGTGCCTCTCCTTTCGTCCTCCTTCTGGAGCAATGCTGCTCCATGCTACAGGCTCTGTTGCACCTCAAGCTATCAACAGGTCACGGCTGCACACTGGGAACTGAGAGGGTGAGTTCCACCTCACTGCCACAAAGCTGGTCTGAGGAACTCGGGGATGCAGCTGAGTAAGGGAAAAAAAATAACCAAACTCAAATAATCATAAAATAGTCATCCAAAGGAAATGTACAGGTGTCCAGGCTACAGCTTATGCTGAGGAAAAGCATAGAAATAACATTTCTTCATTTCTATGAACAGTACACAGTGGAAAACTTTTCCATTCTCAGCGTTAGTTCTATGTTCTCATTTGCTCAGTGACTCCAAAAAAAGCGCATACATGTACATATGTACTAACACCACCAAAAGGAGCAAGCGAGAGAGATGGAGGGTCTAGATTATGTATTAATTTAACTCCAAGAAAATATTTACACAGCAAATGTGCAAGTTTTGGCATCCCCTCTCTCTGAGTCACACAACTGTAGAATTATAGACGCATCACGTGGAGGTTTGTGTGTCTGTGTTCAGCTACCCCACCATACATGGTGTCAGATATTCACAGTGTTCTCATGTCTAAAAAAGACCAAGGCAGATAAGCTGAGGAAAAAAAAACCTGATGGACTATATATATCCCATTAAAAAAGAATCTTTTTTTTCAAGGAATGCACTTTTTTGACAGAGGGCAATTAAGCTTTGAAACAAAGGATTGTAGAGTCTCTGTTCCTAGAGATTCTCAAAGCTTGAAGAGGCACAGACCTGACCTAACCTCGACGTTAGTTTTACTTATAGTCGATATTGGACAAGATGGTCTCCAGAGGTTATTTCCAACATACTTTTTTTCAGTAATTCTATAGTTCTATCACTATAAAGAACCAAGGGGAAGCTCAATGAATTTTAATGAAAAAGCACACATTTTTAATATCGAGGACTATTCAATGTTCTGGGGAACTTTTTTAGAAATAAAAGAACTCCAAATGACAATAAAATATTGGAAATTGAATAATTAGTGAAAAAAAATTCTCTTTCTTTCTAGTCTGTTCTTGGTTCCTTCTACTGCCAGCCACACACGAAGTCATACAAAACACAGCAGGAGAGAAACATTCCTAAAATGAAAATGGGCTAAAGATTTGCTCTGCATGTCGTATGAGAATCCCATACAGAACCTACACCTAATAAATCGTATTCCACATAAAATATTATTAGGCCCACTCACAAGACTGGAATCCAGAATACCACAGGTTCATTCCAGCTGGTTGTGGCACAGGGTATGGGCAGACAACACAGTGCAATTTCCCTCCTGGCATGGACTGCTGACATGGCTGTACCACCAGTTCAGACTCACGACTTTGTAGGTGCTTGTAGAGAAAGCTGAGTTTATTGAGTCCCCTCACAGGTCTGCTTTCTAAGGCTGCTAGCAGTGAGTGGAAGGTGATAAACACCACGCAATACCTGGAGACCAGTGCTGGGAATTTTTGTTACTCCTTTTAGCTCTAACTGTGGTGCCTTCTTGACCAGTACTGGAACACAGGTGAGGTGCAAGTGGTGGCTCAAATGGACTCCAGGGAGAAAAGGGATAAAAAGAAAGAAAAGAAACCTCACTGATTCAGAATGAATAGGTCTTTTTCAGAACAGAAACCTAAACTGCTGCCATGTGCTAGTGTCCACTGAGCAGTAAACTGTGGCTTCACAAGCTGAGATGGGGGAGGGATGAGCAGGAGAGGAATGTCCTAAGAAATCAAATGCACATTATATTCCAAAATAATGGGGGAAACGCCCATACCATCAGACCTTCAAAATTCCACCTATAAAACAGCAGAATTATAGTGTCTACGAAATGTAGGATACTGAAAAGCAATTCTGAAAAAGTGTATCATACGTAAATACTGTATTTATGCCCTCCTCTTGGAAAAACCTCACTGCAGCAGCAAAACAATTGCTGACTATGTCACAAGACCCTTGCAAAAATCCTGCAGACCCTGTTTTTCAAAAGAGCAATAATTAAAAAATAAAGTCCTGTGGTGCTTTTCCTCTATAAGCCCTGTTTATGAATTCATTGCACAGCATGAAGGTTATTAAAATCCCATATGTGAGAACCACACACAGCACAAGGAGATATGAACTGGCATTCCACAGAGATAATGCTATCTAATGAGCAAAACAAGGAGCACTGCTCCATTCTTCTTCTGAGTACATTTGGAAAGGGCAAAGCATCTGGCTGCTGCTCATGGATACCTGACCAGACACAAGACATTTCTTCTTCTTACCTGTTGATTAACAAATGAAATGTGAAGAGCATGGCTGTTATCTTGCCTTGATATTCCCAGAACACCCTTCTACCCACAAACCATTTGATGTGGGGGGATTAAATGCCATTTGGGGTGACCCAGATACAGTGACCATTAAACACATTGCTGTTTACTTCCACATCCACACATTTCAAGTCAAAATGTAATTAACTGTGGAGATAACCAATACACTTCACAAATTAATTCTGGAGTACTGCCTATCTGATAATATAATTATTTTTCAAAAATTATTCATTTATTTCCCATTTTATTGTTGAAACAAAACAGTTAATGCTGTGCTTTATTTTAATGCCAAAACTGTTTTGATCCCACATAGCACAGAGCTATTTTGAACACTATCAGCAGCTGGAAAAACTTCAAGAAAAAGTGAGAACAACTGTTTCTGAAAAAATGTTTATGGAAGAAAAACCCCAAACTGACAAAGTACAGACATGCACAAAAAAAAATTCCTCAGTTTTCCAATATTCTGAAACTTCTGTTAAAGAGAAAGCAGTCCATGGTTCTAAAATCCTTGAGTCAAATTTAATGCATAAAACATACTCTACTTATGGACACTGATCAAAGGTTTGTAAAGCTGTTTCTCTGCCTTGCATGTATGATCAATCAGCCATCAGCAGAGAGACCACAGGTGTCTGATGGGAGTCATCACTAATGCCAGAGAAGGAAAGCACTCCAGAATAGGAAAGGCAGGCTCTGCCATGAAGCAACGGGAGACAGAATCATTTTCTGGCAGGAGTAGAATCCATGTGCTTGCTCAGTACTCAGCTGTATTGCTGAGGAAGGGTTTCCTTCTCATCCGTGTCCCTATGATCACACAGCGCTGCTCAGTCCTCGCACCTGAAATATCATTGCTAAAATTCACAGCTTGGATGAGAGCTGGGAAACTTGCATACAGATATGAACTTTCCCTAATCTCAGGCCTGCTCAGATTCAAGATTCTCATTTATATCAATTATCCACTCTTTCAGCTCCACCTTCCAGTCCTGTCTCTATGTGATAGGCCCCATCCCGATATTACACTATCGGTTTCAGCTTTGGATCCTACTTACATGCCACAATCAACATCACTGTCAGAAATTATAACCTCTGTCAATATTTTAGAGATGCAAAGCAGGGAAGACAGTGAAAACAAATTAAGTTTCATAAGTAAAATGAAAAATCCTTTCCCTCTAATAACTTCTGCCTTCCAAACTGTCTTTCTTTATGCATGAGACAATTTGACTTGGGATTTGCTCCCTGACAAGGCTTAGCTATGTACTTTGGAACAAGAGACCCACAATTACGAATTCTCAAGACATAACAATAAAATCCTGTAGCGTGCCATGCCAAATAGAGAATGTTATCCTTCCAATCAGCCTCACAACTAAAGCCACAGCCACAGTCAGGTATTTAATACTGTTTCACAAGCAAGAGCTCTCCCCCTTTCATCTTCCCACTTCATTTCTGCCAAGTCACAGAAAAAAATAAATATCCAACAGAAAAAAATCTTCTATCAGTCTTTTGAATACTTTTGGGAGAGAAATCACTTAGAAGTGATGTGTCAGGGCACCTTGTCTGCTTCCTTCTCTCCCTCTCTCAGTCGAAGGACAAGATTAAAAAAGGAAAAGCACTTTTAAGTGCTGTTTGGGGCATAAAATCCCCTGCCATCCATCTCTTGCTAGGAAAAATTTTGAAAAGTAAAACACTTAGAAGACTCTTTTTGTCTCCATCTAGATTATTCCTTTTCTTGGATGTGGTTGAAATAAAAATAGAAATGAAATGCTATTTTTATTGTTTTGAAGTTCAAATCAGGCATGTCTCCTCTAATTTCTTCCATTTGCGTTTTCTCTGTAACAAATATCAGTTTTGGTCTATACTACATTCCATTTCTCACTCTTTTTAATCTCAACATCCCCCTCCCAATTCAAGTAATGAGATTATCATACTATAATCTTATTCTGAGCATAACCTTTGATTTCTATGGATTTCATTCCAACAAAGATAGATCCGTTCTGCGGGCTAGATGTCAGCAATATAAACATTTAACTAATTTAACTGATGCTTTAACTTCCTAAAGTGGGGCAGCCTTCAGTGACAATGGCAGTCAAATTCAGAGCTGCAAGTCACAAATGTGTGCTCAGTGGCAGCAAAATCATCAATACAGGTTTTAGCAACTAAAAAAGCAAACATAATCCTGAGACATACATAAAGGTTTTTGAAATTATCTTTTCACTCTGTTCAGCAGCACTGACAGTAAATTCAGTCTGGGCATTTGACTTCAGCACAGATTTGGATCTGCTGCTGAAAGACCAGGAAAAGCAAAAGGAATAATCCATGCCATAGAAAAATTAACCAGCAATGGAAGAAGAGAGGGAGAGGGAGAGGGAGAGGGAGAGGGAGAGGGAGAGGGAGAGGGAGAGGGAGAGGGAGAGGGAGAGGGAGAGGGAGAGGGAGAGGGAGAGGGAGAGGGAGAGGGAGAGGGAGAGGGAGAGGGAGAGGGAGAGGGAGAGGGAGAGGGAGAGGAGAAAATGGAGGAGCTGTGATAAATGTTTCCAAATATGTCAAATATGCTGCAAAGGATTCTTCATGTCTGTTCTACATTAGCAGGGTGGTAGCTAGATTCGGGTTACACTTTAAGCAGCTTTCTGTATGAAATCATAGTTCTAAACAATATTGCCAGGGGCACAATCACAAACTTGCTATCTCCAGAAGTCCTTTCTTATCCTATTTTCTGTAATTCCGTGAATTTTAGTAAGTTGATGTGCACACAGCACTTCACAACGTAGCCTTTTGGGTGACACTAAAGGAAGAAGGTAATGTTCTGTGCTGCAGCCTCTAGCTCAGCACTGTGCTCTGCACTGCATGGATAAGCAGATATCCAGGTATCCTTTAGCAGAAAGGTACCAGGGCAGATGTGTGTGTATGGATAGAACTCATGTTCTAGTAAAGCAACCTGCAATTTGACAAACCTTGATCCCGAACAGAGAAATCAGTAAAATAAGAACAGATCAGGTTATCCATAATGCAGCAGCAGCAAAGACAACAGCTTCAAACATTTTAGAAACTCAAGAATTATTTTCCTAATTATCAACAGTTGTCCTAGTAGTGTCATGCACTTCTGATTTTCAAGTCCAAGCTACAGTAAAATGAAACTGAAATACAAATATTCACTAGCCTATTGTCTTTTATGATCTATGCTGAAATCCTGCTTAAATGCAATAGAAGGATTGAAATCAACCCTTCTTTCCTGTAAATCTATTCAAAAGTTACCTGAAGCATTCCTAGCAAACCCTTGTTTCTTGACAACAGTAGATATGAAGCTGTCTTTGTGTAAAAGCTGTATTTCTTCATAGTTTATGATAGCTCTAGACTTGCCATCCCTTTTTTTTCAGTGCAAAGAATAGGAGTAATTGTGGAATAAAGTACCACTCATCATGAGTAAAGATGTCAAATTCTTTTCTATTGTAAGCTCTGTCAAATGACAAGCAATTAGACTCTGCTTTCAAGGTTGCTTAAATAAATAATATTTTGTATGAGCCACTTTTAAAAAAGCTGCCTGATGTACATATCACAGTCTGGAACAGCGATATGTCTACACTAACTGTGGTGTTGAATGCATATTTAAAGAATAAAAATTTCTATATGTGCAAAAAGAAGTTGTTTTTGAAGTCAGTCTGAGGGTGTGCATTTTCACATGTTTCTCATCAGCTCTTCCCTGACACTTTTCCAAAGTCTTTGCCATATTGTTAGCATCATCTTCATATATAGCTGCCAGGGGAAAATGAATCAGATGCCACAAATTACTCAAGGGCAATGAAGCCCTAAAGGAACCTTCTGCAGAAAGTTTCTGACTACAGAACATAAGCCTGCTGTGCTCTAAAGTTCCTTGGTGGAACTCTCCTGTGAAGGCAAACATATGTCTGTTTACTGCAGAAACACCCTACATGTCCTGTGGTAAAGAAATGCCACTTTTGGCTACTACCTTTGATAATGTAGACAATAGAAAAGCACTTATGAATGTTTTAAAGCCATTGCTAGGTGAATGACTCTACTGACCTAGGAAAACCCCACAGGTTAAATCTGCATTTCATGTGTTGCTTGCTTCCAAGCTGTTACAAGTTTACATGCTAACCAAGTAAGTGTATTACTTGTAAAAACAGATATGGGGTTCCACAGACCCCTTGATAAAACATGAGTATAGTGTGTGGAATCTCTGATGCTCCCCTGCACACAGAGGTCTTGTGATTCATGCCTTTCAGTGTATCATCACACAAAACCCACAACTTGTGGAAATGCACGTGTACAGGTCGTGCTACAGCAGATTTCCACATCCTTCACTGCAGCCGAACTCATCCAGAGAACTCCAGACTGGACTCCACATTTGCAAATCAGTTGCAGCACTGAGTGACTCCCTCTGACAGAGATCAGTCTGTTTACAACAGCCCCTGCATGGGAAGCAAACACTGCACTCACACAGAGCTCTGGAACCAGAACCACACGCACACGGCTACACAGCGAGGGCTCAGCTGCAACGGCAAGAAGAGGTTATAAGGCAAAACAACAACTGCAGGCTTCAGAAAGACAGACTGTAAATGCTGATGTGCTTCAGTTCTTGGGATGTGACTATTCAGTTATTGGTACTGAGATGTGAGAATCAGATTCTCTTTTTGTGTATGTGTGTGCTATCTTTGACTTTACACTTGTAAACATTAAATGTAATAGCACAACAAGGTCACTCTATTCTGCACAATCATGCTGAGATTTGCTCTAAGACACAACCTTTACACCACTATTTTATTTATTTCTTATCTCTTCAGCAGCACCATTCATATGACCAGAATATATAACACTGACAAATAAAAAGAAAGAAAAAAATGTCCAAACCCATGCCCAAGTTTGTATGAGTCTGATAATGCAGACAAAGGAAAAGGAACAGAGGACTTCATTCTCCTTTAACACAAATATAACCTCTGGGTAAGTCATTTATGCCAGTGGCAGAAGTAAGAAACCTTCACTGTGAATTGTAAACCACTCAGAGAGATCTGAACAAAGGAAGGTAAGAGACTGCACAAGTTTCTGCTGAAAAACTGCTGTGCTGAGGGGAGATACTGCTTCTGCTATATAACTGTACTTTTTACTTTTGTCCTTTTTGCTGGGCACAAAAATATCAATTCTGTTCCCTAAAAGCATGATACATAAGAAATAATTATGAATACAGCTATCCTTCAAACCAAGATGGATTTAACACCTTTATAATAAACAGGTGATATTGTTTAAAGGGTTGTGTAAAAGTACAGATGAGGGGTAATTAGCAGGGTAATGAAACAACCCCTGGGAAGAAGCAATAAACAGCACAGAGCAGAAAAGATCTGTCTGTGGGTGCATTTTCAAGTTTAGGAGTCTGAAGTTTGGCAACCATATCCATTTCTGAACTGGTGGAGTGGCCATCAGGGTTACTTCTGATACCAAGTTATTTCTCAAAGAAACATAAATTTTTCTAGTCTTGGAGCAAATGGATAACAAATGACATGTAATTCACACTCCCTTGGACTCTAAGCCTAATAGTGTCACCTTAAATAGCACTTCCTTCTGAATAGGCCTCTCACAATCAGTAGCATTATCCTTGGAGTGAGCTATTGCTTATGTTCACTCGATCCCAAAATATTGCAGTTTGAGGCAACATTCATTTCTATGCAATTTTATTTGTGCTGTGTAACATTTGCTTTCTCCTATGGGGAGAATCCACAGACAGATGCAGGGAGGAAGGAATGGGAATAGAAGTTAATAAGGCAGAAGGTAAGCAGGGATGGCAGGGAACATAAGGGGCCAAAGTCTCAAAAACAGTTAGCAATATATAGCAATATTTACCTTGTGGAACCCGGCTCAGGGAGAAAGTCTGAACTGACAGCTTTAAATGCCAAGAGAAAGACTTCGTCCTGTTCAAAGATTTGGCATAAATACCTCGCTGGAGTGGGTGAGAGTTTAGGTAAAAGTAAACTTTTCTCGGTGATATCCAGTGATGCACCCAGATAAAATGTGCATGAACAAAAATACAGGAAATTCCAGTCAAACATACAAAAACCCTTCCTCTTGTGAGGGTGGCTGGGCACTGGAACAGGTTGCCCAAAGATGCTGGGAAGTCACCCTCCATGGAGGCATTCAGGCACAACTGGAGAGAGCCCTGAGCAATGTGCTCTAGCTGACTCTGCCTTGGGGATAAAGGTTGGACTCGATGATCTCCAGAGACTCCAAACCCAGAGGCAAATACAGCAACCAACCCCAGCAGAGCTGTGCTCACGGGAAAGATCACTCATGAGAGTTTTTCTGGGGTTTTTTTTAGAGGAAGATCATGTGTAAAAAACCCCTCTTGCTGTTCAGCAAGAAAGAAAAAGGTGTAAGGCGAGACATATTTTTTTCTGGATTTCAAAAACTGATTTGATACTGCTTCATCTAACAGATTGATTTCTAAAGTAGGAAAGCATGGCATTGAAAAAGACAGAAAACAGAGCTGGTTATAAATCTTTCCATAGACAAGGAAACAAGGATGTCTATAAACAGAACATTCCAAGGTTTTCCTGTAGAGAATGTGTAGTGCCATATGTCTACCTACTAGAACCATTTGAGCTTTTTTTATACCATTTTTTGCCATTACAAAGAAAATAAATCAGGTCATCTAACGTAAGTAAAACATAAAAATAGAAATGGATAGTAAAAATTTTCTGCTAAGGAAAAATGAATGAACCTGCAACCTTGCAAGCCAGTGGGCCTTTCTTATACCTAATGGAGTCATTTCCAGCATAACATGTATTTTCTGTCAATGATAGACAATATATATCTTAGATATGCAAATAGCATGTAGATTTTTTTTTAAAGTCTGCACTACATATTTTTGTCTCTGCTAAAATGTGTTTTATTGCTTTTTATTGTCAGCATAAAACTAGTAATAAGCTGTATCTGCACAGATAGTTGAAGAGAAAGATTCAGGTCCACAGGAGCTGATCTCAATTGGCTACTTTTAAATGCAAGACTATGGAGAGCTGAAATCACAGCTTTGGGACAAAATACCAGCAAGCTCTGTGAAATCACTACGTAAGAGTGGTAAACTACAATACTGCAAAAACTCAAACATCTCTGTATCAACAGTGTAGATAATTACACCAAATTGCACCAAAGCAAGGAAGAATGAGGAATCGCAGTTCACTCAGATATTGAATTTTATTTTGTTTGGCTGCTCTGGTTTTGTTGTTTTGTTGTCGTTTGTTTGTTTTTTAATTATGTACAGGTATCAGCCCATGTTCTGGGAAAGTAACCATGGAATCAAAATTTGTAAATACCACACATATCCAGGTTCATTGTCAAAGATTAAACCCATGTTTTCCAAAGGGGTTCAGAAAGAATGTTATGGTGAAGTGCAAGCTTCTGAGATGGAATGGTAGTAAAAATCACATAGACTGAATCATAAAAGGAAGGAATGAACAGTACAATATCCAGAACAAAGAAAGGATTTGAAGGTTACAATAAATTATACACTAAAGCCAACTGTACAGTATATTTTCAATTGGTGTCACTTTCTGAAGCCATCACAGAGCACGACCATGTAACAAATACTTTAGTGAGCATCCCGAGCTGCTATTTGCAAAAAGGAAGCTTACTGTGGATGGAAAATACAGCAGGAAATCAACCAAAATCATGGGTTTCTGTGATAGAAGCAAATGGCTTAAAAAAAAAAAAAAAGAAAAAGAAAAAAAGGAAAGAGAATTCAGGGAATACTCATGTAGTGTTGACGTCTCCCACCTTCACTGCCTTCAGTGTACATGTATTGACTATCTCCCTTTAAAATTCTTATCTATTACATATTGGAGGTAATTCAGCCAATACAGAATTTAACATGTGCTTAAATGCTTTGGGATCCTAATACATGAAAAATCAATGTTTTTATCTAGTTTGGTATGAGGCCCCAGTTAAATATAGCTGGGGCTAAGCATAAGCTGAGGTGTTTTGCTAAACAAGTATCAGAGAGAAATAAAGATTTCACAGAGGTCATTCCTGTCTGTCTAAGCTCTTAAATGATGCTAGTCCATCCGAGACAGTGAGTTTTAAACAATGTAAGGAGGAAGCATCTGGACACTACAAGACCAGCTTCTTGAAGAATCCTAAGTGTAGCAGCAGATTATATTTTAAGTTCTGGATAAGTACTGGGCTTGACCCATCATCCTTGTTTCTTATCTGAGTATCTGTGTTCTCCGTACTTCTGATTTTAATTCACATGAACAGAGAGGTACAGGAAAATGGGACTCTACAAATCCTGAACTAGAAAATATGGGTCACAACATTCAGCCATGGAGCTCAAATTAGCAATGGTTCTGAAAAATGTTTGTAGTTTACATAAATGCAATGACTGACAGAGCCCATACCCACCTGAGTCTCAACAAAATATTCCAAAAGGCTTCACAATACGAGGTATGCTATAATGTAATTCATTGCCAAATTATTTCAGTTTTTGAAATAAAAAGGCTCATAAGAATAGAAAGCTTGGTATAAGTCTGCTAAAATTGATATGAAAACTGCAATAAAAGAGTAAATATAATTTCAGTATCAGCCATCTATTTTCACTGCAACTTTAGATATTTTGTGAAACGCTAGAATTTCTGAATGCTAAGCAATCAAAAGAAAAAGGTACAACTAAATACAATACAAATGGAAAACTAAAATAAATATTAAGTTTTAGGTGCTAGTAAAAGGTCACTTGAAGCTTATTTTCTGACATAAAACCAAAGTTATCCTATGCTTCCTTTGTTCCATTACTCGCCTAAAATCCATTTCCTTAAAGGACAAAAGAAATCCCTTCATTTCTGTGAATCAATGTTTATAGCACACTTGACTCTAACTCCAAGAACTGGTTCTGCAAAAAAATACAAACAGCGCTTTAAAGACAAGGTCTGGATGGCTTGACACATAATGTAGACATCTTCATTTGTGATTTCCTGTCACCATAATGACACCTCTTTATTTCAGGTAAAATCTTAGAAAAGGGAAAGAAATTAATTGAGTTTTGGTATCTAGCCAGGGCAAGGTGAAAAAAGGCCCAGCTTTTCAGGCTTTCTAATCCTGAATCTATCACCTAGGTCTGTATTTTGATGCTATTACTAATGCTGAATATTACCCAATAACACCAGTGGTCCCTTTGGTACAAAGATCTAGAATGAGTAGAGCTGTAAGAATGGAGTTTTACCAGGAAACAAGACTGCTTTAACTCTGCAAGGTCTTAGGGACAGGCCGTGCAGGTGGACAGGCACTGCTGCCAAGGAGGTGCCTCCAGGAATGGAGGCTGGCCCCATATCCCTCCTCCTGCCCCTGTGCTCTGTCAGGGGGGTGAAGGGGACCTGGTGTCTGACAACAGCACCTGAGACACCCAGGCACGTCCCCTCAGCCAGGCAGCACAGGGAACATGGCCCTTGCTCAACCCTTGGCCATACTCATACTCAAGTGAGGCCATATTTCAGAACACTGGAGTCCTACATCAGGTAAAGCACTTACAGTGCAATTGTGGTGGAACAGCTCAGGAGAACACCATCATTGAATCATTGGAATAATTTATGTGCATGCACAAGACAAAAAGTCTCAACAAAGCTTATTTACTTTCCTGTTCCTCATTCTCCCTTCCCAGTCTCAGTTTTTCCACTTCTGTGGTTATTGTTCTTCTGTGATATTCTGAAAAGTTCCACATCACACAGGCAGGTAATGCCAAATAGAAAGCTGCATTTGAAAACAAAAGTATCTACCTGCAGGTTGCAATTTTTGAAATAAAATTCTTGTTTCAAATGAGGGCTATAGCTAAAGACTACTCACACCCACAGGAGAAGAGTCTTACGAACACAAGTCTCATTAAATTTGCTTCATCCAGATTATCATCAGCCATGAAGGCCTAGAAATAACATAACATAGCGAGGAAGGAAACAGACTGCACTAAAACCATAATTTCCTAAAAATATTTAAGCAAAGAAAACAAATTCATTGCCAGTGATGTAAACCCTTCAAAGCTCTGGCAGCCTGAGGTTTCCTGCTCTGCAGCATGATATCCAAGGTTCATTGCTAAGCCCTGTTTATCCAACTGTACTTCTCAGTAGTTCTACCTAATTAACAGTTTGGCAATGAAGGAAGCAATGGGGGAGCATATATATGTAAATACACCAAAAATATGCTAGGGAACATTAAATGTGTAAAATCAAGCACTGAAAATTTAGGAAAGTGTCAGAGTTGCTGTGCAGCCCTAATTGGGCAACCTTGTGTGCATGCATTATGATACTATCTTTAATTACCCAACCACCTACTATTTTTTCCACTGGACCCCTGCCTGCACTGACTGACATAATGAGCAGCTACTCAATGCCTTTGTTTTCTTGTTATTACTCAATGTGTCCCCATGCCTCATTTACTGAGCATTATTCACACCCTGCTCTGAGACTTATTAATTGCTGCCTGGGCCGTCATTCAGTACTCACAGTAGCTCCTCCCTTCTCAAATACCATTCTGAAAGAGACAAGAAAATATTGTATTAGCCCTTTTCAACTAAAGGGGTCTGAGAAATTTAAGTGAAAGTTGTAACTTAAATCAAGAAGAATACACTCACTAGCATACAGAACCTAGAGCAATTAGAATACTTTGGTAATTTATATGTTCAGATAGTTTTCATTGACTTGAGCTATCTGCGCTTCATAAATCAGACCCAAGGGTTTCAAACTCAGCATTCAGAAAGTAAACACACAATTAGTGAAAACATGGCTTGATTAGATTGGAATCACATGGAAATTCTGTAACAGAGGCAAGAATAGAATATTACAGCTAGCACTAACACTTGACTGTGACAGCCTTGCCTTCCATTCCTGTGGTGCCCTGACTCCCTCACACCATTTCTTCAGCAAATGAAGCAGTACTCCAAGCAACTTCTTTATACATTTCAACCCAGCACCAAGAAAGGTAAAATCTGGACAATCAGAGCCATTAATGCATCGAAGAATTCTGAATCAAAAATGGACATGTGATTTTATTTATGGCATTCCCCAGTTCCTGAAGCTTGACTTTGCAACCCTACTAGTATTATGTCAGCCTCAGAGGTAAAAAAAGATATTAAAAAACCCAAGAAATCTGTCCACAGCATGAGCGACACTTGTGCTGTCCAGCAGGGCCAGAACCTGCCTATCCTCCCACACATTTCAGTCACTTGAATTAACACAGCAGTAATGGCAGCAGCAGAACACCACTCTCTACTTCAGAAACCACAATATTTTGCCTTTGTAAATACAATGTCATAATTGTTACTGGGAAAATATTTTTGCAACTAGCTCCAGTGAAAATATTTCCCCCTGACCAACTAATATGTCATTAAGAAATAAAATATTCATATTAAAGAAGCATCCAAAATCTTTTTTCTAACAGATATAGTAATGTTCCAAAATTCATTATGGAAACTAATTAAGCGGTATTTATCAAGAATGTGTTCTAAACTGTTTTTTGTGTCTTTCACCCACCAGTTTTCCATTTGGCAATACAAATTATTCCCTGGACATATAAGCCCACCACCCCAGAAGCAAGGCAAAGTAAAAGTCTGGAGATTTGGACTCAGGAGCCCTGAGCTGTGGTCTGGCCTGCCCCTGACCTGCTTTATGTCTCAGGTAAATAACTACCTCAAGGTCTCACTTTGCCAATCTGCAAAACAGAATAGCTCTGCTGTGTTGGTGTTATGGAAAAAAAGCCTCTCCACCTCAAAGCTCTCCCCAGGCAGTGCTGTTTGTGAAGACCAAGAATTCAGCATGGTCCCTCCAGGGAATTACCTGCAAGAGCCCTGTCTGTCCCCTGCACGTGGGGATCAGTGCAGTGAGCCTCAGCCCTCGGGTGTGACCCTGCAGGCACTGGGGAACAGGCAGGCAGATCAATGCCAGGGAAGCTCAGCAGGGGAAATCTGAGGTATTGGCATGTGCTCCATCAGTCAAATTTAAAATTAACTGAAACTCTGCAAAGTCCTCTTAGCTTGCCGTGGATTTAGCTACCAGTCAGCTCTAGACATTATGCAAGCAAATACAGCGTTCCCATAACAGCATGATGGATAATGCCTTTTTCAGGTGCTCACCTTCTGTGCACAGCAGGTGCTGCGATATTAGAATTGAAAATTCAAAATATTTAAATCTAAAAATCTATGCAAATATGTGTTCTAGAGGAATGATTTTCAACTGAGTTTCAAAAGTGTAGAGAGGCCATCTTAATGCCAGTGAAACATAATTAACAAGTGACATAGCTTTTACTTATTAATTATATTTCTTTTGTACCGATGCTTACAGGAAATGCAGCAAAAAAAAATTATAATCAGCAAAAATCTTTTCTGATGACAGGTGTTTCCTCCTATTAGCTCTGCAAAACACATGAATCCTGAAAGAATGATATTTCCTTTCAGTTTTGCCTAGCAGTGCGTATAAATAAAAACATTAACTGCCAGGACATAATTTTCAGTATGCTTATCTTACTTCAGATGTGTGTTTTCTGTTTGGAGCACAGCTGTTCATATTTCCCAACATGAGCTTCAGTGCTGTAAATATCTTCTCTATTGAGGGCTACATTACTAAACTGCTGCACAGGGGCCACATGCACAAATTGTGTTAGTGCTAATGTAAGCTGTGTGCATGCAAATCCATGCACAGCACTCAGAAAACGTGGACCAAGGACCTTGACCCCAACGCTTTTCCACTGAACCAGAATTGCTCTATTTAAATCTGTGACTGTGACATAAATCAGGTTTTTCAAAAGGTTTTTATTCAGCTAAAAGAACTCATTCTGGGATAAAATTTAAATAGCTCATGCTGCAGAACTGCATTAATGAAGCAAATTACTCCAAGCAACCTAGAAAACAAAATAATTTGGAAACTGAAGGTAAGATTGTCTGCGGTTTATTGCTACATTTTTTTCAACAGTTAGAAGTCTGTGCTGTGTTTAGCTCAATTTCTTCGCTTCTGGATCTCAAAAACAAGTCCCCTGCCTGTCAGCACAACACAGCTGGCAGCACTATTGCCTCTCCACTGGAAGGTCAGGGACTCACATCCTGAGGCACGGGCGTGTGCCCAGTGCTGACACTGCAGCAGAGCTCTGGGGATGCCTGCAGCCCGAGCTGCCCCGCTGCAGCCAGGCACCGGAGCAAGGTCACTGCTGCCCATCAGTGGGGACACCCCGGTGAAAGGTAACGCTCCCACGGCAATTTTCTCAATGGCAGGACATAAGAACCACGGCTTTAGGAAATATCTGCTTCTAACAAATAGCTTTGGGTAGCTGAGAATCTTTGGAAGGGATTGTTAAAGAAAATAATAGAAATCCACGGGGCTATCTAAACCGTGCCAACAATATTTCCCTCCTTACTCTGAAAAGCTTTCTTTGTTTAGGAGAGAGGGCAACCCACTTCTACGGACAATGAGAGCACAGAGTTCAAATACACATTATTACATTTCGTTCAGATGGAGCATGTCTTGTACATTTTCAGAATCATGGATTCATGAATTTCCAGTTTTCTGATGGAAAATCTGGAACAATAATTATCAAATTAGGTATATTTCAGGCAGTCTGCTGCTTTAGGAAGAGGGGGGAAATGCAAGAAACATGAGCATGGGAAATAAAAGCTATTTGTGCACCACTTTTCTCTGAGCAGTGAAGTGGATTCTAAGGCTGGTGACAAAAGGGGTGGCTGGTGGCCATCTACCCACTCTGTGCAAGGACAGAATCTGATGAACAGACATGGGCATTTCTTTTATCTCTTACAGGATCAATCTATGTTGTAAGATCAAGAGCAGAAATAAAGAATGGTACAACTCCTGAGGAATGTAAGGCTTGCTCTGAAGGCAATGCAATATCACATCTTTGACCAAGAGCTAGAACAATACAGACATAACCTAAGAGAGTGTCATGGAAGCAGGGTTACTGTGCCTGGGAACTTGGGCAGTCACTGAAATCTACCCCTGTGATCAAGGATTTCATCTGTTCCTCATGGACTACAAACAAGTAAGAAGTAAATTTCTCTTCTTAGTTTGTTTTGTTTTTAAATCAGACACTGTCTGAAACAGACAAGCTTATAAAGCAAACTTTGGGTACAACAAGAGATTTGATTTAAAAAAAAAGGGGCGGGGGGGGGAATCTGAATTGATTTGAAGGCCAGAATTATAAAACATGTTTTTCTTTCCAAGGAAAACCTCACAAGGAAACTGAGAGGACTTGCATCATTTCAAGTATTGATAAAATAGAGCTCTTCATTGTGTTAACTTGAGATATCCCAGGGGAGTCTCAAAAAAGGAACTATGCTGCCTTATTCATTCATATGACAGGAGAAATAAAAATAAAAGAATATCAGATAAAAACCAAATTGGACTAAAGTTGTATTTGACCACAACTGGAAATGAGAAGCAAAAGGTAATATATACATAGTAGATAGTGGAATAAAATTAAGCATACAAATAAAATTCCTGCTTCTATAAAAATAAGAAATACACACATACTTAACATCTATCATGGGAAAAATTCCAGTGAAGTTACAATTAGATTTTAAGAGTAATTTCAGCAGCAACCTATTTCATTTCTATAACACTATAATGATTTCATCAGTAACAAATTCTCTAGGTAGTATCATACTGGAAAGTTTAAGGATAGCACCATTAAATAGCATCCATAATTGTTACAATCAACTACATATTACACAAAAGGGTGCATTTGCAGATGACTGTTAAATGTACCAATTTACCAGATTAGCATTTTGCTGAAAGAAAACACTCTGAGCCTTCAAGAACCTATTACCTATGGACCAAAGCTGATGACAAGTCCATTTTCTGCTGCAAAAATAAACTGGGCATCCTTTCACAATAGAATTTATAGTACAGCCAAAAGTACTACTGATCACCATGTACTGTTCTGTTCTGGAGGGGCAAAACATGGGGGCTTTAAATGCCACTGAGCACAGGGCTGGGTAAATGATATGCTGAATATATGCAGATGTTTCCTCACCTTGTTCAGTTTCCTCTGCTCCTACAACTATTGCATGGGGCTGTGAGCTGTGCTTTGCAAAGGCTGACAGGATTTGGGCTGTGAACCTGACAAAACAGGCACCTATTCACCAGGAAGGGAACCTTGCAGACACACAGAGGTTCCACAAAACAGGAGAACCTGAGGGTTCAATTCAAGTGGTACTGGGAGCAAACCTAACCAAGCAATCCAGAAACACCTTTCCCTCTCAAATCACCAATCATTAAAAAATAGACACTGGCGCTGTGTTGAGCACTTTTAAAAATCATGCTATCTCAAATACAAAAGAGTAGAAGAACTCTTGGGCATCCTTACATACATAAATACTTCATTGCATCTAGAAATAAATAATGATTGTATAGAGAGATAGATACTCATATTGGAAAGAAACAAAAAAACCTACATTTATGAATCCTCCAGCAATTTAAAAATTCAAACAGATTTTTAAGATGTATTATGCAATAGTATCTACTCACATCTAGCAGAAATGCCTCTTAGTGATATGTAGTTGCTAAAATTATATTTATATTTATGAAGATCTTGCCAGACAAACTAGATTTTTCAAAGAAAAATGACATGCTTAGTGAGTGAAGGGATATTACCAGAGGCATTCCTGCATTTACTAAAGACTGATAAAAAACCAGATTTTCAGGAATTCAGAATACAGCTCCCTAGATAATTGAACAATTAATCTGAATGTACAAAAAATACAAATGTATATACAAATCAAGTGTTCTGAACATAAAATGAAGCTCTAATTTCTTAACAGATCCATTCTGTTATTCCAGTATGACAACTGTTCCTCTAATGAACAAGGGCATTTAAACTGCAAGAATGCTACTGCAGACTGAATGGAAAAAATTATGACCAAAAATCCTACTTTCAAGAATACCTTAAACCACTATAAAATTTTGATATGGACTGAAACAAACTAAGGAGGAAAACCACAACAAACCATAAACCAACCAACAAAAAATCACTTTGCCTTTTAGTTCTAAACTGTTTTTAATTTGCCTCATATAACACCATATTTGTGATCTTTTTCTTGCTAAATCTGCCTTATTTTTACAAACAATCTTTAGGAGAAAATAAATTATATTTGCAGAAACAGTGCACAAGCATGAGGAAAGTAACATGGTGGGCATCATCTTGGAAAACAATGAAGTGATTCATCTTGGGGAAAAAGATCCAAGACATGTTAGGAAAAATAAATGTAAGGTATGTTGGTATCTACAAACAGAGGGACCATGTTATGTCATCTCCTCTCTTCCATTACAGCTCAATCCCATACTGAGTTCCAGGAAACAGAACAGCAAGAAGTGAGGAATAAGTGGGCTCTTTCTATGGATGATTAAGGAAAAAAAAGGAAGCACTTTGCTGGATAAAATGGTGATAAGGGTGAAACTGCAACTGTCTGTACGTACTGGAAGAAAGAAGAGAACAAGAACTAGAAACATCTAAGATCTTTAAAGAAACAGGAAATAAAGAGATATAAACAGCTGCAATATTTTTCATATCTCAATCTCATAAAATACTCAAGTGGTACCACATGATCTTCTAAGGGATGTAATAAAGGCCCAAAAATTGCAATTATAGCAACAGGCAGGTTAAAACCTGAGATAACGTGGAGTATGGATCAATCACGTACTAGCACAGTGATCAGTGGCCAATTGGCTGCTTTCACCTCTAGATTTTACTTTTTGTATATGAAACTATTTAGCACACACTGAAACCAGCAGCAAAAGATATGCATTATTCATCCTATTTGTGGCAGGCATACACTGTAGTTTCAGTGAACAGGACTGGAAGTAATACCAGAGGAAATAGAGACCTTAAAGGAAGACACTAATCTCAGAAAACTCAGAGTGTCACTGTAATTTTTTTTAAGGGTTCTGTTATGGTAATAGTTATGTTTGCAGAAAATTATTTCTGCGCTATTCAGATAAACAGCCTCACAGAGGGCCATTCCTTCCCCAGGAAATGAAGAGTGGATAACACCCACCAGAATGGGAGCATGAGCAAGCCATTTAAGTGCAAGTGGAAGGAGCTGGTTCCTATATTATTATCAACAGCCTATACATAACAAATGATCAAATGATTTAGATTTTACAGCAGAACTTACCCTGCACTGCAGCCAGCAGAGGTGGCAACTAATTTTAAACAGGAAACAATATCACCCCTGTCTATTGCTTGAAAACGATTTCTCATCTACAATTATCTGTCAGTTTTGCCTTCTCATTTTCAGCTATCACCAGCCCCCATACCTACAAAAGTCCTTTCTCCTTGATGCTTATGCTCAGCTCCAAAATAATTTATTAGGAGTTACACATGCTTATCAAAGACAGACAGGATTCATGCAGAAATTAATGGCAGTCTATGGAAGTTGCTATATATCATTATATAATACATGCCAACACTGCTGTCACAGTACGTGGATTGCCTCATCCTTTGTCAATCAGAATGAAGCATTAATGCAGTACAAAGATTATTTTTTTTGTTGTTCTGACAACAAAGTTCTAGCTGTAATACAATGGTAATAAGGGACAATCTATCCAGAATATTAGATTCACAATCTTTTTATGACAGTCAATATGACTGTAACATTTTAATTTTTGAACATGACCCCAAGTAACTTGCTCAAAAAATGTTACTTGCTCTTTATAAACACGAATCCTTTACAAACATGATGATCCTGAAGCACTGAAGAATACTTTGGTCCACATCAGCAGCAGGACAGAAATTGAGGCCAGCTCATGAGAGTCTCAGACTGTTCCTCTGCCCACTCCTTTCTGAGTAAAAGATCAACACTAATCATCATTATTTGCATTACAATAATGGCATCAGCTCCATCCCTTGTCACTGACACTGATGGTGACAAGGCACATTCAACACCAGGGCCCAGCTGGAGCAGGAATGAACAGGAGAGCTCCAGAGTGACCTCACCAGCACGGAGGATCCCAAAGGATGATCCCACTACCTCCAAGGCGCTCCTGTGGGACTCTTTGAAGGTCTGCCATGCAGAGGATTAATGAAGAAGCCCTATCTGCTGTGTGTCTGAGAAAATGGCATTTTTCTGACTTCTTACTGAAGAGCCAGTCCAGTCTTGGAAACACTGAAAAGGGCCTGTACTCAGCCTGTGGGAAACAATGACAGGGCTTCAAAGAAATGTTTTTTAGGCTCACTCCATTTGAAAAAGAAGTCATTCCAGTAAGGACATCAGAAAGAAACTTAAAAAGACCTCTGACCTGAGACACAATTTTGCCACAGGTTCTTCTGATTTGAAACCTATTTCCAGAAGCTCTTCCAAAGCCTGCTACCAGAAGAGTGGATCAATATATTCACCTTGAGGCCACATCTTGACTCCATCACGAATCAAACCTTGTGCAGAATGCTGCACTAGGTGGCTTAAGAACAGCCTCTTATCTCCTAAATCTCCAATCTATGCCTTCAAAGCATAAATAGTAATATATTTTGGGGGAAGAGGAAATTGGATGATCTAGTGAAAGAAATTTCTGGCAGTAAAGGGCAAGCCAAACTGGAGGGGAAGCTGAAGAAAAATCAGCAGTTTTGGACAGCATGGACTGGCTCTAAAAAGAAAGCGCTAATAGGAAATAGGATTGACATTACAAATTTTTTACATGTTAGGAATAAGATGACACAAGAAATTGTATTGTAAGCTGGAAAATGTTGATAAATCAATAAAATTAATTACACAAAAAACACCTGAGAACAAAACCATCATTCATTGATCCATTCCATAAGACACTGTATGTCATCAAATACAGGGTTATTGTTTTTACCTAAAGGCCAGACTTCATCCTTCACCTTGGTATTTAATTTCTACTGTAGGATATTTGCCAGTGCTGATCTAAGCTTTCAGTGCAATGCCCTGGAACTACTTTGGATTGTGTCCTGTGCATGCAGCCAGGCATTTCACAGGAGTCTGAAGGCATCTGTGTAAAAGCTTAGAAATACACTTTTTCAACTTGATGCACTAGAGAAATTATATTTTTCTCTTTATAAATGTGAATCCCAGGTACCAGCACTGAAACAGGCAGAAAGGAGGGAGGGTGGTTCATCAATGAACTGGAACCAGGGAAACCAACCCAAGCCAAGTTGCACTTTGGCTGGTTTAATACTAATATGAGACCCTTGAGTGCTCTTTTCAGTCTCTAATGGGAACAAAGCAGGTTCTGTCCCCAGGAGAAATATTGATCTAAGACTGGTAGCATTTTCATCAATTTCAAATCCAAAACTTTGGGTTCTAACTACAAGAAACTCTTAAAGACTAATTCAAGAAGTGGTACTTCAAAAACACTATTAGCTGCAGAAAAGAGGACTTGACTGGTATGAAAAGGTAAAGGCAGTAATGCGCATCCCTCGGGTTGGGGATTAAAAAGGAGGATGAATTGTTGTTATTCAGAAGACAATCCCAAAATCACACTAGTAATTTCTCTGCACTAGTTTGGGGATTTTCATTTAACACTGTATTTACTCATCTAATGGGCCAACTGCTTTTCTAAGTGACAGGAAATAAGAGATTACTGTAATCTCCAACGATGGAAAATATATCAATTAGAGAGCAAAAATAAAGATGGAAGAAAGAAATATTGCAAGTAACACAGAACTTCATTTTTCTCCCTCCCACCCCTCCCCAGATTGAACTGGTCTGCATTTTAGGGTGCAGCTGCATGGACACCATTTGGAATGAACTTTCCAACAGTGGTGGGAATACAATTTATTGGTTTAGAGCTAGTTAAAAAATTATTTGTGATGAGTACACAAAATTTACAGCTACACCCACAGAAAATACAGCTCCTTGTAACAGATACTGTAAGTCTATTAAGCAGAGCTCTAAGATGCACACACTGCCAGCACTGCAATGCCATTAATGGCCATGAGGTTTTTGATACAACATTCATACACGTCTCTTACAGACCAAATAGCACGTATTTGGTAGTACAGACAAGAGACTCTATCCCAAGAAAAGCAATTATTGCTGGTACAATTTGCATCTGCTCCAAGAGGGTCTCTGAGCTCATTTCTCTCTGTGCAGCACTTACACCAGTCCACCTGTTCCATCCTGGTTTGAGAGCAGCTAGCACAGATTAACAGCTCAAATATGCATTTAAGGTTCCCATTTTAATCTAACAAAAAGCCTAAGAGAAAAGGCTCATGTGATAGAAACTTTCTACCCACTCAGAGAACAATAAAAAAGACAAAACTCTGTGTTCAATCCGCAGAGCCTCAGAGCAGAACCTGAAGCTGCCAAACGCAGGCTGTGACAGATGGCCATGGGAGCAAACTTGGAAAGCAAAGGCTTTCAAGGAAGATGGCTGTGGCTTTAAAGCTAACTAGTAATTGGCATGACTGTCAGTGTTAGGAGTCTGTCTCTTGAGCGAGTTCTAGCTGCTGTGTTTACATGTGCACCCACACACGTCTGTGTGTGGCTGGCATGCGGCTCCCTGCAGGCAAGTATTAATAGCTTTGGGTCAGCTCTGTGCTGTGCATCTCTGCCAGAACAGCAGTGCTGGGCAAGAACTCAAAGAGCTCAACTCACTGATTGCCATAGCCAGCAGGAAGCCCTTGTGTAGGAATGATTATAAGAGCAAAATTCCATTTTTAGTGGCTCTTTTTACTCTCTGGTGTATTTTACACACCAGTACAAAGTGTACCTCAGCTGCCAACACCACATCCAGAACTAGTGACACTCTGTTGCAATGGACACTTTGAGTATCTTTGAGAAATGGACTCCAAGTATAAACTCAGGAGAATGACACTGGGCTTCTTTTGATTAAGGCATCTTCATTTTTAAACAGCAGTAACGGGAGGATATTCAGGGAGGAAATGACAGGGCACTGCTCTCCCAGCTGATGAACTGGAACACCAAGGAGACACCTCGCCTGGCACTAATGTGAAACAGCCCATCCTTCATTTGGCAACTATTACTGACAAAAGCTGAAATCGTGTCATGGTAACAGAAGTAAGTTCTCATCTAGAGTAAAATCAGTAAGTTCTTCCTTCCCGCCCCAATATGCCTCACCTCTCATCTGTTTATTACATCTTTCCTATTTTCCTCAGAGGTTTGGTCTCACTCAAGAAGACGTAACATCAAACATCTCTGCTCTTTTCTTTACCAGTCCAAAGAATACTCCATTCACTTTTCTAGTCCACCTGCCATTAAAACCAAAATGCAACATTGCTGACAGAAATTTGCCTATCAATCTAGCTAACTGCAAAAGTCAGCTTTTCTTCTGTTTCCCAGATGATCTCCAGTCAATTTTCTATGTGTCGTATCTCTCATTTGGGGAGACATTGTTCACGCTTTTCACATGGAGAACACAACTGGCACCCTCTCATTAGGGAGACTAATGTTAGCTACTATAACCCTACCCTTCAGCAGCAGTAAAAAAATCCTCAAGAAGGTGGAAGAAATCCCTGAAAATTACACATAACCAAGGTGGATAGCAAATCTTTGATATCAGTAACCTTCTGCGATATAACCTATGAACTCCATTCAACAGATCAATCCAGCCCACGACTGCATCGTCGACATTTATTTCTAGCAGCCCAGTTTCTTCAGGGATTGACTTTTGAAGGCACAGCTCACTGGCTGATAGTAATCTCTTCTCAAGTCCCTTAGCCTTTTTTTTTTTTTTTTTTTTTAAAGCAGAGCTGCCACACAGGCAGCACTGCTTGACTCATCACACTGAGGCACTGTGTGGAGCAGATTTAATTCCTCTGTATAGAATACTTGATATATTTATCCTGGCACTTGACTTTTTCCTCATGAGACACCATCAGAGTCGTGGCAGCTTTAAAAACCTAAGCTAATTCCATATATACAGAAGGGAAACGGCTGAGCTGGCAGGATTTGCTCCACTGAGGACACACATTATCTGTACTCCCTTCTCTCCTGTAGGTTCATAACAGCCTGAGTGGTTTCAAGTGGACCTTGCAGCTTATTTGGATCATTCTCTCTTCTTCCAGGCCAAAAGAGGGTTGGAAAGAGGAAGAGGACAGTGAGGATTCTGGTGAGGTCTATTTGTTTATTGAGATCTATTTCTATAATAGAAGATGTGCTCTTGGAGTTGCTCATGTAGTGGTTAAAGTCCTTGGCAGGAATTTTATTTCTGAGTGTGTGCCTATGGCTCCCAGAGCCAGGAATATGAGCTCTGGTACAGACAGAAAACACAACAAGGGCAGGGGGACAGGAACCAACAACCCCACCATATGAACATCTCTCAGGAGTTTAACAGGCAATGTGATTGTCATTTAAAGTGTTACGTAACTAATCCTTCTGCAATACTTCCAACGAAAGCTGTTCCTGAAAATTTATAAAATGGAAGCAGAAAAATATCCAGAAGATACTGAATGTTTAGTTGTACTTTCATTCTTATTACTACTACCTTATTTCTGAGGATGAAATGAGTAACTGTGCAACTGATAAAAAACCATGTCTTAGAAGGGATATAAATGATAAATTATTATGAAACAAATTACCTTTTATTACCACAATATCCTCTGAATTATTAATTTGTAACATAGAACAAAATCCCAAAGGAAAAGACAGGATAGAAGTCATCCATGTGTCAGAAATTAAATACCAAAGTAACTTTCTGGCACAGGGAGTTTTGGCTGATGTAGCTTTTTAGCCTCTCCAGGACCCAGTCCTTCCCAAGAAGAGTATGAAACAAGCATCCCTGGAGTCAGCTGAACACACCACTCAAGTTCACAGTCTGGTAATTCTCTTCTGACATGAAACCCAAAGCTGTTCTCCAATAGCACTCCAATATTCTCCACTGACATTTCATGGTGTCATTTCCATCCATTACTAACAGAGGCAAAACAAACTTTCCCAGGCTGGTTGCTAGCTTTACATTTTTTATAATATTTCTTATAAAGTTTCAGTCTTTTTGAAAAATTTCTCTTACTTCTCATATCAGGAGAGGATCTAATTTAAAACGTCAATCCCATTCTTTGCTTTCCTTATGCGTTTTTTAATGTAGTTTTTCAAGTTTTGTAGGAAGGTGGTATCTCATAGTTGGTGTGGGTCCATCTACTGATTACTTATAACACGCTGACTACTATGGTTTTGCTGTTACTGAAATTGTATGTGCCTTATCTTATACTCAGAGACCACATCACAGCCCATATTTCTGCACGTTATGTTAGTTTTCCTCTACATTTCAGGTAAATTTTAAGTGTGCTTAATTTATTGTGTTAAAAAAATAACAATAAAAAAGACAACACAAAAATATACAAAGTCTGTAGCCTCCTGTTAATATTCCTATTTGGGGTATTTAATTTGTGGAAACTTCTGCTCATTTCAGCCAAATTCAACTACAGAACTTCTGGCAAAAAGGAAAAAAAAAAAAGGAACCAGATTTAGGCAGTCCAGTCACATGTGTTTGTGTGCACCAGAAGTGGTGAGCAATTAATGCTGGTACCCAGGTCTGTTCAGGTTAGGGACAAAACGGTACAGGATAATATGATCCTAATGGATTTCTTCAGTATCAATACAGTACTGATGAGTTTTTCAGTTATGACAGGATTTTTAAAAAGTCTTAAGTGCTACAATGCACATTCCTTTTATCTAGTGCTCATCACAGTAATGCAAGATTCTTCAGTGTTCACAACACAAAGGCTCTTTGCTCCCACAGAACTCATTTCAGATTAAGCCATTAGATCTCACAGATGCAGTTTAATGTACGAATTTTAGGTCATCTCAGAACTTACCCTCTTCCAAGAACAGTTTTAATCTTTGTTCAGTACTTGAATATACTTTTATAATTATGCTTCAAGTGTTATTGCAGCTATATTTCAGATTTTACGTACGTAGGAAAATGCTATATTATTTTAATACTGACGGTAGAGTAAAAATCTATTCAATATTCACCTTTCAGGAGGCACAATCAAATATCCAAGAACACTATTAGACTTGCCTAGCATAAAGTTTCAAACTGCTAATGGATTTTAAATTGATGTCATAATGCTGCAATTTAAATACATGATGTTCATTAATTTTGCCAGAACTCTTTGCAGAGTAGGAGTGGTATGAAAGAAGGAGGAAGGTTATATTTTCTCTACTTGCTTCTTTTTATCTGCTTCCCCATTTTTGATATACAAAAAGAGCCATTACATCAGCTTGATGTGGGTGGAGGGTGAAGTTTATTCCAATAGATTTCAACTGCGTAATCACTGTGGAGTTGTATCAAATATTTTTTATGAAAAAATCACCAGGAATAGGATAAAAATAAGAACACATGATAGGTATGACATTTCCTAAAGACAGATTTCATGGGACCTCTCACCAAAAATCCATAGGCACAAAGTGGAGAAAATAAGGGAAAGAAAGGTCATCTTGTTCATACACCTCCTTCTCAGTGAAAGGTCAAAATTCATGTATTGAGACAGCAATACTGCAAAACAGACAGGCATAGTTTCCCACAAATCTCCAGGAGTCACCTTGGATGAGGATATTGAAAAGGGAAAAGAGATCACATCATGGAAGGCTACTACAAGATCCTCTCCTACTAGTGGGAGTGAGGGTGGGCTCTGGATGCAAATTTTCTAAGTGAAGAATCCTCTATTTTAGAAATATCTCCAAAGCGAAACTAAAACGTGTCTAGACATAATGGCCCAGCATATACAACACTTTACATCTATTTGTATTTCAAATCTAATATATTTACTGTACATAAAGACAGTTTTTCCAAAGCTGTTGCTATGGCTACAAATCAAGGAAACCATAGCAACAACCCTGTATTATGTACAGCCTTAATTGAGGATTAAGTTATGTCTGTCTTTGTATTTTATATTAAATATTCCAATACCATAGAGTTTTAGTAATCTTATTTTTTTCAGACTTTTTAATAATAAAAATTCCACAATATTACAGTGTAAAGTCAAATACACAACAACCGTGAAAAATGTCTTTACAGCATTATTGTGATCATACCTAATAACAGCCACATCATTGTTTTTTAATTTGAGATAAACACTAATGTTCATATCATTGTATTTCCTGATCTTTTTTAATACAAGTCATTGATCACTACCACTTTAAACAAGCAACTGATGTTCTATCATCTCATAAGTCTCAAGTCTCATCCCACTCAGCCTTACCCCCCAAAAAACAGCTCCCCCTAATTTAAAGTTCTATTGCTATAGAAAAGTTTAGGGATTTGGGTCTTTTTTGGTTTGGTTTGGTTTTCCTTTTTCTTCAGAAAGTAAGTATACAATAGAGAGACAGAAAGGCAGAAAATTAGTTCATTCTAGATTTTCCAGCTCCCCTCTCACTTCAGATGACTGACTGGGTTGGTGGCAAATTACCCTAATTGCTCTGGTTTGTTGCCCTTGTACATTAAAGTATTTAAGTACAGTAAGGAGTTGGCATGCAGCCAGACCTTGGAGTGCAGCCTGAGAGGAACAGGTAAAGGAGAACAGAGAACAAATGTGAAAAAAAGAAGAAGGATGTTAGAAGTGGCTGAGGAACAGGAGGGAGTGCTATCAGACAGCAGGAGAAACCAGTGGGTGACAGGATTCAAAGGACACTCTAGGAGAATATGAGCACATTCAACAGGTGCAAAAAGATTCCCTCAATAAAAGAGAAGAGAAAAAGCCAAAATTCACACCTTAAAAAGCCTTCTCTCCTATCTTTTTTTCCATCACTTTATTTTCTGATTTCATTGTGGTATTGTTTCCTTACACCATTTGGTTCTTGATGAGACATCATCTGTCCCATTTTGCAAAACCTTGGCCACATCTGTTTGAGGTACTAGCTTGTCTCACAGAATAGACTTTTCTGCTTATCTTACCTACCACAGCAGCACAAAAAACCTAGAAAATATCTAAATTTTATGAAATGAGCAGAAATTCAATGAATTTGATGCAATAAAGAGATTAATAACTGAGATTTTCTGGCTATATTAATTCAAAGAGCATACAAATGCTCATTTGAGAAAGCAATATGTGTTCTAAAAATCAAAGTCTGAGAAAGCTGTGAGTGTTAGTTAGGAACATGAGCTATGTAAAAGCTTTTCACATGAGCACCACAACAAAAGTTCCCTTGCACAGGGAATAATTAAGTCAAAAGTTAGTGCATTTACAATAAGCAAGCCATGTTCAGGTCCTTCATTATCATTTTAATTAGCAAATATTAATGTAATCTGCAAATAGAGCAGGGAAAACAACTAAAATTACTCATTTTAAGGAGTTCTTCACGACTTAAGCTAAATTGAGACAAATGTCTTGCGAATCGATACCGGTCACCAGCTTTCAGGACATTCATTTCCATTTACTGTTAGAACTTCCAAGCATGTTATCAAATTTAAGAATGAATTAAGGCCCTCACAGAATACTTCTAACCTCTGATGAAGGCAATGGTGAATAAAAATGGATTAGCATGCTTTTCTCCTCTCCAGTTATCAGTTCAGACTGATAGTGATCAAGTGGCCGTGGCAGCTCTGCCTCATTCAGATTCCACGCCTGCCACTGTGGCAACAGCCCAGGGACATGCAGAACACGCTGCCCTCTCATTTCCAGAGGGGTGAAGATGCTGGATGAAGCCTTAACCCTTCTGAGCTCAACAGCTCCTCCCATTCTTTTCACTGGGACTACGATTCACATCTGAAACAATTCTCTTTCCAGGAGCTTGTCCTTTTTCTGCTTCACAGATAATGTACTTTGGCCTCCAAAATAGTGCTGCATCTCACAGGAACAATGATTAAAAGCTATATATGTTTAAAAGAAGCTAAAAACTACCTCTCTCCCATTCTGATTTTCATATTTAACCCACTAAAGGTAGGATAATAACTAACTAGTCCAATACATTTACAGGACTAAATATAATGAAGTGGTATTTTCATTCTCTATAAAAGCTGTTATGTGAATGAATTTCACTCATTAATACCTGTAATTTTATAGAAAAGAATAACTAGCAGTTAGTGGAAGTCTGATAGTATTTCTCATGACTGACAGTGCTATAACTGATCACAAACTATAGAAAGAGTTCATTTTTTGTTACCTTATTTTGAAAGTTTCCATTTTACAAATATTACAAAGAGAGAGGAAAAAATCTGAAGAAAATGCACCACCTCCATCAAAACCCAACAGTAGCTCTAGAAATTTTGACAACTAAGAGACTTTAAAGCAGGAGTCCCTGCAAAACCTAATTTCATCAGACAAGTATTTTTATCACACAGCAAGTATTTTGCAAAGCAGATACACATCAGTGAGTTTTAAAGTACAGAATGCAAATACATACCTAGCTTTGAAACAGCTATCAAGTATTAATGCAATACTTCCAGAATAATCCAGTAAACCTCTAGCTTTATACATTTACTAGACTCACATATGCTCATTTCACAAATCACTCCCTTTTCCTCTTTCATGCCCATTCAAACAAAAATAAGCTACTTGCTCTTTGAGAAGCCCAGGCAAAATGAAACATTTTTTGGCCCTTATTACAACAAACACAAGAAAATTTCCTTTTGTGTTAGAGGTATTGCAGGATTGAAATTAATCTGAAAGGTTTTCTTGTTTGTATAAACAAATTTTTACTCAATCAAGAGTGATTTTGAGGCCAGTTCACTGCTTTCTCCACTGCAGACATGACAGAAATTTTAAAAATGTCAAAGGTCCTTTAAGTGGTAGCAGAGTTCTAAAACAGCCACTTGGCTCAGAAACACCCTTGGTTCAGTTTTTACACTGCAGTTGTAAAAAAGCACGAGATGGGATCGGAGAAAAAGAAATCTACTGGTCCATTTTGCCAGGCTGTTAAAACCACGTCTTACCTCTTGTGTTTTTACATTTATATATCCATAATGAGTTTTCAGAGGCTGCCTTTGGCCATTAGAAAATGGGATCCACTTGACTCTGGTTTGTCCAAAGCAGTTTAGGATCAAAGGGAAAGTTACTTCATTTGTGAGACGAACGATGATCAGACAGAGGAATGCTGCAATGAAACTCACAGCAACAATGGACTTTCTCTGTAATGAAAAGAAGAAGGGAAATAAATTATTAAAATTGAGAGTCAGTTTTAATAAAAAAATACATATCTTCAATTGGAGGATGAAGAAAAAACACTTGAGAAAGCTTTATGTGAAATTATTCCTCTGGTAGTCACCTTGCTGCAGGAGCACAAGGACTCAGGTGACTGGATTGTTTTATTTCAATAAATTTGCATTTCAGAGGTTTGCTGAGTTTCTTTTAGAACTGGCTGCAAATGAGTCAGTTTCGCTCAGAAAAGAAAAAAAAAAACAAACCCAAGCCTTTTTTTTAAGGTTCAAAAAACATCTATCAACTTTCAATTTTATTTGCATTTGGAATAAAGATTTTATGTGAACATCCATACCAAAGTCTTCACTCAGAATCATCAGTTTTCTAGGGACAACAATACATAAAAGGGAAATGCCATCTGCAGTGACACCACACAAAGTTTACTGGGAAGATTACCATCACTACAGATCATTCCATGCAACAGAATTCATGGTTTAACTTTAAATACTTTAGAATAAATTGTTGGTGAAGTCAGCACTACTTTCTGCCTTATTCCAGCCTCGTGAACTTACAAAGTAAGGCATTATTATTTTGGACAAGATGATTTCCTCTGTTAATAATTCAGCCAATCTGAAGCCTGTGTCTAATTAGTCCTTCCCTTCTGCCTCTACTCCATCCAGTCAGTCGGACTGGAGTATGTAATCACAGAAGGATTTTTCCCTGTGTAACTCCCCAGCCTGCAGGTGAAAAACTTGTAAGAAAGTATGTTCTCCTTATTTTTAGCTATTTTTAAAATACTGCAGTCAATTACTTCTAGATAAATTACTTAAGGACAAACATGTCAGTTGGCATGTGTAAAGATTCTAGATATGATACTCTATCAAAAAGATTATTTTCACATTTTCCCTGAGGGAATGAAACAATTATCATTTACAGGAGTTTTTACTGTACTTTAATTACATTCTAGATTTACCTAATTTGCCTCAGTTTAATTACTCTGCTGAAGGTAATTCTATCATTCTAAACAGTAACATTTACAGAAAATACAGGGGAAAAAATCATTTGCCTAAGGGCCTATACCTAAGTGTATAATAACACTTAATGCTGGATGACAGAATCTGATCATCCCAATTCCCATCTACAAATATCACCAACGAACCAGCACAGAACATATTTAACACCACTTATTTTACACAATGGCAATAACATCACAAGTGATGCCATGGTAAAGGCAAGCTCTCACTGCAACCAGATAAGATGAATCTGTTCTTTGCACAACAGTGAGGATCTCAATGAGCCCACAGCAAATTGGAAGGGATGTTACAATATTCCCTCAAACAAGAGTTAACAAAATAATCCATTGCAGGGGTCAATTGCATGGCTCTGTGTTCTGATGTACTGGGAGGTTACGATTTATAAGATAAAAGCAAGGAGCGACTGGGCTGGAAAACTTGGGTGAACGAGGTCACTGTGAGGAGAAAAGGAAGAGGAGGATGAAGAAGCGTTTTGGCAGTGTGATTCAGTGAGGAACCTCAGTCAGCTAATGGCTGTGCAATGTAAAATTAAACCCAGCAAATCTTCAGAGGGCAGCGCAGCAGCCACAACCCAATCTCAGCTTTCAGAATTCATGGAAGCCACTGCACTTTTCATCATCTGCATTATAACAGATTTACATTAAATTGCAATAAAATGGCTGGGGAGCACTTCTGTGTCACTTCTCCTTGTAGCAGATGGAGTCAGAAACATTTAGCTATATATCAGAGCCTTGTAAGTGCTAAGAGGAGCCAAGATGTGCAGTGCAAGTGATAATCATAAAGCAATGAGAGAGAGCATGAATTAGTCATATTATTTATTGCGAATCAGAATTAAAATATTGCAAATATTTAAAGGGGAATCTAGAGTCTCATTCCACTACATGAGCATGTTTCAATCAAAACATCCACAGTAGGAAGCAAGATTGCTTGTATGATGTTGCTACCTGATTTCCACATATCCTATCTTCCTGGTTTATTGAATATCACTTTTTACTTCCCTTATTTCATGCAGATCTGTTCTGAACTTGAAAACAGTGCAATCAGCTTTATGTGCTTCTCACAGGGAGTTGCTCTAAACAGCTCTTGCCCTGAGAAGAATTCAGATTGTGTTGCTAAATTTCTTGGCCTTCACTAGTAAGCCACCTGATTTTTATATTTCTCTTCTTTAAATGCACTGTGCTACCAGATGAAAGAAAAAATTGTGGCCTTTTGGTTTTTTATGTAACAAAATATTTGAAAAGGAAAACAGTAAAGATTTTTCTGTGTGTTGCTTAGCCAGAAAGAATCTGCACTAACAAGAACATTCAAATGAAAGAAAGGATTTTTTTACAACAGAACAGAATTAAGGCATCTGTTGAAATTGTTTTAGAAAAAAAACCCTAGCCATATGCAAACACAATGTTTACTTATCAACTGCACAAAGGACATTTGTATTAAGTATTCAATTCCCCTGCAATTTTTGTTGAAGGCACGAGATCCAACAATAGGCATTCTCTGTGGGAAAGACTACTGCAAATTGGCATTTCAGTAGCTCTATAAATTTCACTGTAAAAATACTGAAAAACACCAAAGCACATACTTTTCATAATTTTAGCCTTCTTAAAGCACCAAGTAAAGAAGTCTGCTCAGCGGCCACGAGTATTCCACAGGGCACTTCTAAAAGTAATTCAATTCCCTTACGTCCCTATGTTCTTTACCTGCTCACTAAAAAAAACCCCAAAACAATAACAAAAAGAACCAAACCAAGGTGCTATTTGTCATTAAGTGCTTCTTGTAAAATCTCCTTAACTGCAGATAGATTGATTTTTTTATTGGTCCTCTGATAAAACTTAAAATTCAGCATTTGAGAATCCAGAAATTCTACGTCATTAGGGTATGACAGAGAAGTCTGAAGCTATATAGAGGGATGAATACCAAATCGTAATTTGTCTCAAAATTTGTCTGCATCAACATTTTAAATACTCACACATCCTACCATTTGGGAGAGCTAAACTAACACTAATTAGTAAGTCTGCAGAGAAACAAATCTTATTCCTTCTTAATTTTCAGTACTCATGAATGCAAATTGTCTCTTAACAAAAGAAATGTTTCTCTAATACAGACATATTCTATGCATAAATCTCAATCCATCTTTTTTTTTTTTTTTAGCTATTCTAATGTAGACATTTTGATATTGACAACATTTACATAAGAAATGTATATTCAGCTATAAACATCTTTTAAATGTTTCTCATTTTTCACATACTCCGTCAGGAGTACACAGTAAGACATATGTTCAGTAGTTTCTTAGCTGGACTTGCATGGTATATCAGCTTTTGTTACATTTTATTACAGTCACTGTAGTACCTGACTAGCCTAGATGGCAGTGGCAAGAACAAAATTCCCCTTCTCATGAATACAGGATCCTACAGCAGAAGAGTGAAGGAGTTTTCCTTTTGTTAATGATACTAAGTCCACCTACAGGCTCATTCCCAGTTTAAAAAATCAAAAAATCAAAGTGGTAGAATTGGAAAAGCTTGAGATCAGAGTACAGGAACTGCAATACCTGAGACCCCATTGGGCCAAAAGCACTCACTAGGACTAAACAGCTTCTTCTGATTATTTTTACTCAATCCCCACAACAGCATCATCCCACTTCTGGTGTCAGTTGTTTCTCAGACACCAAGCTCATTCTGTCTAGTATGTATATCAAAATCAATAACTAGTAGGCATGAATCACAGTCAATTTATATCTGGGTTGTTAAAGTAAGAATTGAAATAAAAACAGGAGTGTCATACTACTCTGCTGGATAGAATTTAATTAAAAACTTCATGGGAATGAAACAATAACTACTTTCAGGGTTATAAATATATGTACTTGGCAATATGGTTCCTAGCACTATTTATACACTTTGTATCACCTAGTTTTGGCTAATTACCAGTGCCCAGGTGATTCATTCGTTTCAGTTTGCCAGGAACTTGACAGTCTGAACAAGTTTTAGTCATTTTTCTTTCATAATCTGTTAGAAAGTGTGAGATGACAGAATTATTTTTTTATAGTTCAATAATGCCTGACAGAATAATAAGACACAAACATTTTTTGTGTTGTATACAGTTGTCTAGGAGGGAGGGAGGAAAGAAATATTTTCAGCATAGGAAGATAATTACTTAAGTTGTAAATTTTACTGAGATCCATACTAAGTATCTTTATTCTACTTTCTAGCCAGAGCACAACGCCCTGCCACTTGGCATGTATTATATGGCAGAGACTATCAAACCACTTCACAAGCAGGAATAAATCCCCATCCTAGTGAGTTTCACAGTAAAAACCCATTTCACAGGTGCATAAACTGAGGTTGAAATCAACTTCCCTAAGATCACACAGAACTCAAGAGAAGGTTTTTACTCAACTCCCAAACTTTCATTCTAGAACTATTTTGTTTTTCAGGCTTATTGTTTCTATCACAAATAACTGCCTGAATTTGTTAAAGGACAAAGTTGAACATGATACTATGGAAGATTCCAGTAAAGAACGTAGGAACCATGTCCCAAACAGCAATTGCAAATAGGTCTTTTTTCATAAATTGATTTTCTTCAGTACTCACTCTTTCTTTTATTTTATAGATCTATGGCAGCACAGAGCTTGGAAGGACAAGTGAAAGGTAAAGATTGATGCAAGGGCTTTGTGCCTCTTAGATGACACAATATGCAGTAATGTTGTATTATTTTCACAATACCTACCTTTACGGGCAGAGTGAGAAACTCAACACTTTTTTAATATCTCTGCACATCATACTACTTTCATTATAGGACCGATGCAGGGTTTCAGATTTTACTCAAGTACAATACCAACTGAAAACAACAATGACTACACTTACTGAATTTGTTTCATTTTGTAGACCACTATATGTAAAAAACAGTTTTATTTAATTTTCTCTTTTACAGTATTGAGCATCCCATTTAAAAGCTACTTTCTATTACAACAGAGCATTAAATGAAATTCTTTCAGCACTCTAGTTCAGTATATCTTACTGATATCACCAGTATTGCAAAAAAAACATGCCTTCCAGCTATTTCTTTTGTCCTGAAACTCGCTCTAACAGGGCTGCTGAAGAGATGGTAGAGCAGGGGTCCTAGAAATTTTCAAAGAGAGTAAGACTACATAGCAAAAATCCTTCTAGAAATAGTCATGTGTCAAACATCATTTGCATAACATCAGTAGCTGAAGATTTACTTTCTTCTCTTCCAGAAGTAAAAGTTAACCTGAATATGTTCAAAGACTCCACAGGAGATTGCTGTCAGTGTTTCTCTCTCAGGAGGAGAGAAGAACAAAGCTGGTAGGGGTTATATCACCAGTAAGATCTGGTTTGGGTTCAAAAACCAGTAGAATTAAGATTAAAGCAACATTTTTTTTTTTCTTCTGGAGAATGACATCTTTGCTAAACTGGAATGTAAGCAGCCAGGAAGCTGAGAAATAAGAGCAAAAAAGAAGTTCACTGATGAAGAAGCAACACAAGAAATGCAGCATACCTAAAAATAGGTAGTTACAATGAAAGAAACATGTGAGTTTTATACTGAAACCTGTTTCTCATAAGAAGGTACCCTGACTCAGGACTCTGTTTGAGGACCATGGTGTTTAAGCAGACATGAATAGAAGACATTACTTTTTGCATGCCTTCTCTGCGGGAGCTCTGGCCTTTTCTATGGCTAAGGCAGCTCAAGGGCTTTCAAAACACAGCTCACTGTACCCTTTGTGTTGTTGTAATTTGTTAAAAACTTGTTACATAATTCAGTTTTCACAATGATTCGCTGTTCACAGGTGGTGTGTCTAGGTTCACAGCAGCTCAACATATTCAATCATATCTTTCATTAAAGCCAAAACTGTGCAAAGTGTCTTCAGGCTTACTGGGGTAAGACCTGAGCAATGAACACAACAGTAATCAGCACAGTCCAAGTAATTGATGTAACAGCAGCAGTCTGTACTAAAACCTTATATAAGAGATAATCCTCCTATATGTAAACTCCTTTTATTAGTCTCAGGCAACTGCACAACTTTATTACATACAGCACTGCCATCAGAAAGAGCACACTTATTTAAGTAATAATATGAAATTATGTAAGGTGAAGGACTTCCAAGTTTCAAGGAGTAACTGCTGAAGTATTTTGAAGGCCTTCCATATGCTATCATGCATAAGAAGCCACTAGATTTGAAAAGCCCCAGTAATTCTGAGCCCTTCAAATTGCAAAGCATTGCCAGATTTCAGGATTTTGTGTCACTATTCCCACTTGCCCTATACTCAAAGCGTGATAAGAAGGAGCATTTATTTGTCTGGAGATA
This sequence comes from Prinia subflava, assembly GCF_021018805.1. NCBI lineage: Eukaryota > Metazoa > Chordata > Aves > Passeriformes > Cisticolidae > Prinia > Prinia subflava. Next base: position 11,221,247 of record NC_086256.1, on the reverse strand, counting down.
TTTTTATCCCTTTAGGCATTCCAGAACTTTGAGCTCCTCATATCCCATAGTTCCTGCTAACAGTTTCATGCTTACTCAAAGCTGAATCTGCACTTCCTTCTGCAGTCTCCTCCTGGCCCAGGGTTCCCTCTGCAAACACCCCACTCCACCAGGCACAAACCCATCATTAGCACAGCCCCAGTCTCACACACCACGAGGTCACAATACTACCAAAGTAACCTAAACTTCTGAGCAAGGCATGCCTTTGGCTAGTCTGCTATTTGATTTTATACTGCAGCTGAAAGCTGTCCAGTAATTTAAAATATCTATCCCCATAAAATCCCCCTGGCAGCAAAGCACACTTTAAATAAGGTTGTTGATTTTTCATTCTATAAGATCTGTTAAGAATATTTAATCTAAAACTCCAGTTACTGATTCACTGATGTCCTTCACAACTAGGGTGAACTCCATCCGTAGCTGTAGATGCATATTATATAAACACTAATGTAGTCTCTGCATGATGAAGTACTATTAAAAAGGAGAAAAAAAGAAAAGCCTCTGCAGTACAGCTCTCAAATGGTGATTTTTTTTTCTGGTGCTGGATTATTGCCCAGCTCTTCTTATCAATACCTTGGCAAGCTTTCTGACACACACAGGCTGACATACGCTTCCCTATAATAGAACTGCTGGTACAAGAATTTGTGATCTTTCAACCTGGCAGTTGGTTGTTACTACTTATTGAAGTAGTACCTGATTGTAGCTATTTTTCACCTGCTGAGAAAAGTTCAAAGAAAAAAAAAACCACCCAAATGTGAGTATTAACTCTTATACTGCCAGATATACCTCACTTAGATGACCTCTCTTTCTCCTCTATAGAAATATATAAAGATTCAGGATCAGCAACATCCTAAGACTGAATCTGTAACTGAGGGATTTTCACAAACATTCTGAAAGGCACCCTATAGCTGCCAACATTTTCATGAAAATCCCTTTCAAAAAGTTGATTCTTTCAATCAGAAATAGACTGAAAAATGCATAAACCAGTAGAAAAACAACAACAAAAAGCCCCACAAATCCATCAAGAAAGATTCTTAGAAGACAATAAAATATCAGCAGACTTCTGGTCAGCAAATGTTTGTACTTGAAAAAAGATGTAGTTATTAAAAGCCTTTTGCATTTCTTTGCTATTTTACATGAAGTACCTGAAATACTCAATTTCTGTTTTCAAAAACTCACAGGAAAGGTAACATGATGGCTTCTAAAGTGAAAGTGAGATAAATTCAATTTTGCTGGAAGCAGTAAAATCATTAGTGTGATTGGTATGCAGCAGGAGGAATGGATGTTAATCACATACCTATATGTTTAGTAAATACTACACTGGGATGTAACCTCTGGAAGTACTAACTTCTAGATAAGAAAGAAAATAATCAGACAAATAAAATTAAACACTTGACAGCAGCCCAGAGGCAGAAGAAATGAAAGTAAATAAAACATTGTAACAACCCCACATTCTCAAGCTGCACATCTGTGAAGAAAATGCCTTTTGCTGGAAACCTTCACTTGCCTGCAGCTCACTTCTGCCTGTGGGGAAAAGTTTATGCTACAGAGCAAAAACTGCATAACCAGAAATTCACACAAATGAATTGTAATTGCCTACCACCATCTGGACAAACCCAGACTTTCTCCACTGGATCTTCTTCTGTAAAGATCCCTGACTGCCATGCTGGACTTGAAATGAACAAAGAATTGACACCATGCCTCTGTTTCCTTCTAAAAGCCATTTAACACTGGAAGACAAAGGAGATCTTGCCCAGCCTGTTACTTGGCAGGACTCTTGCTCTGGCCCTTCACACCAGCTTCATCCCACATTTTTCTTTGGGAGGACAGCACTTTTGGAAAGTTCCTCTGGATGTTCTCTCTGCCAGTCTGTACAGTGCACCTGCTGTTCGTAAGCATGAAAAGAAAACCAGAAGTAGGGGATCATTACTGATTTCAGTCTTGCACCCTCAGGCAGCCAGGGCACCCTAACACAAGTGAATGCCTTGTTCCAGAGGCAGAGATGCAAACCCTGTTTAATGTGAGGAGCCATATGGGCTCTTTAAGGTCTGGCTGAATGAAAGGCTGGCTTTGCTCTGAAAAATAAAAATAGTCAATAGTCAGCTCCTTCACCAGGCAAAGGTCCAAGTTCAGAAAGGAGAAAAAGAAGTTTTTACACACTGGTCTTCTTAAAAAATAATAATAAAAAAAAGGGTAACTGAATTAGAAAGAAGCTGTTCTTAAGCAGAGATGATACACTTCAGCCAGACTGCAGATCTTTTGTAGTCTCTTCTCTTTTTTCCTGTTTCTTTTTTTTTTCTTTTACATTTGACCGAGAGACTCTCCAGCATAGCTGTAGGAGTGTTGTCCTGGATTGGCAGGAGGCAAGAGCAACCTCTGTGGATGGCCTTTTACACAAAGCAAGGAAACCAAGGAAACCTGGGGCTCTAAATTCTTCTGGCAATTTGTCTGTTTTCCATCAGACATGGAAATCACCCTGTTTACTTTGGACAAACCCATTCCAGCCTACTTCATCCATACACAACTGCACATACGTCATCAGAAAAGCAAAACGTATTATTCAATGTACACAAGCATTGTCTGCTTCTGGCACGTTGAGTAACATTGCAATAGGCTTAACATTTATAGCTGATAAAAAGCACAACCTAATTACAGAGAAGTCTGGGCTGAGATCAGCTATTTTGCAATGAGAATTTGAAATTTTCTGCCATATAGCTGGGAGCATGCTACTTTTAGTGAGGGGGAAAAACACCTTCCCAGCCTAATTGTTGTTCTTTTCTGTATGCTGTTTTCTGTATTGGAAGCTTAGAAAAAGGGGTTGGAGAAACAAAAAAACCACAACAAAATCAGGACACCAGCATGGCAGAGTCCTCTCTGAAGAGGGACCTTAAACTATTCCTGTGACTTACAAACCTCCAGGGCACCAAATCTTTGAGCAAATGGAGGTTCATGAGGATGTGGGATTTGCTGGGATGGTCACATTAGGGTCCGTTCTAAGGAGTGCATGTTCCAGCACAAGAGCAATATTCCATGGGACACACGTGGAATAGGGAGGGGATGTAGGGGGTGTGTTTGGATGAAGGCATGCAGAACCCAGCCAGGCACTTTTATTAGAAACATTAACGATCATATTATTTTCACAGCGCTACAGAACAGAGCTTTTCATCTAGGATGCAGATCAACTGCATTAAACACTGCATGCTCCTAGCACACATCCAACTATTTTATGATCCCAATGAAAAATAGGAGGCAAGACTACATTTTACATCTCTTTTTAGGAGGGGCTGCCCTGAGCAATGCAGCGTTGGTACCAACACAGAGGGGCAAATGACCTGTACATTTTTGGCAGAGAGATTTCTTTCACTGACATGACCTGACCCTGCTTTACTCACTTCTGCTCACACAGTCACCAGAAGATCTTGTAAACCAGCAGGAACTTAAAATTTCTTGCCCATTTAACACAATTGTATTCCTTCTACAGGTAGGAGTCTGTTCATTATTCATCCTTGGATAACATGATAAGAGGTTATCAGAAGCCACCACAAAGGAGACTCTCCAGATAGCATAGACTGTGCAGCACTGCAGTTCCAAAACACAACAACTGCTCACATACTGCTCAAGCAGTTGATGATCCCTCCATTGACTGGGGAGCGCCTCTTATCAGGGTGCTGAAACTCAGTAAAAGCACTGATCAAGGTAGCGCCTTCAACTTAATTATGAGCTTTATTGATCATGTCTTCTCTTCATAAAAAGAAAAAAAAAAGTGGGGCATGGCAGGGGAAGGTAACCACAAAGCACTGAGCTGCAGTGGGACTTGGCAGAACACATTCCTTAGAGTGGGAAAACTTTGCCTTTTGTGCTGACCTCTCACTTCCAGGAATTAGGAAACCGTTTTTATACAAACCTCTTTTCATCAGAAGGAGGCAAAATGCAATTCATGTTTACAATAAAATCTGAGAATACAATAAAATATGATCTGATTTTTACAATAAAATATGATCTGAGACTTATTTGTGAATACATGCAGTTGAATGGGATATCTGCAGTGGAATAGCACGCAAAAGCCACAATCAGGAGTCAATCTCCATTGTGATAAAAGCTGTAAATTCTTTGGATTCATTATTTCTGGACAGCATCTCAATAGGAGCTGGAGAAAATCATAAAAATTGATAGTTTTCTAAAAGAAATTCGTCCAAGCAATAAAGTTTAATCTCTCACTGATCTGTTATCCTGATAGAATAGTACAGGGACAGTAACATATATATCCTACCCAAACACACATTCCATCATTGTATCACAGGCCTCTCATGCTGGGTGAGCTAACTGAATTGAACTTGACCTTCAAAGCCCTTGGAATGCAACAAAATATCTCTGTTTTCTGACATTTATGGGTGGCTTTTCTGCATGGCTGCTTTTATTGCCTGCAAAATAATGGCAAAAGCTGTGTGTACAAACCCACTACAAATGGGTAGTACAAACACTGACAAATCACATGAAAGGAAGACAGATTTATTCAGTCTAGATTACTCCACAGCTAATCTAATCAAATCCAAGTTTTACATTTTTAAAGCAGATCAAAAATTCATAGAGCTAGCATTTCAATACAATAGATATATATTACAGCTTTATTTTAATTTGCAAGTGTAATTGAACTGATTTGGATTTTCTGCACTTTTATTTTTGCTTAAAAAAGCTTTATGTGTTTCATATGAAAATGCATCATTGAACCAGCATATGCACAAGAAAAACCCCATGAAAAATTCATGCAGAAGATTATCAATCTCTAATAAGGCTTAGATAAAAACACATTTGGACATGATTCTATATTAAAAATTGAAAGTGCTACACACGGAAATGCAAATATATCCTATTTGTAGCTTTCTTAAACTCAAAAGAAACCACTCCTAACCACTCTATCAGAGCTGATCTAGAACATTTTGATGGAAGAAATGCAACACAATTGGGCACCTTGCACAGTTTTCCATCCTTCAGTCCATCAAACATAGAGACATTGTCATGTGTTAAAAATTATTTCAAACCCCTGGTTCCCTGAATCCACATTGTACTCATTTCCACCCAAGAAACAAACAAAAGTAGTACAAACCTCCAAAATATTCAAATTGAGTTTAATTTTTTGTGTAGAACATAATGAAGACATAATCTACTGTCCCGGTTCTATGACAGAATATCCAGCTACTTGCACCGAACAAAGCCAACTGTGGAATTCTGCCCCTGCTTCATTCACAGATATCTCTAATTGATTCAAAGGAGAGAAAGAGAAAGCCAGAAGCACAATTAAATTTGAATGGGAACAGTAAGACAAATATTTTAAAATTCTTTCTCAAGGCCTTTGTGTATGAGTTACTCAATTTGCAAACTCAGGATCCCTCAACTCCCACTTGAGCCAAGTCTGGTCTTACCAAACCCAGCTTGTGAATGTTCCTGCTGACATCTGTGGGACCCAGTACTGCACCTCTGTACCTTACAGACACAGGGGAACTTCCTCAGGTGCCAGCTGTGCAAGCCTTGACCTGGACATGAACAAGTTCTCATCTTCATTTTTGCAGCTGGTGCAGGAAGCAGTTTCTGCCCACAACCTTTCTGTAGGATATGAATCTCTCCCACAAACCAACAGCCCTGAGGCCGTATATTTTCAATTATCCTAAACACTAATGTGGTCTAAAGCAGTAGAATAAGGCCACCAAAACCTTAATGAACTCATTACACTTGTCCCAGAGGTTACAGAAGGCTTTATTTTCCTTTCCAGCAGGGAAGCTGCCAGAGACACTGGTGAGATTAGGTGCATCCCATGACCCTTTGGAAGTACTAGGCAAAGATGAGTTTTCCTGAAGTTCATTTAGAACTAGAATCATACTCAGTTACCTCTAAAAACAGATCCTAGACACTTCAACATCTATGATATTCAAAAAGCATGTATAACGAATGCAGGAATGTTAGTCTTATATTTACTGTTTCATCTGTTTTCCATGTTTTCCATCATTCCTCTCAAAGGTCTTCACTATTATCAGTTTTTCTCTCTACCTTTAGCCCAGTGCTGGTTAGGCAGCAGTTACCAACACAAGAAGGAATTTTCACAGGACAGAACTCCCCACTGCCCTGTGGCCACATGTTACAGGCCACCTTCCATTGTGCCCACACTCTCTGTCAGAATACTTGGGTCTGTAGTAGTTTGTACAGTCATTACAAGTTATGAGAGTTTATGATATGTTCCAGTCACTAAAGTCATAAAATCTATTTCAGTGCTCTGAAAATAAAACAGCATAAGATTTTCTCAGTGAACCCCTAAGTCTTCTAGCCATAAATCTCAACAAATAACATTGATTGTATAAATTAACACCACTATACAGATTAATGAGACAAATTGTCCACTAGTCAGGGGAGGAACACAAAGATGCATCCTAACATATTTCATTTCCAGGTTTATTCATTTTAAATGTCATATAACATGACATTCACACAATACTGAAGAAATTAAAAGAACAAAATGCACATCACTAATCAGCTGATCATTTATCATTTGATTTTAGATGCCAAAATTAATGACGTCCTTCCTTTTTCATTAGATTTTTTTTGTACTTTTTTCATTAAATGAAAACCAGAATATGTGAGTAATCAGAATATTTATCTGCAATTTCCTTGCTTCTGTAACTAATCCCACAGTGCTGGAAAATAGATTTAATTGGTTGAAACCTTAGGTCTGCTGGGACTCCTACAACTTAATGCCTAGAAGATCTAATGTGATATCACGATGTTTTCAATTTCTCATTCTTAGTTATTCAGCATTCACCACAAATTTCACTGGTCAAATTTCAGCCTGTCTTCCTCCATTTTCGTTTGTCTGAAAGCTTACATCTAGTTTTATACCCTCTGACTATGCTTAGATACTCTAATCCTCCAAAAAGTCACACAGTACTCCCTATTTTGCCAGACAGTACCTCTACTTCAGCAGCTTCTTACTACCCTACATTATTGTAGTCAAATTTTCCTCTTTTACCTATCTTTAGGAACTGCAGTATTTAATTCTTTAATCCCTCTTTTTGCAGCCATGCCCCAACTTCCCATTTAAGTCAATGCTCCCTGTTAGCTTCTCCTTTCATAAGTGATTTTAAGAATCGTGTTCCTAACTGGTCTAATTGGTCCTGTCCATTCTCAGAAACAGACCTTGATATATCTTCTCTCAACTGGATTTAGCAAGGTAATTAAACCAAACTCTTCAATCTTCCAGAAATTAGGTCCCCCATTCTCCAAATACATCAGCTTCTCAAGCTCTGCTCTTCTGCTTTCAGGTAATCCTCCTTGACCACAGGCAATAAACTCAGTCTTTCAAAAGGACTTCACTCTGTGTGTTCAGCTACAAAACTTCCCTGACTGAAGATATTTCATGGTTCAATTTTATTTAGATTCCTGATAATTTGGTGAGTGATCAGCATGCCCATAATGAGTCCTAAGTCATTTGCTTCTAGCTAATGAGCTGTCAGTATGTCAAGCACCATGGTTACTTGATCCTGTTTTTCTAGGGCTTGTCTAATTGACTTTTTTTTTTTCTTTTTTTACACTGCAGAACATTCATAGAGCCTTCTGTAACTAAAACTTTGGTATCAGCTGTAGGAAACAAATGACCTCCAGAAAGCTTTTATGAAACAACTTTCAGAAATGGTCTCCTACATGCCAGACAGGACAGAAAAGGCTGCAGCAGCTAGAATAAAAGGAGCTGCTGGGCTTAGGGTCAGATTTTTGGAAAGCACTCTCCACTTCTGACAGGGGAGTTACAGAAATGGGTCAAGAAAACAGCATCTCAATCTATTTTTAAGCCTTTAGATACTACTTTAAAAACAATTTGCAATGGTCAGCCTTAAGTGAAATACTTTGGAAGTGTCTCAAGGAAACACACTGTGCCCAGGCTGTAGCATGACAGAAAACCTGTCACAGCCAGGTCACTTTATACTCATTATGGTTTTAAACAGAGATAAGAGAAATTTTAACACTAAACGATTTAGCCTCTCAAACTTTGACCAAGATTGAACTGACCATGTCATATGTTGTCCAGTGAAGAGTAGAAGAGTACAAAGCATTAGAGGATGAAGTAAGCTCCCAGGGTTACAAACATTTTATTTCACCCTTCTGCCTTTCTACACTAAAGCTGTCATCTCCTAAAAGCCCTGTACTGTCACCTCAAAGAGACAGCAGCTGACACAACCCTTTAAAGTGAAAGGAAAAAGAGATTTTGTGATACCATAAAACTGGGGGTGATAAAATAACAGTAAGTACAGCAAGATATTTGCTGCTCATCTTTCACTTCTGTCTTTTCTTGTTGTTACTGGACACTCACAGAAATGGAGAAGTAATGTAGTCTCTCTCATACACCCAAAGTGTTTCCCTTTGGTGATCCAAAGAATACCAAAACTTATAGCAAAGCTCTGCAGTGGTTGGAGTTCTCTGAGTTTTCTCTGTCTTCTCTGAACACAGCATGGATATAGATATGTGATATTAATACATAGAAAAATAATGGATAAGTTGCTGGACTATTTTACTGCACAGAGACCGAGGAGAAAGGAAAATCAGAGAAATTTTGAGAAATGAAATGTGAGGCAAAATCCCCCCAAACCCAGTCATGGTACACAAACTAAGTTAGAGAATCAAGTGTGCATCTTGGAAAAAATAAAGACCTTAAAAGACCTCCTTTGCCACCTGCAGCAAAAGCAGACCACAGCAGGCAGCACTGCTGACTAGGGGAAAAAATGTTGTTATTCTGTTATATAGGGGTAAATAATTTGCTCAATAAGCTGAACTAAAAGCCCATTAAAAATGGCACCAGAGGGAAAGAAATGATTCAATAATGGTCCACTAAGGCACAAATTCAAAACGCAAAGTAGTTCAAAATTTTTCCATTACTCTAAGAATCAAACCAGATAAGATAGTGACACCACTAAGAAAGCAAAATTTGATTTTTTTTTTTAATTATGCTGTTGCCTAATAACGAATCAGTTCAGTTTGATTCATTTAATTCATTCCTCCCAAGCAGCACATTACAACAGTACTGGAATGAGATTTTAAAAAAATTACTATTTCATCAAAGGTTTTTAATACCCATCTATGATTTAATTTGATCACCAAATTTGATCTATAATGATATTAATAGATAAAAAAAATCCATAGTAGAGTCCATTATTGTTGAACTTTATCATCTTTTTGAAAGTACAATGGTAAAATTATCTATTAATTAGATTAATTTCAAGGAAGTTTAAATCATCCTGACCCGTGATACTTGCTTGCAAAGCTTTTGTAAGAGAATAATTAATAGGCAATAGTCCAGAAATATTATTCTGAGCAGATGCGAACCTTGAACTTCCAGTCTCTGGACTTAAATTCTAACTAGGAATACATCATCTTATGGAGACTCCAACACCCTGGAGGGCTGCAAGGAGGGAGAGAAGAAAAAAGGATCGAAGTAGATTGCTGTTGTTATATATAGCCTGTATTATTGCTTAACATGACCACAAGCTAGAAGTGGATATAAGTAAAAATTTCTGAATTTTGAAAGTTCAAGGTGAGAAGGACTGTGCCACTCAAATAATGGAGCCTCGTTTAAAGAACATATCATACAAGCCATTTAATTTGTCACCTATTCTGCCGGAAAACTGTACGGCCTAGGGCAAATATTTAACCCTGAGCAGTAGCTAGCAGTAAATACATACAGTGAGGAAGATGAATAAAAAACTTAAGCACAATTTTGCTATTTTTCCTCATCATTCCATCACGACAAATCAATTTCTACAGATTTGGGATTAGATCTCTTCCAAAGACATATCTGATTCCCGGGTCCTAGGTTTGAAAATTTAATTATAAGGTCTTCATGGCAGAACAGCATCCACCAAACAATAAATGGGAAGTAATCTAGATTAGAATCTTGTATTCACATGTAAATTTTCAACAGAAATTAGTCCCCGTGTTTTCCGATAAACTATGTCACACTGAACTGTGTCTAATAAAGTCTAATAAAGTGTAAAATGTTTTCCATGTTGACGGAGGGAGCTCTTACCTGTAAAACCTCTTTAGAATATACTGAGAGACTACCAAAATGTTGTGTTTCAAAAACTGAAGAGAGGACAGAATAGTTTCCTGTGCACAGAGACTCCCAGAACACCCTGTGAGCAGGGGCGGATGGGAAGTGCTGTTCTGCTGTACGTGTTGTTTTTAACATCTAAGCTTTTAACACCGACACGGCGCACAACAAAGGCAGATCGCTGAACCGAGAAACCTAAAACCATGCTTCCCAAGGCTTCAGGAAAGATCAAACTGACTAGATGTACATTTATAATACTGTGACTAAACAAGGAAAGGCTGGAACAAAGGAAAATAACCTTCTTCCCACTCCCTGAATCCCTAGTTAAACTCCTACATAGTGCACACTGAGTAACATGACATGATAAACACCATTGCCTCAGCCATAATTTTATGACATTTTACAGCACCAAGCAAGAACACTTTTTCTCAGAGAAATACTGTGTGTTTCTGATGAACTATTTAGCAGACGCTAAATGTGCTGAATTCAAATGAAATGTTTGCACCAGAGGGTCACAGGAAGAAGGACCTCACAGCATGGCCCTTGATCCCCTGTAAGAAGTCTTTGGTGCAGCATTCAGTAAGGCCTGGAGTTCTTTTATAACAAAGTTTCCAGAATAAATTCCACCAATAACACTTTCTGCTATCTCTCTGGGAAATCTAGTGAAGTGAAATTGATTTTCCTTTTTATTAGCAAGGCTATTAAGCATGAGGCACCATGAGATGAATGGAGAGCAAGCAACATAAAGAGACAAAAGTGTTTGAAAATGCATTTTATTTGTTGCACGGTTTCTTTTTGAGAAGAAATCACAGAATCAGAGGTTATGTCGAGGTGGAAGGGACCCAGAAAGATCACTGAGCCCAACTCCTGGCCCTGCACAAGACCATCTCCAAGAGTCACACCGTATGCCCAAGAGTCTTGTCCAAATACTTCTTGAGCTCTGTCAGGCTTGGTGCTGTGCCCACTGCCCTGGGCAGCTGGTCCACTGCCCAACCACCCTCTGGGGGAAGAACCTTTTTCTAAATAAAATCCAACCTGAACTTCCCCTGGCACAACTTCAGGCCATTCCCTCAGGTGCTGTCGCTGTCACCCCAGAGAAGAGCTCAGTGTCTGTGGCTCCTCCTCCCCTCACAGGGAGCTGTACCTGCAGTGGGGCCTGCCCTCAGTGTCCCCTTCTCCAGGCTGAACAAACAAAGTGACCGCAGCCGCCCCTCACACGGCCTCCCCTCAAGGCCCTTCAGTTTCCTCGTGCCCTCCTTTGGACACTCCAATGTTTAATGTCCTTTTTGTACTGTGGCACCCAGACCTGCCCCAGAACTGGAGGTGAGGCCGCCCCAGAGCAAAACAGAACAGAGGGGACAATCCCCTCCCCTGCCCACTGGCCACGCTGTCCCTGATGTCCCCAGGACACTCTTGGCCCTCCTGGCTGCCAGGGCACTGCTGGCTCATGTTCAACTTGCCATCAGCCAGGACCCCCAGGTCCTTTCCATGGCACTGCTCTCCAGCCTCTGATACCCCAGTCTGTCCATACACCCACAGTGCCCATCGCAGGTGCAGAATCCAGCACCTTTCCTTGTTGAACCTCCTATGGTCAGTGATTGCCCAGCCCTCTAACTTATGGTCTCTCTGCATGGCCTCCCTGCCTTCAAGGGAGTCAACAGCTCCTCTCGGTCCTGTATCATATGCAAACTTGCTCAGCATCCCTTCCAGTCCTGCGTCTAAATCATTCATTTGTGAAGCTGTTGAAGAGCACTACCTGCAGGGGGGCAGGATCAGTCTGTGTCCAGGTTCCACTGGAAGCACACAGTGACCCCAGGAGCCTGCTTGCACATAGGAATCTGCAGCTGCAGCAAGCAGCCACTACAGAAATCTGATCCTAAATCTGTCAAAAGAACCAGAAAATTTCTCCTAACTTCCGAGAGACATCTGAGCTCAACAGTTCCAGTAAGTCACACATTGCTGATAGCCCACTTCTCCTGCTCAGTATAAAGAAATTTGAAACTGGGGCTTGCAGATGAGGTTAAGAAACTCATTATCCATACGTCCCCCTCATCCTTTTCTTTTAAACTCATGTCCTCATTGCTTTTTCTTTGATTTTTCTCCTGCTTTGATCATCCAGAGCTGACCATACGACTTTGTTCCCAAGGTCATTTTTCAACAGAAACATAAGTGGTAGGAGATCTGGAAAACAGACCTAAAAGGCACAGGATAGCAGCACACTGCTGCTGTAAAACAACTGGCCCTTATTCTGGTCTTGTATCTTCCTGGTGCACTGTTTGCATGGCTTGTCTTTTATAGATAGTGTGATAAAAATATTGTAGGCATAACATTCCATTCTCTGAGAGTAGAACCGTTTCTATTAGAACTGTTTCACAGAGACAAAGAGAACAAAGGAGGATACACCCCACCCTCAACACATGCACTTTACAATGCATTTATGGTCCTATGAGAGTGGAATGAATTCCTACAAGCAGAATTAATACCATATCTTACTCTAACATCTGAAGGAGGCAGAAGTAAAGGAAAAATGAAACTTAAAGTGTCTATTATTTCAAACAAAAGGAGGATATTTAAACAGGAGAGTCTCAGGGGAAAGATTTCATATCACTACAAACAGTGCATTTGTCCAGAATATAACGGCAATGATAACGTTACTAATGGAAGTAAGATATCCTCACAGTTTCCTGTGGATTGTAAATTAAAGAAACAAGTATCAGAGCTGAGATATCCTTGTAGGCATGTTCAAGTGAGTGCCCACATACACTGCTCACCCTTTGCAATTACCTAATTGTAATGTCAGATCAAAGATAGTCAGAGTACAGATGGATGATTTCTCATCTGCATCTGGCTGTGGACATTCTGTTTGTCATTGGGGCTCGGTGAGAGCACAAAGCAGCAATACACTCATTAGTCCCTGGAGGTTTCTGCAGTTTATGATCAAACAGAGATGAGTTTTCCATCTTCCCGCTGCTTGTATATCATTTAGCACTACAAGATGTTCCATGAATAATGGAAAATAATGAAAATATGTCCTCTAAGACACTCTCCCCAAGCCAGAGACCACATACACTGCAGTTATTAACAAATTATATATGCATTGATTAACTGGCAGCTGCTGCCAGGCAGAGTATGTAGAGTGTGTATTACAGCTCAGCTTTGCCTGCCTTTCCTCAGCCTGGGAACTTGCTTTGGTCCTCAACTTCCATTGGAAGTTTTGTGAGAAAAAGGTTCTTTCTCACAAAACTTAGAGTGAGTAGCTCTGAGACAATTAGGAAATGTGAAGTTATTGGGAGCAGAGGACTGAACAGAGAGATAAACAGGCACAGAAGCATGGCTGTATAAACTTCAGTTGTGACTGTTCCTCCAGTTATTTCCTTGTGGGCTTGCATAGCACCATTTTAAAATACATGATAAGTAAGACAGACTGAACAGCTTTTAAAGTATGGATTTTTCTTATTTACCTTCAAACTTGAGGATAACAAAATACATCCTACCTCTATCATAGCTCCACCTGTTCTTCCCAGGCATTTCTTGAGAGTCTTCATTTCATAGGAACAGTAAGACAGGATCCAACTCAGAGTGTCAAATAATTTTTTTTGTAGCACTTAAGTACAATGTAACTGCAAAGATTCTTAGGGACTTATTTAACCAAGTAGGCTGAAATACTCTAATTCTGGATACTGCTGGTTTTAGTAAATTCTACACCAAATCCAGGACCATGCAGGGATTCAGTGTTGTAACTATATTGAGCAGCATGGCCAGTGGAACATTTTAAAGCAACTATGAGAGAATTTAATCCTTCCAAGGCAAAAAGAATTCTTCTTGAACTGTTGCCAAAAATGAGTGCATGTTACACAGTTTTGGTTCCATTTGTTGGAAGCATGTAAGCATATAGTTCACTGTTAGATGAAAAGTAAGAACTACAGGCAGTAAACATCTTTAATATAAGAACTCACTACTGAAAACGTATTAATATTAGGGGTTTGTGGTTATAGGGGACTTTTGTTATTGGTTGTGGACAGAATGGTTTCCTTATCATTTGAATGCAGCTTATCTGTCTGCTATCCCTTCTTTCTGCCCATAGTTAATATGCACTTGCAAATTTTGACAAAATGATAAAGAGCACTAGGCTGGTCTTTTATCTCAGACTTAATTAAATTCCCAAGAGAAAAAAACAGCAGCACTCACACTTGAGGTCAGATAGGCACAACTTAGCTATTCAACATTCTACTTGACATTTTGCTGGCTGGCCAGCACATGCACATAGCTCCAGACTTCACAGATTGTTTGCCATCTTGCATGTCCAGAGTACAGAAAGAGAGAGCAGGGGAGAAGGAGAGTGTAAAGAGGATAAAGGGCACAGAAGATCACCACAGATGGAGAAAAACTTGCTTACTCAAATATCAGCAGTGTAAAGAAATTCTAAAATTCTTTCAGCAGCTCATCAGACATGACCAGTTAAAGTCAGAAGAACTTTAGTGCCATTATACATAATTACCTCAAATTCACTTCAGAAGATGCTTTAGTACAACCAAGCTGGAAAATGCAAATATTTGTTAAATCATGTATGACAACAGTTCCACAACCACACTGCACTGACAGAGCCCAATTTTCTCTCACACACTCCAGCTAATGTGACGTAGTTACGCCAATTGAACTATTTCTGCTTTTCATCACTTAAAAGAATTCAGTTCAAGATTAAGAAAAAATTGTGATTTTTAAATCCTATGAACTAAATGAGAGGCTGAAAGATGCATACACTACAGATACAGATACAGTCAGATATTAATTGGACTGTGTTATTTTTATATCATGGTTCAATTTACAAATTGATAAGTAGATGAAAAAGTATCTTGCTATGTTGGCATCTCACTAGAGATGAAGAGCAAAATATATTCCATGAGGTTCAGGTGCATGGGAGGCTCATACGGAAAGCCAGGGATGGGGTAGAAGTGAAAAAAACGAAACAAAACCCACAAAACAAAGCAATCACAACAAAGTTCTGAAATTTGGGGATGTACAAGGTATGCAGATAGACCTGTACAGCTTCTATTCCCAGGGATGCGATTAAATACATGCTCAAGGCAGCAGTGTGATTAGAATGAATTGGTGCAATGAAATGTTCTGAGAATGGAAGCTGATCTCGTTCAAACAAGTGAGAAATGAGGAAGCTACAATGTCGAATATTTAATTAATGAAAGAAAAACAGAGAAAATTCACTAGAGACAACTGTTCTGTATTCTCAGACATTGGCTAGCTGGCTTGAGAAACATTTCTACTACTAAACTCAATTTTAAGAAAGAAAAAGATGCAGGCATGCAAGAATCTAATATTGTTCAATTAACATTTTGGTGTAAGATTTTAATGATAGCATCTTGAAAAAGCCCATTTAATGTGTAGGAAAAAATCTGCCCCTGATTGGTTTGGCATGTTCCAGAAATGCTGTCTGATTATACCTCAGCCCAGAAGATTGAGAAAGCTGTCTTAAAGGATTACAACCTACAGACTCACATTTCTGATTTGTACAACTGCTGGAGGGCATTGTGGAGTGAAAGCATTTTCTGAGGGTATTGTGCAGAATGTGCACCTCAAGTGTTTGCACACACGAATTCAGCAAACCTGCCTTCCTGGACAGCACTAAATCAAGCACCCAAGCATCTTAAAAAGAAATAGAAGAGAGTAATACATTATATAATTCTTCTCTATTTTGTCCTGTGAGCACACGCTTCTGATAGTGCAGAGTGCAGAGGTCTGTTTGATAAAGCAATTTGATTGATAACAACTGTGCCATTCCTCTGAAGAATCCACATGAGTATCACAGATGGTGAGATAACTTGCTGTAATTTTCTCAGCAAAGAACACTGAATCAAGCTTTCAGCCTACATAGCAGTCAATAATTTCCAACAAAAATGGCTAAAGGAGGGTTTTTTTGGTTTCTTTTTATTTAAGTAGAGAAGGAATTCTGTACTTGCACCTCTCAAATTTCGATTATCCTGGCATCCATGTCTCTGCTGTGATGCTGGAATGTGTTCTACAATCAGCATGTTGAATATTTCTGCCCTGGTGATTCTGAGTGCGCATGTAGGTTAGTGTCAGACTTTGACAGTGATAAGGAAGTGAAAATATGGGAAAGCAAAAGGGGGAAATACAGGCATAAATAAAACTGAACTACAACAGAATAAACTGAGATGTTTGGAATTCTGTAGCACTGAGGGTGTGGTCAAGTAATCACCTTGTACTATCTTCACATTACTGTATACTAGCTGGGTCATGCAGTGTCCTTGTGTCCTGTTACTTGGAACCTAACTAGAATAGCTGGACTTTAATTAAATTTAGAGTTGATTCGTGGGGTGAGGCATCTAAATCTACACATAAGCCAACCACATTAACATCCTTAAGGATTAGATAGACTGAGGGGGGGAGTATCAAATGCAGCATTTCTACGATCCAAGCTACTCAATTGCAATTATCCCTTAATGCTTTAAAGAGTTTTTATCAAATACACTGACCACAGGATGGACAAGTACAGAGTAGACCCTCAATCTGCAGGTGCCCCATGGACTGTGAGGATGTACAGGAGTGTTCCATAACATCTAACTGGAAACACTGACAATAATGGGCCTTCAAAACACACACCACACTGGATCTCAGGCAGCCTTCTGCTTTAAAAAGAATTTATTCCTATTTCTCTAATAAGCAGCTCTTCCTTTTTCATCCATAATATCCAACGTAAAACAAAGTCATATCAAGACAAATTTCCATTTCCAGTGACTCTTCTATCAACAGGTAGAATCACTATCCAGCCACTGACACAAGAATCAGTCCACCTGGATTCTCATATCTCCTTGGACTTGGACACTTACTGCAGTGATGGAACACTAGACTAACTTACATAGCTAGTATGGGTTTGTTACTTGGGAGGCAAATTAAAAAATATCTTGGTCCTTATAACTGAAATGCTGTATTAACCTTGCTGTCATGAATCTTACAGTTTTTGTGAATAGCACAGAATTTGGAGGCACTAGAATCTGCCTGACAGTGTTTGTCTTGAAGGTTTGCCCTTCATTGCCTCTTCAGGTTTCCCACATGCTCCCTCTGCACACAGAACCCTAAAAGCATTTCCACTGTCTGCATTCTTGGAACGTGCACAAAACCAACTGCAAACCTTCTTCCTCTTCCACTGAGTCTGGGCTCTGTCTGAAAAGCCTGCTTTGATTCCAGCTCTCACACCTTTCATGTTGCTGGCATTTCGCTCCATTCTCAGTGGCTTGCCTTTGGAGAGCTCTTTCCCTTGGGAAGAAATGCTGCAGCTCCATTGATCGCCCCATGCTCTGTGTACAGCAATTTCACAGCAGACTGTATTGCTTGAACTCTGTGGCACAATTTCCACTGGTTTAAAGCAGCTCTAAGGCTCTCAAAGTGGTCTCATCATCATCACAATTATTGTTTAAAAGGCTGTTCTGCTCTTTCAGAGTGCTGTCATTCAGTAAGCCCACCTGCACTGGGTGGAATAGCATCCTTGTTCCAAGTCTAGATCATATTTTGGTTCTTGAAAAACAAACAGCACTTCAACTCAAATACAGAGCTTCAACTAAACTGCCAAGGCATCTAAAATACCCCTTGCTGCTTTTGATTGTAGCTGATAAAATGCCAGCTACATATCCTTCCCAGTAATACAGCCTGGGAATTTGCTTCTACATTGACCTGTTCAGAAGAACTTCTGCTATGACTAACTCCTGCAAAGAATCCTCTGATTCAAATTAAGATGAAGAGCTTTCTAGCCATTTCCCATGCAAATCTCACTTTCAGTTTTATGAATAAAATTTAAAAATTGTCTCCTTTGTATAAGGAATTGTCAGTCTATAATTTTAGAATCCTTAAAAATTCTATTCCCAGGAGCAGGAATAGTCCATCTTTCACAGAAAACTGGCATTTAATTTCTTCTCTGCTTTCCTGCAGTTTTATTTCAGACACTTTTCCCATAACACTGCTTTCGAACTGTCTCATTTTTACTTGTTACTTCAGCATTCCTGTGCAAAATACATGTTTTTAAACTCTAACAATACCCAGTCTCCTCAGCTTCTACCACTGAAAAAAGAATACTCTGGTTTTTAATTCTACAAAATAAATAGAGTCAAATAGGATTTTGCTGTGAAGTGCCTAGAATTTGTCCCTTGGCTTTTCTGCCATTGTCATTCTTCAGAGAGAACAGAAATCTTTCCCTCACCAAATTAAAGCCATTAGTCCTTTTGTAGCCACAGCACTTGCCAGACAGAATCTTTCATGGCAGTTGCAGACAGCTCTAGCCTGTTAATTGACTACCTGTTCTAGCATTTCCCATCACAAGCAAAATGCTCTGGTACACTTGCAGCTTGCCTTTTTAAGTCCTGCCCAAAAGCACAAGGCTTCCCCTGAGGCCTGCCCACAGGGTGGAAGAAAAAAGACCTAACATCCCCTGAGGAGGGCACTGACAGGGCTGGGACACCAGGGAAGGCACGTCTGGATTCTGCATTCCCATGGCTGCCATCCCCTGATGCAACGATCCACTTTCTTAAAGTGTTTTCTAAATCCTAGCCAACAGTTTTACCCCTACAGATACAGAGTAAAGAGGTCCTGAAGGCATATACTTATTAAAAAGTCAGAAACTGTGTACCAAAGTCTCTGTGTGTGAGTAGGGGAACATCACCCATCATGCAAGCCCCAACTTTTCTCGGGTAACTCGTTAGGAACACAAAATAATCCTATTTCATGTTTCTGCACAGACACTGCAGACTTTGAGCCCCGTTCTTGTTGCTAACAATAACGGCTGACAGGTAAAGGGAGGTTAGAGTGGTTCCATTATAAAGGAAACCCAAAAGAATACAGAGTTAAAGGTTTCACAGCTCACCAACTCTGTCACTGCTTGATGTTTCAGCTTTTGAACTCTTGTCTTTGCACGTTCCTCTTAATGCTTTTATACGACTTTCTTGTTGGACTGTTTATTAAAGCAGCTGTGTCGTTTGCTGGATAAAAAAATCTAAAAATCTAACTCTAAAAGAGTTCCCTCTTTAAAATAATTAAAAATATATGCAACAGATGTGTAGCTCTAATCTTGGCTATTGACTTCAAATTCCACAGGACTTTCACTATTTTATTATCATTTACACAATAACTCAGGGTAGAAATTGTTCAGTGAAATGCACAGAGATTCACTTGAGACCTGACCCTGTTGGGTTCCACCCTCCTGCATTTTCAATTTGCCTTCAAGTTGAGTACTCAGTTTTAAACCACACCAAAGCATACATATGGCTCATGATAAAATTCTCAAGAGGAGGCCACTGGTTTCAGAAGCAACAGTAGAAAAAATACGAACAGAGTAGTGTGAAAAGAAATGTCAGCAAGGCTCTGCCTGATTGAAGTCTCTTCTGCATTCAATATTTGAATTTTCTGCATTATTTATTGCCACCATCAAGAGTTTAATCCTTAAGGCATCATTCTGCATGCAGTTTCCGTATAAGCACATGAAACCCTAAGTAGCTTAATTCCAATACAGTTACATAAATTATTAACTTCATCTACAAATACAATATGAATTTCATCTGAGAAATTGTCTGAGATTTAGAACTTCTGCATGGAGACCAAATTTCCTACATTCAAGCTTTTACAAGAGTTCTGTGAAACAATGTTCTTCTTTCATTTGAAGGCTATACTGTAAACAAAGACCATCTTGTAAACTGCAAGCAGGACCAAGGAAAAGCTCCAAACCCAAAATTTACCTATAAGAATCATATTCCAACCCACATTTCTAATTTTTTCTCTGCAACTGACTAAATATAAACACCCCACTACTCCCACTCCTTTCCCCCAAACCCCAAGCAGATTAACCCACAATTTGGCTGACTGTAAGGTACCTTGAGGTAACCTACTGCTTTGAGTGCATCAAACATGATAACCTAGGACATGGAAAATCTCACAAGAGAAAACTCTGCAAGCACCACTTCTATTATTCATTCCCTACTGTCACCCTGAGTGCTCTCAGAAGAGTTCTCCAAATGTCACCTTCCCACTAACTTTCACATAGCTACATACATGTGGCTAGAAATACTGCTTCAAGTATATCCCAGTGTAAGTGTTCTGCTTCTACAGACACAGAAAATGCATTAGTTTCTTCTTAAAAAAAAATTATATGAAAAGAAGGAAAAAAAAATCCACCAAAAACTAAACCAAGCAAGCCCACAGAAGTTCACAGAGCTGGAACCTTCTTCTGTGTTATCCTCAAAACTAAAAGCAGATAGGATGAATTACTATTTTTAACATCACTAGAACTCTAAAGAGCTTCCTCCAACAGTCACTCAAGTTCACAGGAAGGCAAGGGTTGTCTCATTTCTGCAGCAGTCCTGTCCTCACATTCAGTCCATGAGTTTCTGCTTAGTTTGCCTGCATTAGTGATTCAGTTGCTATATCAGGTATTTCTATCCAAATATCTGACAAATAGCAATGCTTTCTGCAAATATCTATATTTTGGTACATGAGGAAACACATTTATTCTTTATTAATTACTAGTTTTTATTTCTATTTGAGAAGTTTTATCCATCTAACTGAGAAAAAGAAGATAAAATAATCAGTTTTCAAGTGGAATAGTATATATCAAGCAAGGGACTGTTTGGCTAAACTCCTGGTAAGTGCCACCTGATAAATCAGCACAGACCAGAATTCACAGTTTGCCCAAAATGGGAAGAAAAAGCTTTGTATTTTTTACCAGTTAAAGAAAGCATCTACAAGATATAAATATCTTTCTGAAACCATCCTCAGATGTCTTAAAAGGAAAGAAAGAAAGAAAACATTGCAAGATTCAAGAATGAACATGATGATAACATCTAATCTGAACCTCAGTAAGTAAAGGACATGATGAGCTTCCAGAGGGCATGAAGCCCTCTGTGCCACTGCTGCAGGTAAGCAGGGAGTGGCTGTGAAGCAGGCAGCACATACCTGAGACATGCACTGCCAATATGTGTATTTAATTTTTTATTGTATATACGCCTCTCGACACAAGCAGTTCGAAGAAATCCAACATTACAAGCATTTTAAGTGGACTTCTGGGTTTCTTGAGCTAGCCTATTAAATCAGAGGTCTTTCTTTCAATCCCAGGTCCCTTGAAGTCAATGAGTTTATTCTGCCTCAGTAAAATGGTTCACGTCTTCCACTGATTTATTTTCATCTTTGTCTTCAAAGAAAATCTTAGATTCTATCTGGCAAGGTAGAAAATGTTTCCCACAACCAAAACTCTTATGAACATTCTGAACTCTGTTCCATTCCAGTTTCAGTGATGTGTAGTTTATATTACAGTCTGTATTTGGAAATGAGGGAAACCAAGGCAATGCAGCTAGGTCAAGGAACCTGCATTGGGGTGGATGACTAAGCACACCAGATCCAACACACAAACCACATTACAGTTTATTTGTTTCACATTGCTTTTCAGCAGAGCTTTACCTCCAAAAGAGTTTTGTAAAAGTAATAGAAAACCCTCTGATTTGTCTTGCATAGTTTCTTATTTTTAAAAAAAGCCAAACACCTTTTTCCTTAGAGTATAAAAGAAATGTGTTTCTCAGAGTCTGCTTTCATTAGAAATCAGGAGTAACATCAACTTTTCTACAAATTACCTTTGGAGGCCACATCTGGTTAGCTTAATTCTTCAAAGATTGCCTTGCTCCGTCTCCTTGGCTCTTTCTTCCTTTGTCATATATTGGCTCGTTTTATGTCTGACAGTTCTTTTATTACCAGATTTCATTTTGAATCCGATTTCCCCCCTGTCTCATTACTTCTGTCTTGCTCTCTGTTTGTTCTCTGTTTCTTTTTCCTGTCTGACAATTCTCTTATTAGTGGATTTGGTTTTGCCTTTGTTTCATGCTTTCTGCTTTTATTCTCCTGTGTCTTATTTTTGCTTCTTTACTTATTTTTCTCCTGTCAAGGCCTCCTTTTCATTCTACCTATTCTCTCAAAAGGTATATGCTAAGCTTTTGTTTAAGGTTACCAGATTTCAGCATGCTGTGGAGTTAGTTTATTGTTAGATATTGCCATGCAGAAGGAACCAGCTTTAAATCAGTTCCTTTGGCCTATGAGCAGCCACTAATCTAGGTATTTATATGGTTGTATTTATATAGCCATAAGCTCTGCTTCTCAGCTACTACAGCGTGCCCTAGAACCAAACCTTCTAGTTTAAGAGCAAGGACACTTTAAAGTTCATTACTTTCCCCCAGCATTCTCCATAAGCCATTAGGTTCCCTCCAGTTAGTACAGAGAGGAGGTGACACACGAGCCCTGCCTCCCCTCTGCTCCTTGCAGGTTGTCCCAGCGTGCTCACCACAGTAAATCCTCTCCTGATGCACATTAACAGGCACAATCAGTGTTACCTGCAGCTCCCCGTGCCTCAGCTCCTCCCCAGGGAATCAGCTGTGTGTGTACACCACGCAGCCTTGCTGTGAGACATTTCAGAGGGAAAATGAGAGCTCTCGTGTGCTTCACTGGTAGAAATAGTGTTATTGAGCTTCATCCAGCTGGTCCCCTAATCCTTTAAAGAGCTCCCTGTGCCACCAGGATGCCATGTATCCTAGGGTCTAGCAAGCACCCACTGGAAACAGCCCTGAGTGAAAGCCAGGGGACCTCAATTATCTGCCACTTGCATCACTCATTTATTTCAGGTGCCAGAATCTGAGGCAAGAGCAAGAAAGCAGTGCTGGGACAGGAGGCTGACCTGAAAGATGCTTGGCCTATACTGATCCTTCAATGGGATGTTTATTTTATAGGAATAGAAAACACAACTGGGTGATCTCACTGCCACTGATTACAAGAAGGAGGAGAATATTGTCTCACTGCCCCTTCAGATTGCTGTTCAGGTGTTTTTCAAATTAAAAGGGAGGTCTTGCAGTCATAAATTTTCTCTACTGTGCTTATGGACAGAGAATTCTGCTTCCAAAGGCAGGAACTTTACAAGATTTCTGGGTGAGAACTCAAACTGATTTATTATTTGTCAAGAGACACATTAAATAAACCTGGCCTTTTTTGCTGTCATTAGCTGTCTGAAAGACAAGCTATAAGCATTAGAGTTTCCTTTAACGCCACAGCACTTCGGTTGAGAAAGCACAGTTGAAACATCTTATATTTGGAAGGAAGGTGGGATGTCAGGGATGAATATTGCTTGCTGGGGCTGTCTGTCCCTCAGTGGGGAATTAGTTCTTGTGCAGTGTTTTCGGTGTATGATTCCACTGCAGGTGAACAAAGTTGTAAATTGCCTTTGGTAAATTAAAACTTGGTGAATCACAAAGAGGATGAAGTGTCATGTCCTTCTCATAACCTGTAATGAGGATCTCTGTAAAGTGTTTCAGCGTTCCTTTAAAAATCATTATTGCCAAGGTGCAAGGAGCAACCTTCTCTTAGTTACTTTCAGAACACAGCCTCTCTACTGCCACTGCAGAAATTTTCATGTTTGTTTTTTATCACAGAGCTCCCTCATAGCTTCTGGTTCTTTAGTCTTAAAATCAAAAGCAGTCCTCTATATAAACAGCAGTGCAGACTATCAAGGCAATGATTTCTGCTTAAGCTTCTGAAGACTAAAGCAAATGTGGGCTAGGCATACTGGCACCCTGATCAATTCACTACTGAAAGCTAAGGAATCAAAGGGCTAAAATGCATACAATGATGTGGGGCAGTGCAACAGTAAAGGCATGCAGCCATGCAGAATTATTTGCTGTATTTAAATTCTGTGGACATACTAAAAACTGCAGCTGTGTGAACCAGATATACCAACTTGCTATGCACAAATTCTGTATTCTTAGACCAGTATCAGATTCTCAGATTCATCAAACTGATGATGAATGAAAAAGAAAATAAAGAAATTATTCAGAAATGTACTGATGGTGGGGCAGGCTTTTTTTTTCTTTAAACAGATGCATCTGCACGAAATTCTCTAGACTAAATGGTATTAATCACATTACCACAGTAAGTCCCACAGCAGAGATGATTCATCGGCTCTGCTGATAAGGAAGGCCATCTCTGCTCCTGCAAACCAGACCCCTCTCCACATCACTTAGCCTCCCATCTTGTGATTTAAATAGAAATGGGACTAGACTGCACACCCTTGACACACAAGTCCCACTAACATTTCAATAGCTGTTCACCACTATGCATAAAAGCCCTTATTAGCTGTCTTTGAGTGCTGCTGAACCTGACACAGCACTACACTGTGGCAAACAGGCTGGGATTAGAAATTTCAAAACCATTTAGATGTCTTAAAGATGCACTATCGTAATCTGCCTTTGGGAATGATCTGTCCTCATAGCAAAAGCTACCACATTAGCAACGTATTCCAATCCCCACACGCTCTCCTGCAGCCCAGTTATAGCTTCCATAGGCCCTGTTTCAGCATTCTCCAGTGTTTATGCTGGATTTAATCACAAAAAGCACCTCATGCACTCTTCCCAGAGCAGCTAGAATTTGTAGAAAAATGCTGCCTTTAGAATAAATCTATATGAATGAGCTTTTATTTTTCCCGGCATCTCAAAAATTGGAGCACTCAAAGAGCAAATAATAAACTTCCTAAAGTACAACTGCACACCATAGAAATTGGAGACTGATCTGTGTTCAAATGCAAGACAAATGCTGTAGACCTGCCCAGAACTCTGCTCTACCTGTTAGTCTCATTCTCCAGACTGAGGCTGGCAAGCTGCCTCTGCACTACAACTATTAGCAGAATTCAAACAACTCCAAATGAAAGATACACAAGTGATCCAGGGTTCTCAGTTTCTCAAATTCTGTGGCTTGAATTCAGGCCAAAGCAGAGACTGCTTAGAATCTGAATGGTGATCTGGAGTGAGGAGCTGTTTCTAAGTTTCTGCCTGGAGCCCACCTACACCATATTCAGAATAACTGCATCTGCCATAACCATCACGGACCTGTGCACTTCTGCCAGAACTGTACCCACTTCACTGAAACCTAATTTGGCCCAGAGTCTGAAATTACTCAATTCAAACAGCACCTTGCTATAAATTTGCTGGGAAATATCTCCTAGTTTTTTTAATCAGCAAGATGACAAAAATTTAAAGCACAGTTTATATTTTTCAAGGCTGAGAATTTCTGGCTTTTAATAACACTATTGACTGGTAAATAAACAGAAAAGAGGAGGGTAAAAATACATCATGCAGGATAATACTCCTTTCATAAATACTCAAATTATATTTACCTAGTAGAGACAGAGCAAGGTAAGCTCCTGAACTGCTTAACATTTCAATTGTTCAGAGAAACCCTTGGATATTGTAAGCAGATAAAAGATAAGTTCTGAAATAAATATCCTTTCATTTCTCTTTCACATACTTCACATTACTTGAGATAAGAGTAAATTACCTCAAATGCACCCCTTATTGAAAAAGTAAGGATATGTTTCCATCCCTTAAAACATACACATTCTCCATTTCGATTTCATCCATGTTTGTTAAAGATGCACATAGTGCAGTGTTTTTTCTCCACTATCCTGCCCTCAAGAAAAGCCTGTGGTATACAGAAAAGAAATGTAAAACAAGGACAAGGTTTGGGCCAAATCTACATATCTTGTTTTTTCACTGTCCACTTAGTCCTATTTTCTCCAGAGTTACAAAGTATTTAGATGCAAATGTCAAGTAAATGCACACGAACAAAATTGTTCAAGCACAAAGAAAGCAACCTATGGGTAAAACACACTATTTTAAATGTGTACATATTTCAGACCATACTTCAAGACAGCTTTCCCTCAAAAAGGCTTGAGTTTGTCAGTAAAAATTGCATCCAGCAAGCAAACAAACTCATTTATTTCAGAAGTCAAAGACCAAATCACCTCCCTTGTAGAAACTCCCATGACTGAAATGCTTTGCTAATTGATAGTGAGTATTTTTCTGGTATAGAAGTGTTTAATCTGCAAACGTGAAGTGAGCACAGCAGGCTGACTCTGAAGATGTCACCCTGAAATGAGTTGACTCAGTTGGGCATCTCTTCCAACCTCACAAAACCACTTTTCATCACTGTAGTTTTAAAAGCTGTTCCAAAACTTCACTGCTTTGAAAAAAACATACTACAAGACAGAAATTGCAGGGGAAGTGGGAAAGGCTATAGTATGCCTATAAAACAAGATAAATTGAAGGAAACACTATCCTCTGACACTTTTTTATTTTCTTACTAATTCCATACAAAACCCTGTGTTTTGTGGACAATAACTTCAGATCAATTGGTTCTAATTGTTTCAAAACCAATCACTGAATATTTTACAAATCACAGGAAGATTGCCAGGGAAATCTATGCCTCATCCCTACTCAGACTGTTTTAGGAGCTGTCATATCCTGCAAATTTCATTTAAAACCAAGCTCTGCCTCTGAACTATTTAACAATTAGATAAAATGTTTTGCTACAATTTCACTGCAATTCAATTGAGATGAGAGTTCAAGTGAAAGAAAACTTCAAAATGCCATTCAATTTACACCCATCCTTATATTGCTTAAAATACCCGAGACCACTTCCAGCAAAAAATCCAATTGCTGCGAAAACTTAATGGGCCTTAACATTTCATATTCCACAGACCTAAACACAGACAGACAAACTACAGGTTGATGTTGTTTGGAATACTGTAGGACACCAAAAGAGCACTCCAGGGGAAAAAGCCCCCTGCTGCTAATGGTCTGTGTTTGAGCTGACAGCAGTGACACACATGCACAGGGTGAGAACTCCTGGGGGCAAAGTCATGATACAAAGGAAACATCATCCTCAGAAGGAGGGGGCACAGATTCGCTGGTCATGTCTATTGTGAATTTGCGCACATACGTGCAAATAAAAGAAAGGGTAAAAAGCAAAGCAGGCTGAAAATCAGCTTGAGGAATAAAGAAGTTGACTTGTGAATTTAGGATATCATCAAAAAACAGAGAAGGAAATATATCCATGCAGTAGGAAGAAGGAAAGGGATGCCTTGAGAGAAGGACAATTATTTGCCAATTGGCTTATAGAATCACATCAATGTGTCAGTTGGAGAAGGCCTTTAAGAATATCAAGCACTTATCTGACTCTGTCAAGTCCACCATTCAATCATGTTCCTAAGTGCAACAACCATGACTGTTAAAAATGGCCTTTTTGGCCACCTGGCCACCCTGGCTCATGTTCAGCTGAGTGACAGTCAACATGCCCAGGTCCTGTCACAGCAGGGACCTCTCCAGCCACTCCTCCCTGAGCCTGCAGCAGTGCACGGGGTTGTTGTGACCCTGTGTGCCATTATACCACACCTGATCTGCCAGCCTAAACACAGAGAAAACCTGTGAGCCCTACCTAGGCCTGTCCTTGCTATGAAACCATCAGCTGCAAAAACAGGTCTGCCACTAAAGCCTTGACTAGTACAGAAGGCAGTTAATACTTGCATGAAACAAATAGGAACTGCAAGTCTGCACTAATACGAGATTCAGCTGAAGGGCCACTAGAAGTAGTGAGCAGCATTCCAGGATTTTTCCAGCATCGTCCCTCTCATTTGTTATTTTTAGCGTGCTGTTCTAAGAAAAGAAGTCACAGATGCCTCTAACCTGCCTGTCTATTCACCACTTCCAATACCACCATTTGCAAGTTTCATGAAAATCTTGACAGGATATACTCAAAAGTTATCTACACCCTCTGCATTTCTGGTCCACATCAACATTTCTCAGCCTCCCCGAGCTCAGGATCCCTCATAGCACTGATTTGAGAAAGCCCTGCTGCAAAGGAAAAGAACTAGACAGCACCAAGGAAAACGCCAGAAGTAAGGCAAGGAGAAGCTCTTTTGTAAAGGCTATGAGGAAACAGCCAGAAAAGCAAGAGATGTTATGGTGTGGAAGGAGGGAGGGAAACATGTAATGACAAGGTAGTCCCATCCTGAGGTAAGCATGTTGTGTTAAATCCGTTACTGACGGAATGACTTTTTACTCACTAAGAAACTCACTTTAGATATCCTGTTGGTGTCTTTTCTCACTGCTTCCAGAACAGAGATATTCATTAAGAGGGTCAGGTAGCAATATGTCCACAGGACAAATGGGTCAATATAAGGGTATTTGAATGTCTGCAAAGGTCACAATTAAAGTGCTCAGACTCTGTTAGCAGTATGCAGCCACCAAGTCCAAGCCTTATCATGGACCAGCACAAGTCAGAAGCTACTCCAAAAACTTTTACATAAATACATTTCCTGTTACCAGGAACCAAATGCTTCCATGGAGAAAGTGTAAGGGTTTTGTTTACAGCAACAACTGAGACAACCCAGCAAATTAACAGAATTCATATTTCTGATAATCCTTTTTGACAGAATTCATCAGCCAGCTCAGGAGTGCTGCAGTTTATTCTGATTAGGATGAGAAATTTATGATAGAACCAAGTATCTCATGTGATTCTGTCTGATAATAAAAAATGAAAAAAAAGCAAAAAACCCAACGAACCTCCCCAATCAACAAAACAAAACAATCCCCCCCAAAAAATCCCAAACATACAGATCTGCCTCGAATGCAACAGAAAGTAAAAGGAGATCTTTTCTTTACTCACAGACTACCAAACTTCTTTCTAGCTCACACTTAGTTCAGAGGACTTTTCAGCTTTTACTCTGAACTTGTACACCAGGGATTTTGTGACAATATCCAATGCTTCAAATACAGCCCTCTCTCACTGCTCCAGTGCCCCATCCACTTTCTCTCACCTGTATATCCAAGGCTTCATAAAATCATTTGCAACGAAACCTTCTGCCCACATGCACCCTGTGCCTGCTCGTGTTTGAAGTGGAAGCTGCTATCACTCTACCATCTGTTCTGTAAAAGAGCATCTCTGTTTCATAATGGTATTCCCAGATGAAGGGCAACTTCTGCTTCCCCATTGGCAGCAACAGTTTCAGTCCAATTCAGAACAATATCTATTAGCAAAAATACAGGGCAAAAAATACTGCATTCCAACATAAAGAGAAAAAAAAGTATCTTTAAATAAAGTCACCTGAAGAGCAACCCAAAAGGCTCAGAAGAAGTTAAGGAGACTGTAACATTACACACGAGTGTGTGGGTCTGTCCTGTTTTAAACCCTTTCAAAGGAACCATTTTGATGCTAAAGAAAAGCATGAAAATGATTATGATAAAAGGCCAGCTTACGATGTCCTTGGATCAAAGGCCATCCAAGGCCACCTGCCCTAGCAAGCCATTTTAAACATAAATCTCCAGTCTTTATTCATTCCCTTTCAAAGCCTGACTGAAAGTACAACCCAGTTGTGACAAAGTGGGAATAAATTTAAGAAAATGTTTGAATTCTGAGTGTCAGATCCTACAACTTTAGTCTTACATCAAGCAATCATTTAAGAAGGTTCTTTTTGTTGTTGTTGTTCAGGCAACACATCCACTCCTCAATGCAGTGTTGTGGAGTTTCACACCCATATTACTATTTTTTTCTGTCTTGTTCAGGCCAATATCTCTGTTCAGTCTCAGTGGTATTCCTCTCTGATCATGAGCAGATATTATGGATTCCATGCTCTGTTTCTAGTCTTTGGTCCCTACCTTTAGAGATTGGATTTTTTTTAACCTTTTTTTTTTTTTTTTAAATTTCTGATTTCTTGTTCATTTTCAGGGTCAGACTTACAAAACATGCACAACCTACCTGTGCTTGATATAGCTTGTTAAATATTTTATTTTATTTGTGTTTTATTATCAGAATTCACCCCTCTGGGGCACTTTTAGAAGGATGCTTTTGAAATGTAAATGTGATTGATTTGATATTACATCTTTTATTATTCTTACTTGCACAGTGCCTTTGGGAACAAGAGAATGGAGTTTTCTTTTTACTGATGAAAAGGTATTTTTTCTTTTCTACACACAAGGAGCCTACAAATTTCTAAAAAAAAAAATGTTACCTGTCTTCATATGTTCATGCTAACCAACTTTTAGTGCATCTTCTATTTTCTGCGCTGTTCTGGGTAACAAAACCAATAAATTTGATAGTCCCATTTAAGATGCAAGTTCAAATTTACACACAGTGCAGACACAGTTCCACCTTTAACAGACTGAATAGTACAAACCTCACCAATATTATCCCAGTTGCTAAAGAAAAGTGCATACAGCAGTTCAGCTCAGTGGTTGAGAACATGCTGCTGTGTTTGCAAAACCCTATTATAACTAATTCATGTAGTAAGAATTATTTGACTGTTTTAAAAAGAAGTTAAATAAATGACAAATCCTTTATATAACATTAAGGCCTTTATAGAGAATGTATTCCAGAAGAATATTCCAACACCTGGAAATGATGGGCTAGCACATTCCCATTTGAAACCCACGTGTTACACTTTTCCCTGTCCCCAAGAGGGTGGAATGAACATAGATAATATATTTCACTGCAGCTCTGCAGTCTCCTCCTTGTTTCAAAGAAGGAATATTTGTATGACTTCTACAACTCATCAAATCCCTGCTATTTAGGAGAAATACTTCTCACTGTAATAAACAATGCTAACTGTTTCCAAATAGTGATGTATTGTCTGGGGAGATATTAAAAGTAAAGCAAGTAACTAAGAAGCTATCTGCATTTCACACGCACAGTATCAAAATACACCCACAAGAACAAAAGGCATTTGGGTAAAATTTAAGCAATATTAAGCATGGAGTTTTTCTAGTGAATTGGTAAAGCTCAGAAGATGTAACTAATTAGAACAGAAGGCTGCAACAGTTAGACTCTTTCAGAAAGAATAGTTAAGGTACGTTGCCATATGGTTCTGAAAACTCATTTAATGCAATCCAAATAGAAGAACATGTGCATATACCCCTGTGAGTTGCCCAAGCATTAATACTGCCTTTTAACTCAGCCATTTAGTGCAAGCACAACTGTTACTGAGCTGCACGACTTTAGACAGTGAAGGTAAAAATTAAACTGTGAAAAGATTAGAAAACCTGTGAAAATAGCATAAACCAATACAAATATTCACCTATGTGTTATATGACATATGATGTTCCATTCTGCTGAAACAAGATTTGTATAGCAAAAAACTTTTTAACTTCAAAAGAGCAACTGTATCCTTGCACAAACTTGCACATGGTTAGAGCAGCATGGTCATGCAGCAGATCCTGAGGCAAAGCACTTAATCTATATAATATCTAAATTGCAAAGCTACATGCACAAAATACAGAAAGAGTCACAGCTATAAATCACTTATAGAAAAGCCCTCACGTTTGACAGTATCAGGTGCCATCTGTTCCTATTCAAGTGTGCACCTTGGAAAAAAATCAAGAAGAAATTAGAGCTGAAGAAAGAAGTTGGCATGACATTCATGAATCTAAGAAAGAAGTTGAGTTAGAACAGAGAAAATAGCATTTAAAATCTTGACCAGCAAAATTTGGTTTTCATTCACTACTGTGAAACTACTTTACTAAAGCAGCAGCACTGTTAGAAGTTAGTTTTGCCTCTAGGTAGGACGTTGCACTGTTGATAGTGATCCAGAAATAACACCAAAAGCAGAAATTTTGTTCTTCCCCTGTCTGAAAAAGTCTGGACCTCATTAAAAGCCCATGGTTTAGTTCACCACCTAACATATAAACCATTCATCCTTCCATCCCCCCAAAAAATGCATGCACCAATGAGTAGTTTGAAAACCCTATTCTCTATTATTCTCTCTTCTGCTGGAGCTATTCTTACCTACTGTGTAAAGATCTATCATCGTTATAAAATCTTTAACTGCCAGTTATTTTTACCCTTGAACTTATTTGGGCATCAAGTAACATACAAAATAAGCCCTTTAATTGAAACCTTACCCAAAGTAAGAATGGAAGACTATTTTTGCTATTGTTCAATTAATAAAACTATCTCATATTCATAATCCCAGACTCATCCCTTAGGAGGCAAAATATAATCCCCTGGGAGGTTTCAGTAAAAATGGAACAGTGCTCCAGTTCTGTAACTGGTAATTTCCTCCCACAAGCTCAGTGTTGATGTTAAACCCTGCACAGGTCCTGCTCATGGCACTGCTGACAGGATAATGGCCCTGCATTCATACCTGTTCCAGTTCCTCAATCTTAATCAACTGGGGGCTGAAGACATTTGCTTAATTGTGTATATTTTACAGTCAATGCCAAATTAATTACTATCTCTTCCAGTCCTCCTAAAGACATTTTAAAGGATTTCCAGGTGTATACATTTTTTAAAAGCGTCCTTCATTGATCTATGTCTCTGCCATAGATCTGTGTGCTGCTTTCTGCTCTCCTCAATCTGAGCCTGGAAAACAAGGTACCTTTTCTGCATCCCAATGCCTAAATGTATTCAGTGACATTTAATAAAATGTTTTACTACTCTGGCCTTTGAGCGTGTTGTATTGCAACTGCCTGGGCATCCCATCGTTTCCCCACAGGTCAATGACACTTCTAAGGAGAGAATAAGCAAAATTCTATTTGAGCTGATGGTATCACTTTCTTCCTGCAACATCTTGAATTAAAGGTTGTAAATAACATGAACACAAGGCAGCTCACTGCTTTTGGTGTCAGCTCCCTTCAGAAACTGCCTTATGTCCACCAGTGAGGCCACATTTGGAACAACAGGCCACACAAAAACTGCACTGCCTTCACTTTTAAGGAGACAAAAGATTTTGCAGAAGGTTAATTCAGAATATAATGTGGCTGCAAATGAGAGTTTCTGAATGCTGCAGCACTTATTTTGAAGAAATTTCTGTGATACAGAATGCACAGGGAAACTGTAAAGAGCATTAGCTTAAGAATCATTCTTATATGTCACTTCCCTGATTGGTAACATTTAGCTAGTGTGGGAAAAGGTTATTTAAAACCCATACTTATATGTGCAAGACAGATATTCAGATATTCTCATAATCTTCAACACTGCAGATTCTCACTAGTAGAACTTTGCATCATTGAGCAGTCTTCCAAGAGAACAACATGAATAATATACATTAATTTATGACTTATTTATCTTTACCCTGACTGCTTTAGTGTCTGTATTCTCACAGCATATTGAAATCCAGCCATCTCTGGAACAGAGGAACTAACCTCCCAGAGCCCCAAACCAGCACACTGTGGGAGAAAGCAGAGCAAAAAGGTGCCAGAACAAACATTACCTGAAAGAAAGGTGTCATAGAGATACCAGTTCTATATAGAGAAAGATGTACTTGTAAATGTCTCACCTGAAAGCCTCCAGTTTTATGGGAACAGAGGTAATGAAAGATATCTCATGAGGGCACGCAAGTTAGAGCAAGGGACAGACCTCTAGGTGGATAGTTAATATCTAGTGATGAAAGCTTTCTTCCTTGAAATCAGCAGAACTCCTACTGATTTCCATGCATTTTCCTTCCCACAGCTATGTTTTGATACAGGAAATCTTAAGTAAAGATGAGTAAAAAACCACTTCAATGAGGAAAATGCCTCTTTCTAAAAATAATTATTAAAGGCCTTTCTTTGTCCTTTTACTCTTTCCTTTCCCCTTCCAGAGAAGGCATCAAAATCTGTTTTTCATCTTCTCAGATCAGCACTGCTTGTTCCTATAACTGTACCAAAGCTGACTGACCAGCTTTGATTTTTTGGTCAGCTACTTCCCATTAACAATCTTTGTTCTGACTAATACTCTGGACAAAATAGCTGAACAGCAGCTACCTGAACACACGTGTCTATCACCATTCTACAAGCCTTGGTCTCTTTCCAAGAAGGCTGTGTCATGTCTACACATGGTTTTTTCTGTCCCAGAACATGTGAAATGGCATTAGACAGCTGTATTAGACACCTATAGGAGCAACTGAAGCAACTGAACCCCATCATTCAGTACAGACCCTCCCAAAGCAGAGATATTACATCAGTCTGATAAGATCTATTCAAATTTCAGCACCTGGGTCAGGACAGATGAAGAGGAACCTCAGAGCTTTAGGTATTTTTATGTACAGTTAATTCCACTGTTGTCTCAAAGGACAGATTCCCTAAAGACCATATTGAGCTTATAGATTTAAGACTGGTATTGTACAAATTCTCTGTACACTCCAGTTTACATATTAGTCACTGCTATTTCATAACAGCAGATTGTTATAATAATAGCATTTCACATGGCTTCACAGTTAGGGAAGATGGAATAATCATTTGGGAATCCACAGGAGGCCAGCAAAACCAAGTAAATGTTTTGCTATTCAAATTGTGGTGTGAAGGCAAAACTTTTCATTAAAAGTACTGGTATAGATATTTCAAAGTCTCTTTAAATACCTTTCCTACAAACTCTGTCATAACACATACTAGTGTTTTTTCCTGACTGCCAATCACAAACTTAATCACTGAATTACCTAATTATTTCTAAGATCTTTATGATTCTTAGAAAATTCTTTCTACATAATTTCCCTTTTCATTTTATAATTGATTTCAAGAAAATATTTTAAAAATATGCATTAGCTAAGAAAACAACTATGATAAGAATAACGAGTGATTGCTATCTGCTGACAGAAAAATATTACAAGTTACAATAATTTGACTGAATGTTGAAGTCAAGTCTGGATTACAATATTGAGAATTAGGCAGAAGAAAGTGGGGGTAGAAAAGAAGGGAACACTAAATATGTGGAAAGAAAATCAATTAATTTCTTAGTTTACTCTTCAGAAGTGAGGTCAGGATGTCCTTGAAATTTGAACGAATGTTTACATTAAACACCAGGTTGCAAAATTGTTATGTTTTTTAGGAGCAAAAAACGCCACTGAACTCTTCTAGAAGAGATACATGCTACATTGTAATTCAAAACCTCTGATTTTTTAGACCTGGGAGACCCTGGTGTTACTGCTTCTGGTGCAATTGATTTACTTGCACAGAAATCATTCATCTATCAGTATGGAAAACATAAATGTCAAAGCAACTATAATATATGTGTACCAATAAAGTCATCTGTTATGCCTTCTTTTCTCCCATCCCGCCCCCCCTTTTTTTTAAACTCAGCAAATAGAAAAGGCTTTATTAACCTCCAGCAGAATTAAACAAGGCTTTTTGTAAGAGAGGATCACTGGGTAACATCCATGCAAGTGTTCTTCAGCAGGGACAGTGAGCCCAAGCTGCAGACCAGAAACCGAAAACTGCCAAGGCCAGTCTGTCCTCACCAGTATCACTGAAACTTCCTTGCCTCAGTTTCTTATTGTGGGATTACAAAATAACAGAGTCATAACACTGATGATCTACAATGCCAACTTGTGACTGATGCTGTCAGTAAATTTAGTTACAAAGCAGTTCAAAAGAAATGATATATGTGAAGAAACACACAGCCACAAGTGTCTTGGGAGAGTGGATGAGCCACAAAGAAGAAAAAGACATTCCCCTCCTCCATGTTTTTTAGCAGTTCTCAAATCACTTTATTCAACTTATTCAGCCATCTCCAATTAATTTTCCCCTTTAGGTAGTCTGACTAGATTAAAATAAATAAACAATCTAAAAAAACTGAAAAAAATGCCAAAACCACACAGAAACACCTCTGCTCAAGAAAAAAATAAAAAGAGAAAAATTAGGCCAAAGGCATCAGAGAACATGAACTATCGCAATAGGTAACAATAGAAAAAGATACGCTTAAATACAACTTCCCCAATTGAAAATAGATTTTTAAACATCTTTTACAGAATATGTCAAAGTTATATTAGGCTAATCCTGTTCCAACCTAATTTAGTATTCAAATTCCACTTACTTTAGAAGTTTCAGAATCAATGTCTTTTCCAACACTACCAGTATTTTCTTGTATGCTGCTTCCGGAAAGATCTACTGGGTCCCACAAGTTCATACCAGGAGCTGACTTGATACATCACAGCCATGTATACAGGAAAATGCAAGACATAACATAATAAGGTATTTAAAATATCTCTTTTTTTCCTCAAAGGTTGTATTAAGACTATGGTTTCTGCTCTGGAATACCATACACGGTGTGCAACACATCATGGATGTCTGGGATCGATGCAATATCAGGGAGATTATTTTTCCTTTCACTGTCCCCCACTAAACCTCACAAATTCTAGCAGGAACAGTCTGTGTTATGGACCTCTTTATCGCTGACAAGAAAACAGGTCCAAGTCACTGTAAGGTTAATCTTTCTTCACAGCTATCTCTCATCCCTCCAAAGGCTGCATTAAACACCTTCCAAATGACAAAACAAGCAGGTAGAGTGAAAACAACAAAAAGAAACATGAAAAATAGCTGTTCTTCCTTTAAAGCCATCCAGAACATGAATTTGAATTTTGCATCTAATGCCTACACATTGTGGCTTACAGAAACATTAAAAATGTATAAACAGAATGGGAAATAGCTTGAAGAACGCAGAACACATCTGTTAACCAAATGGAAAGTATCTTAAAAATTAAAGAGGTTGTGGAAATTATTTGGTTTATTCTTCTGCATTGCACACAATCATTATGTGTTCTTCTCTTCTAATTGAGTCCTCTAAGCTATTATAAGAGATTAATAAACACAAGTGCCCAGCCAGAATGTCTGTTTATATCAGTCTTTGATCAAGCCTAACTGCAACAAATTGGAAAGAGTCTTTAAGTAATTATCAGCGTTATTACAAAAGTGCAGCAAAACACTTGCATAACATATTTCTCTCAGACCAAAGCTACCATTAGTAGTGAGGGAGGCCAGTCTTAAGATGCTTTTGAAGACCTGAAAGTATATGAGAGCATGAACTGACCAAGCAAAAGAGCATAAACTGACCTGGATAAAAGAGGAAATAGCACATTAAGACTCACACTAAAATAAACCACTTTTGAAGATAAAGGTGTTCTTCATATAGTATTTTCCAACCATTGTGAGGAGCAGAGAAGGATGGACATGAGGTCAGCAAGAAAATAAGAGTGAGTATAACCATGAAGGGAATATTGGAAGGGAATTTCAAGGGAATGTCATCACTTTAAGTGGGCTGTTTGTAATTTGTAATAATGATATGCATAATGCTAGTCTCCTGCCCTCCCAGAAAAAAAACCCCTCAAACAAATAAAAAGAACAAAAACAAAACCCCCAGAACCCAAGACACACTGCAAACCACATTTTACTGCTTGCATATGCTCCATTTTGAGGTTGTCAGTACACTGAAAGAATCTACAAGATAATTAACGAGATACAGCAAACTAATAAAAAAGGTGTATTTTTCTTGTATGTCTTGTTCTACTTCATTAGCCAGCAGAAGGAAAGTCTTGGAGCATGCAACTCAGCAATTTGTCTGTTGTCTCAGAAACATACCAAACATATTTGATATGCTGGAGGGGGAAAAAAGAAATCTCCTTGACTTCCTTATTACTAATCCACGTCTGAGAAGTCATGCAGTTTTCATGCACCTGTACATGAAGAGCCAACAAAGGTGAGAAAACTACATGTCCATGTCCTTTGGTGATACAATCCAGTCTGGCCATTATTTAATAAAACAGATTTTTTTTTTTTAAATCTAGAATCAGTGCCATGAATCAAGGAAAAGATAGGCAGTCTCGTCTATAGCACATCGCCATTACACAACTACTTCATAAAAGAGCAGACAGTTAATTTCACTACCACCAGAAAGGCTCTCTTCTAGAGAGATCTATTTTTACTTCTTCAATACCATTAAAATACATACATAGCCAATCCTTATTCAGAGCTAAAGGCAATTTTTAAATTACCAGTTATGATGTTAATTTTTTGCCAACAAGATTTGTGATTTATATAGCATGCACAGTTTAATATAACTATAATTTGCTCTCCTGCTGCTAATTGATGAAAAAGCACTCCATACTTTTTTTTAACTTTGAAGAAAAATAAAGCATCATTTTCTAATGTGTCATTGTCCATTATTGTACACAAACTGCTTGAAATAATAAAGATGATGATCTAAAAATCAGTTCTAGGATTACCTTTAACTTCCACACCATGAATAACTCTGTTACATACCATCAACTAATTAATATAATCTCTTTCTTTGCAGTGTGAGTAACAGTAGAGGAAAATGGGAGGGCAATAAAATGTACAATCAAAATAATGTTGTTTGAACACAATTTCCAACTTTGTTATGTGTAATTTTCAAAAAAAAAATACTGGTGCATGGGCACATATAATAAGTATAAAACAAGCCTTATTTAAAACAGACTAATCCACTAACATTTCCTTTTAGTTATTTTATAGAGCTTTCCAATTCCCTTAAAGCTTTTTTATTTTAGCTAGCAGAAATTCTGGTAAAGGTAGCCAATGTTTGTTGCCTGACATTTCTGCTGAGAAGAAAAACAAGGATTTGCTCATCTTGCTCTCTGAATCCACAGTACATGTGTAAGAAATAATCAATAGATCTTGGTTGCTACTGCAGAGCATTTCTGCAAATAATCACTGCAGTTGTAATCCTTGGGCCAACAGATGGGGGATCATCTTTGACTCTTCCCTCTCAAGAATGAAAGCTGAGGTGTCCCAAAGCCATCTAGTGCCTATGTAACATTTCCAAAGCCCATTTCTGTGTTGTCTGCACATCACTGCAAACTAATTTGGGTCCCTGCTATTTCAGCTTTGATGACTTTTCCCTCACGCAGCTGCTAAAAATTTGACTTCAAATGCTCCCAAAAGGCTGGTGCCAGAATTGATTTTCTAAGTTTCCCCAAAGCTTGTAATTGCTTTGAGGTCAAACACCAAAAACCACCACCCTTCAACCACCCCAACCCACACCTCGCCCCCAGTAATTAAGATGAGCCACATCTTTGCAGCTTTCAATCATAGTAAGATCATTCTGGCCACGCTTGGCCTCCCCTTTGGTTCTTCTGCTTTTTGTCAGAATTTCAGAGATTATCTTTATTCACAGAAATTTTAACAAAAAACCCACCCAAACTTGCAGTTTTCAAGGTTGCACACCATGGCATTTGTACAAATCAAAGCCTGCCTATGCCAGAACGCTTTGGGATGTGAGAGTGTGTAACTCATCTGACAACATAAGCAAGCTACAGACCAAACCTGAAAATGTCTTCAATATTACATGCTTGCACAGGAGTAAGTGATTAAGTCCAGGGAATATTCTTTAGTAGGTATAAAATACTTTTTCCTCTATCAAGCAAAACAAAACTAAACAAACTCCCCAAAACCAACTCAACACACCCTCCCTCCAGTAAATATATTACAGAGTTCCTCCTCTTTTAAATATTTGTATACCTCTGAAGAGAACTTTTCTAAGAAATTCATATTGTGACTTTACAGTGGACATCCATTTTTTAATGGAATTATGTATATAAAGTTTGCCGTTAAGCTCCCTGGAACAAGCACTGTGCTCCTTGCTCTTTCTTTCAAGATCAAGATGTTCTTGTCCTTAATTAGCTTCTTAAGGTTGCAAGGTTTTTACCACCACCTCAGTTTAGATAGATAAAGCCTTAGCATAATGAGATTACTAGAAAGCTTCACTTTACAATCCAGAGCATTACAGAAATATATTTAAAATATAATTCTTCATGTTCATGTAGCAGGACAAATGCTGAACTATGAATGACATACATGCTTCCACCTACATGCAAATTTTGCAGCTACATCAATAAGGCTTTTCAACTAAGACACCTTTACAAAACACAGATATTTACTTTAAAAGCTTAGGTTAAAGCAAGTGTCTTCAGTGAGAGAGAAGACAATTTCAGTTTGTATCCAACACACTGTTGAAGATATTATTTAAAATGAGAGAGGTATCTATCTAAAAGGGCAGAAAATCATGATACCCAGATCACTCACAGAATTCAGGAGAGACTTTTTCACAAACAGGTTCAGGCCACGGAAGACTCCTAGGGTTAGTCACAAGTGTAATTCTAACACAGAAGGTCATGTATGTGCCCTAGGGAACCACAGAGTTTAGATGAACTTGAGTTAATGGAAACTGCTCTCTTAACATCAAAAAGAGGAACAACAAAATTGAATTTACTTGATTAAAACAAATTTGATCTATTTCCTGAAGGGGAAAAAAGCTCATCTCTGATCAATTAAGATTCTTTGAGGATACTGCCAAGATGAAAATCACAGCATAATTCACCCAATTCTTTTTTAACAGAAAAAAGAAGAAACATCTCTGAGGTGAACTCTAAGGTGAGAGCTTAATTAAGACAGGAAATCATGTTTAGAAATAACTAACTTAAATTTCAAAACAAGCCAAAGGTTACAAAGTAAACTTTTAGCAAACACAACATCTCTTCTGTTCCCATGTTTGCCCATGACCACAAGCAGAGGAGGATCTACGGAGACTCAGCCCTCTCAGGGGGACACAATGGGGATCAGGAAACCGAGTCAGGCTGGCAGTAAAGACACACCCAAGCAGCTCCTCACTCCAGGGAATTCCTTGGGAAACCTTGGACCTTTCTGGAGATTAGCACATACACACCATGTTCGAGAACTTCTGTGGAATTAGGATCAGTATTTTCAAGTGGGATATCAGCATTACAGATAACCAGGAAGAGCAGAAGAAGATTTGATTTTTAATATACTCACTGGTCACAAACACGTGGGCACAGCAAATTTTATCACATGCAAAAGAAATCAGATCATGTAAGAGAAGGTGCTCAGGCTAACAGCAGTTCAATGGTGATAAGCTTCAACCACTATATCATACAGCAAAGAAGAGATTATTACAAAATCTGTCCATTAACATACTCTAAAGCGAATCTGTCCATAAACATATTCTAATGTATCTCCAAGATCCCGAAGTCAGTGACAGAGGACACTGAGAACTGCTGCTGCTATTGGAACAGAGCTACAGGCTACATGGACAGTTGGTCTAACCAAGCAAGGTATTTATATGCTTTTTTAAAATCCAAGTTGTTGAGACTGTTATGTGCAGAGAAGAAAGTGCTGAAGTACTGGTGAAGAGGGAAAACCATGTGCAGATGCAATAATGAAAATGAGCATGAACAAAGATGCCATCACTACTACCAATTTTGCAGTTCAATCAAGTTTTTCATTCACAAGTTTTCAAGGATTATACAAGTGTTCATTAATGAGATAACCAGTCTCTGTCCAACTAATTTTCAGGTGAATTAACTAAAAAGAAAGAAAAAAGCCAAACCCAACTGGAAAGATACTAGTTTCTCAAGGGTGTTGTTCCATGATTATACTGCTGTGACTTTATGGCATATTCGTATATGAGGCAACATCTAGACAGCTCTCCATTTTAAAAGTACTTGAGGAGATAGGAAACTACAGAAACAAGCAAAAAGTTCACGTTAGATTCCTTGGCTCCATCCCCATTTATTCTCCTGCAGTGAACTTGGTGTCAGAAAGGAATTAGCTCCTTCAGATACCTGATATCAGAAGCTAAAAATACTTCATCTCCCTCCTGCACACACACACACACAAAGAACGAACAGGGATCATGACAATGGACCAGAGACCTGTCCCTGGGCAGACCAACATGAAAGGAATTTAGTTGGAAACTGGAAGCCTTTCTGATCACAATGAAAAATTGCAGTGAAGTTTGACAGAGAGAACTGGAATAAAAGCAGTCACATTATCATCTGTAATGGGCAATGGCTGCCACAGGCAACAAACAGCATTTGGATTTTTCAGCACAAACCAGGAGCACTTATATAGAATTCTAGAAGCACTTTCAATCCACAATTTCTGTCATATACCAAGAAAGCATAATAATGCATTTGGAGAAAAAGCAGATTGGTCGGTTGCCAAGCCATGTGAAATGGCCAAGTCATGCTACTATGAAATCTTATAAAGATAAACTAACATGCAATAGATTATTAAGGGGAAATACAAATATAGGAAACAAGTAAGAATACTCAGGAACTCTATTTTAAAGATGTACAGTAACATGCAAAACTAGTGAGCAATCCAAACAGAGATGACGTGTGGTACGGGCTTGGAGTCCACTCATGGAGAACCTCAGAAGGTAAGAAAACAAGGAAAAAGCAAATGCTAAAGCACAAAACATGGGTGAACTTAATACAAAGAAGTGTGGAAATCAGGAAGAGCAATACCCCAGACAGTAATGCAATGGTTAGTATGAAGGGTCATTTGCATTAACAGTGGTACAGACAATAATTATATCACAGCCTCCAGACAAGCAAATAATGCTTGAGGCAGGCAGCAACAGGGATCAGTGGCTTGGGAGACAACATTTTGCATTCATGCAGTGCCCTGTTTGCAGAGCAGAGACAACACTAGGTATAGAGAAAGAGACACACGTGCACAAAGTTCAAACAATTAAATGTACTCCATCATGCAAATTTCCTCAAAATGAGGCAAGAAAATAATGTAAAGCTACTGTGATGCAAACTGAATTAAATGGTCATAAAACTGAAGGAAATACACAGATGATAATTATATACAAAAGCACCAAAGAATAAACTCACAGAGTGAAGTTTCAGAAAGTAGAAACAACACAATCAGTGCCTTCAGTTAAAACAAGTGGATGGCTGCTCCTGGCAATGCTAAAACAAGCAAAGTGCTCTTATAAGAGATGAGGCTGATGCAAAATAAAGATGCACCCTGAATACATCTCTTAACTTGATACAGCCATTAGAGGTAGCATGAAGCTTATTACCAATCATCCCACCTTGAAGCAGTACGTGAATGAAAAGAAAATCACATAACATGAGGCCAGTGAGATGGTGCTTGAAGGATCATTCCTATAAAAGGGACAGTCAGTACCTTGTGTGTGAAGGTCACTATCACCAGAGGAAAAATACACACCTGATTGAAAAGAAATGTCTTACAGTAGTGTTTGCACATGAAAGGTTTGGTTCAAGGACAGGAAACCACTATAGCGAAAAGATCATAAATCATCAGAGAGCTGCTTAAAAAAAAAAAAAGTAATGTCAAGAACAAAAGACTGAGGTATACATAACTGACTTGCCATCCAGTGCAACTGAGTTTACTCAGTCTTACACCCAGCACCTTCCTAGGATGAGGCTCTTTCCCAACAATACAAGTTCCCAAGAACAGAAAGACCTTCCTTCCCTGCGTACCTGAGCTATGAGGTAATGGCACAAGGCACAATTAGATATGGTGGCTGAATAATAGATATGATAAGCTGAATCGCTGTGATAAATTATCACTGAGACAAGAAATTCTCTAAATATTAATTCACACATCTTTGGTGATAGGAAGAATGGATGCCTAACAGACCCCAGTCACAACAAAAGATACCTGAGCCCAGTGAACAAATAAAACACACAACAGTGTCCAGACGAAGCACAAGGAAAGACATTAACACAATGCAGGAAAAGCACTCCAGATTGCTGGCTAAATGTTCAGACACTGTAAAATTACTCCAACACTGACAAGCAGCAAAACCAGAAGTCAAAAATTAGGAGAAAAATACATTTATATTACATCCCTTTGTTTAAAGGCATGGAGGTGTTCAAGAAATGACTGGATGTGACACTGAGTGCCATGGTCCCATTGACATGGTGGTGATCAGCTAAAGGCTGGACTCAATGACCTTGAAGGAATTTTCCAACCTTATTGATTCTATGATTGCATGGTTATGTTGAACATCAGCTTTAACTTCAGCTGATTATTAGGCCTAACTTCAGCCACATTTGAAGACAGTCAGTCATTCAAGGCAAATTGCAAAGCAAATCCATTTAGCAGATGCTAACTTATTCATAAACACATTGCAGAGGGCTGTGATATATTTCACAAAAAAAGCCATGTAAATTTATGCATAGCAAACCAAGTCATAACTGAGAATGCTGAAGAGGATGTAATATGCTCTTGAGACTTGATCAGATGACCACAAATGGCAAATTTTTCTAAAATACTATTCTATCAGGATTTTTTTTTACTCTAAGGAAAGATTCAGATTTGCTTAAGAAAAAAAAAAAAAAGGCAGCCACTAGCAGTTCCCAACATAAATTAAACTGTGAAAGATCAACACCTTCAAAATTGAATAGGCTTTCTGCCATTAGAGCACCATTTCTTTCACCTTCCCCCGACTTGCATTTATATGTAAATATACAGGCAAATTGTAAAAGTGTAACTAAAACAAAATGAATAGCACATTTTTTTCAGCTTTGTCTCTTCAGATGAATCAGAAGGAGCAGGTTCGCAAGAGAGGGTGTCCCAATAGGACAGTATGACTGCATCCATGGCACAGCACAGCAGAGATCCATCTCCAGCCAGGGCTCAATGGGATCAAGGGCCCTGTCAATCAGCATGTCACCACCGTGGCTGTGCCACCACACCTGGCTCTGCAGCAGGGCCCCACAGGCACAGTCCCATCTTCTGCTGCTGAGCAGTGGTCACAGCTCACTGCTGCTACCCTGAGCTACACAGAGGATGCTTCACATGCCTGAGGTCCCATTTCAGTCCCTGCTGACTCACGTCTCTTTTCCTCCAGCAGCTACAGTTTATTACTCATCAGTCAGCACAGTTCTGTTCACTTCTCTGACTAATTATTAAAGAACACTAATACAGAAGATTTACATGAAAATGGACTTTACTGCCTTGGATAAAACCAGTATTAATCATGTAAAGATCTCCTCTGTGCATTTGTAAATGCTGTGG
This sequence comes from Prinia subflava, assembly GCF_021018805.1. Lineage (NCBI taxonomy): Eukaryota > Metazoa > Chordata > Aves > Passeriformes > Cisticolidae > Prinia > Prinia subflava. The sequence continues at coordinate 11,176,673 of NC_086256.1, read as the reverse complement.
GGAAACCAGCAAGTCTGGCTGTGTCCCAAGAATGTGCTCATAGCACTAGAGCTAGAGTGTAAAATATCACTTTTTAAGTAGTAGATTAAATAAATACTGCATCTTACAAGTGGAGAAATGTAGAGTCTTTTTTCAAAGCTCTTTTATAGTATTAAAATATCATTTTTTATGCAAGAAACCTTGAGTCTGGGAAAGCCAGGTAAAGAAAAAGAATTCCCTTACCACACTTCCCAAACAAACTAGTTTAAACAGAAGCATGAGCTTTAAAAAGAGAAGATCCCAAGAAGTCCTCCAGCTCCTGCAAGTGGTGCAACGGAAAGAGATGACTAGGTCTGAGAGCTTTAACATAGCAGAACTTGCAATTATTGTGTTTCCTATCCCTTCAACATTATTGCAGTGTTGGAGGATCCACCTCCCTTTGAAGCAATTTGATTCTTATCCATTCAAAATTGTTTCTGCAGTGCTAGAAGAAAAGAAAGTCCAACTTCAGAAGCAATGTGGAATAAGCGAGACATGGTCTTCTGTTTGAAAAGGTTAAATAACTTTATCAAACTCCTTGGTTACTAATTATTCCCTTGGTTGACAGATATTTTTGGTTAAGTTGCTGGAAGAGTTGTTCTCCTTTGCAGTCAGGGGAAAAAAGAATAATTCTTTGATGACATCTCAGTCTGGAGAAAACACAAGCAAAACATTAACTTTGTCCTTGAACTCATGGTAAGGATTGAGCATAAGGGACCATTTGAGGGAGACTAATCCTAATTTCAACTACCTGAAGGCTGGGAGTCAGACTTGTAAAATGTTAAATTCCTTCTGCACAGCAAGGCACACATCCTTTCTGACCTCTGATCCAGTCTGACCTCTATATCACATGCAACTGTGTCACACCCAAATAACTTCCATTAAGCTGAAAGTTATGTACTTCAATTGTAGGAGTGAAATACTTAGCCTACTGTAACTACAGAACAGAAAAAGCCAAAGCAGCAGTGTGACACAAAGCCTTTACAATGGCCAGGAGCTAATGAGCAGAAGGAAGTCCAGACAGTTCCAAAGCCAAACCACACCTCTGCAGCACAAAGATAAAACACTCCCAGAGCTCCAGCCAGGCTAAGCCAGAAGAAAAACCTGAATGATCACAGGTCTGAAAGCAAACTGGCGAGAGAGGCAAGGGAATTCTCTGCATCAGCTTCCTGGAGATTTCACTGACCTGGCCTACTTCACATGCAGATGTCAGCTATGACCTGGTTTTGATGCTCCCAAGGAACCCTGATTTCACCAAAGTCAAAATACGTAAGAAGAACAGGCAGAGTGCAGAAGAGGAATTCATTCCTGGCAGGCAATTAGCAGAAACCCTGATGTATGAAATATAATATAATCATCATACTAATGCAGAGTTCTACATAATAAAAGCTGGTTTCTTTCAGGGTTTACTGGAGCAAAGAAACAGGCCAAGGAACCTCTAATTGCGCATCTCCAGTATGTATAGATTACAGAACATCTGACAAAAACAGAGTAAAACAGTTATTTTGAGAGAAGGAGACAATTTCTCCTTAAGCACAGTGACGCAAGGCCGCTGTCTCCCTAGGACACTGTGGCATCCCTTGAGTGCAGTGAAAGCTAACCAGAGTCACTAATGACACGTATGCGACACAGCAGGTCTGTAGATAAGATTACTGGACTTGCTAGCACCATTTGTTCCTGTTCAGCAGATCCTGTAACACCAGTGAGTGGAGGTGATCAGTTACATGTGGATAGTTCTGTTCAGAATTGGCTGCACTCTTAGTTGGTGAAAGTGAATCCATTCTCTCACTTTGCTGGGTTTATGCACACAACTCGCTTCTCCCCACATTGATTTTAAGGCTTCAAGGCCAGAAATACTTCTTTTATGACTTTTATTGACTTTACATGGATTCTGTAAAGAGCATCTGATATTAACACAAACATATTATCTAGAAAACTGTGAGCAACCCAGGTGAAAGGTGGCAGCTCTGAAAGTATCACATCCGTATAACACAACTTTCCCAAAGCCATGTCTCATTTAGTTTTTCCATCTCTGCTTCCCTACTTTTATTCTGCCGCTAAATTGCCTGACTTCAACTCCCTCTCAAATCCTCCAGCTCTTTCTCCTTTCTCTCTCAGATTCAAGCAGAAGGCCACCTGTCTAACTCATGTAGTGGGCTCACAGCCTTGTACTGCCATTCATGTTTGTGCTGCACCAGTTATCACTTCATCTCCGTGAGGATGAACAGTGCCAAAAGCACCACTGTGAAGCAACTAAAATGAGAAAATGGGACACCAGAAAAAAAGAAGAAAGAAAAAAAAAAAAGGATGATATAAGAGCCCCTGTTTATATGCAAAACATAAGGCAGCTAAACTCAGCATTGTGACGTAAAATAGTACTGACATCTGCACTTTCAAAACGTGTGGTCTAATCTCCACTGGAATCCCTAGTGCTTAATCTGCCAGTCACCACACATGGATTTAGTATTTACTGCCAGGTATTAACTTGCAACTGTTTCAAGCATAAAAATCCTGAGGACTGGACAATACACATAAAAAAGCATGCTTTTTATCAACTCTTTTCACAACGTGTTTTGACTAATTAAAAAAATAATCATCCTGACTAAAAATTTAATACTATGCTACGTATTTTGCCAGTATGACCACAGAAATATCTCTGGACCAGAGCAAAATGTGAGGTTAAATTCTCATTAAGAACAAAATAAATCACGCAGTGCCAGATTAGAACTAAATCTCCTTTACTGTAACTGGCAGAGGACTGTGGCAGGGAAATTTCTGAGGAGGTTTTTCACCTGTGGACCACACCATCTTCTGTAGTTCAGAACAGCCTTGAATTTTTACCCCCAGGGTCCCTTTGATTAATCTGGATGTAGACCATGAGTTATAAGAAGGGAGTGCATTCTGCAACTGTGTTATGTAGGTTTCCATTCAAAAAGCAAAGCTTTTTCTTTCCTTCCTACTGTTCTTTTCCTTTTAGGAAGTGGAAGAATAAGTAAAATAGATGACTGTACAAAAGAAAAAACAGGGAAAGATGACTTCTTTTAGGAAGGGCAGGAAACAGCTAATCTGAAACAAATGTAAATAATTACCTCCACTCTCTACTTCCTGCAAGTAAGATCTGAACTGTACACACTTCAAAGGGTTTCTTTGTGTTACTGTTACAAGTGTCATACAAACATTGGGCCAGAGGCCCCATTCCTCTACTGCTCCAATGAAGAACCAGCTGTACTGAGAATGTGTTGCTCATTGGAACCTACTTGCCAGAAGATAAGATGAAGAGACAAACACTTTGGTACAAATACTGGCATTCCGTGATCGGCAGTGAGACAAACTCCCAGCTCTCTCACTAGATTTGGATCTCCTGATTTCCAGGATCCCCTGATTTCATATTGTCCTGACCTATTCACAGCATATTTTGAAGATGCTATATGGCCTACACTAAACTAGCATTTCAGGACAAGGGGTTTGAAACTTCCATAGAGTAATTAGAAAAGTAACTGTCATTTATGGTAACATCACTCATTAGACACTTTCTCATTGATTGCTACTGGTCATCAAATTTCTTCTCCCTTTATTAACATTTTCAAGGCAGAGATCACAAGGAATTACAAGCTAGAATATGGCAGTTCCTTCACTGCCTAAGGGAGTCTCATATATTTTATTCTACTAAATCCAAATGTTTTCTCTCCCATCTCATTTCAGTAGGTGCAACCAGACAAGCATTTTTCAGCCAATTCTTGGCACAGCTCCTTTAAACACTACAAAGTCATTCTGCCTGCCAACTCATTTACCAAATATTCTCTTTTGAATTGGAATGACCCTCACTGCAGTAAATTTTAAAATGTAAATGTAGTGGGCAGGCTGCCTGTATTTGCCCAACTAAGATCTATACGCTTATGAACACTTCTGTTCAAGTAAGCTGAGGGTGCAAGACTAGGTGTTTATTTTATTTTTATTGGCGATCGTGTTTCTGTCTGATGGAAGGCTGGAAGTTTAAATAAAAAACCTCCTTGAAGCGAAGGTCAGTGCAATCAGATACTTAGAACTCAAGGTTTAATTTACCATAAGAAGGTTACTAAAGGAAACCATCAGAAACTACTTCGCACAATGTGACTAATGCAGAAAAGCCAGCATACTAATTGCAGCACGAGATTTTTGTACAGGGGGCTGAAATATTTAAAATGTCAACACAGAATTGGTTTAATTCTCCAGCATCCTAACAGTTGTAAAGAGCAACACTGAGTAAGTCTGCTTGCTCATTCTGAGACAACCCACCTCAGCACTGATTCCAGGCAAACAGATCTTTATTATTCTGAGAGAAAAAAGTGGGAGTGTTGGTACTGACTGAGGTAATATTTTTATTGTGCTAGGCTGGTATCTAAAAGCAAATGCATTTTTAAAAAAATATAAAATACAAATCAAATCACTCTGTAAGAACTACAAGCACGAACTCAGCAAACATCATCCTCAAAGGTTTCCTTCAAACACACTATGCTTTCAAATCAAATTTAAAAGTTAATTGTTTCATTCTGCTCTGAAAACATTCCAAAATCATTATCAACTGTATGCAAGCCAGATTTTCACAAACTCAGGCTAGTGCTGTACATAACCAGTGGACTTTTGCCTGGAATAGCAAAGAGAAATAACAACACTGTTCTTCAAGATGTCCCAGGACTTAGTTACAAATTAAATAATACATCACCTTCTCCAAGGAGAAATCACATAGCTAGAACCCCATGAAATGTTTGATCTAGCTACAGACTAACTGCAGACAGACATCCCTACATTGTTATTGTTATTGACAAAACTTCCACAACAGGGACACAACCTAATAAACCAAAAGGATCAATTATTTCTGCACTACATTCCTTACCATCTCAGTTCTTCAAGCCCTTTAAGTAATTTCCTTAGGAGTAATTCAAAGCAATGGCAAAGAGTCCTTGGAGAAGTGTGTTTGACTTTACCAGACTTCTGAAAACTTCTGTGAGCAAAGATGCAGCATTTGTCAGATACATATTCTGTGGTCTGTATAGGACCCGCTTACATTAAGTACCAGTTTCACTCCTCAGCAATACTTCTATGAAAACCCTTTTCTTTTGATGGCATGGGATCATTTCAGCACCCGGGAGAGCAGCATCCCCTTCTTGCCCAGATCCTCCCACTCTTCCATGCCCAGGAGCTGGCTCCAGCAGGAACACAGCCCAGCACAGCCCATGCACCAAGGGGCACAAGCAGTCAGCCACAGATTCAGCTGCTTCAGGCAGCCTCTGTGCCTGCCTCTCTGTGTGGATGTGGAACTTCACTGAGGGCTCCTTCAAAAGCAAAGCACTGATAAAATAAAAAAATACCAGCAGTATGTCATTAAATACTTTTCTGCACAAAGTATCTGATCCCTTACATATAAAATTCTGACATTTTGCCATTCCACATGGTGGTAACTCCAAACGCCTTGTTGAAAATATGAAAATATCTGAAAAAAAATCTTTTTCTAAATCCTTCACAGCTCCCAGTTCAGGACACAATTCTACTATGCATCACCTTTTATCAGTGCACTAACTTTATGCCTTTTTTAAGTCAATGAAATACAGAAGTTGTCTAGACACCATATCTTTACTGGCTCTCAGATGCCAAAAGACAAAACTTTCCGATTTTTTTGCAGTTGATGTGAAATCAATCTGAATTTGGTCAACACAGCAATGAACACAGAGCAGACCACCTCCCTCACTTCATCTGATCACCAGAAAATCCACCCAGCTCAGGCAGCAAAACAACACAGTGTGAAAGCCTGGAAAGAGGGAGAAGCTGAGCAACAATGGACAGACACTCTTCTGGAAGGAGGGAAATTGCAGCAGCAGGTTCTGGTCCTTGTGAACCTTGGAGGGAGAATTCCACACCAACAAATCCAAACCTTGATCAATCCTATCTTTAACTGAGTCATCAGTTTTTCTCTTCCTTAACCTGTAAGCCAGAGCAGGTATCTGGTGATCAAAGTATGGATGTAATCTGACACTCCTCAAATCACAAGCTTAGATCCTATCAGCACTCCAGTAAAAATGCTCAACTTCTTGAATTTTACCTCATGAAACCTTGCAATAGGGACCAAGACAATAAGGAAGTATCTTTGCCAAATTTTACCCCACTAAACTTCCATTCTACTCACATGGATACATAAATTAAATAATTGATCATCTTCCCAAAAACATGCAAGATTTATAGTGATTGTGCCATTTAAAGAGACTAAAAAATTCTGTCATATGGTGAACATAAAGAAAGAGTAATTACAGAACTATTGGATGGAAAACAATCACAGTATTTCAGTTAAAGAAGCTGAGACTAAGTAGTGTAACGTACTCATCTGTTGTCTGTCATAATGAAGGCAGTAATTTGTTCCAATACCATTTAAGTATCTTAAATCATTTGGTGCATGATAAACTTCACAACAGCACTGTAAACATTTAAAAAGCTGTAATTTTGCTGGAAACATGAGTTCAAGATGAGGATGGCAAAAACAGGGTGTGATTAAAGTAAGACACTTCACTTTCTAAAGTTCTAGAAGGGGTTCAGGGGCAGCAGAGGGGATGAGGTTTCCTTGGAAACTGGTCTACATGTATAGTTGCACTGTTTAATATGGATTAGATGGCACAGTTACTACAAAGCAAATATAATTATTATTCTTTAAACCGAACAAATCTAGAAAACAAACACAATCTCTAAGAAACATAAAAGGATGCTCAATAGGACAGCTCAAACAGCAAGAGTGCACAACCAGAGCAAAAGAGAACAGTCTCAAGTATCCAGGCTGTGAGAGTAATAATGAGAATAAATTCCATTTGTGTCCTCTTGTGCAATGAATGACTGCCACAAGCACAGTTCAGTCTTTTATTTGCTTAGTCTCCCTACAGTCATAATTAGGAGGACATGTTTCAGTTGGCACAGGTCTTGGAAACAGGCTGCCTTTCAGGAGAACAAACTCATTTAAAGCCATTTTTGTTAACAAGTATGTCTTTTATAAGGACCACACACAAGATACTTACCAAGAAGCAAACCTTAAGGGGAAAAAAAATATTTCTAAAATATTGGCCAATCATCATGCTTTAAATGGGTACATTCTAGCCCCCAGAAACATCTGCTCCTGACCTGGCATTCAGTTCTGAATGGCCTTGATTTTAGGATCACCAGAGGCCTCTGATGTCAGCAGAAGGACTGCAGCAGTCACCTGCCCTGCAGACACCCATGCACAAGGTTATGTATTTAAATATGCATTCAAAACACAACCACCACAAAAACCACGAGTGGAAATCAGCTGAAACTAAAGGCTACAGCCCAAGGCAAAAAAATCTCATATAGTTTACAGTGAAGTCAACCATTAAATTTTTTTTTTTTAAGTCTGCAGTTTTCATCATTTCACCTGCACTGTTAAATTAGAAGAACCAACAAAAAAAAGATAAGGAGAAAGAGAATATTTAAATCACTGTGGTTTTTAAGCACTTGAAGCTATTACAGTTCTGCGGAATAAAATGTTAAAAAGATAAAGCTGTTCAGTTTTTTAGTCAGAGACAGATCAAAGTCAGCCCTGAACTGCAAGTCTATTTAAATAAGTTTTTGATACAATAAATTATATTTTCAGATACAGAATGCAAAAATTCAATAGAAAAATTGATCTACAAAACCAGAGTTGTTACATGAAACACTCCCTTATTATGAGCCACCTAAAGGGCTGTCAGCTCTCCTAACAACTTCACGTTAACAGACACACACTTATGACAGAACAAAAACACCACCATCACATTAAATCCAAGGCCTATATGTAATTACTGCCTTGCCATTCCCTTTTTTATTAGAAGACATGCAGTTATTTAGAAGGCATTTGATAAAGAAACACTGAATAAGTACTACTAACTCTTGATGAGAGTCTGTCCCCATGCTGAAGTGAACTTAAATTTCCATGTGGGGTGGGATTTTCTGTTTTCAGTGATAAGCAAGGCACTGTATTTTTCTGCAGTATATTGGTGGTGCCAAATTTCCTTAGAGTGTGAAATTCAAAACTAATCTCTTCTTATGAAAGACACTCCATGAAAGAACATAAGCAGTATATCTCATGACTTGGAGAATATTCTCAATAGTCAATGAAAATTTCCTATCACAAGTAAAAAAAGAAAAACAAGACCAAACTACCACCTTTATTTAAAAAGCCTCTTGACAGAAAAATAAATTACTAATTAACCATTAGCTAACTATAATCACAGGATTAGACATACTTTTAAAAATTACTAGCTTGTAAGCATATTAAATACTAAAATCTAAACGTAGCCAGGTAAATGTCACAGACTTGCATAATACATGCAATAATACACCATTCAAAGCAGCTGTCTGGGAGCAGGGGTACATCAGTATGAGAACTATTTTAAGCCCAAGCTATACAGGGTTATTGTCCACTTTATTTACTGCTGTTACCCTGATCTATGGCAGTGTGATAACTGTAGTGGTCACAATGGAGTATGACAATGGAGCGTCACTCTACATCAAAAAAACCCCATTTACAGTAATTGCACATTTCTCATTTTTAGCAGTGATCTAGCGCAGTCTCACTAGAGTATAATTCTTGCAAAATACAGTACTGCTGATGTCAAAATCTGTTACAAAAATTTCCAGTGATTTAAGCATAGTTTTAGATGGCATTGAGTAAAGAGCTCTAAATCAACTGAACACCCCTCTTAAATACCTGTCATTTAAGAAACAAGATCACAAAGAGGAGGAAAACCCCCAACATTTATCAAAGGTAAATGAGTTCCAGACACCTTCAATATTCTATGCTAGAAAGATACCACAGAGGTGGAGATGTCATCTATAAAAACAGGGATGTTATTTATATTTGCTCCTTCTCTAAACTCAGTGCTCAGCATTCCAATGCAGAGTTGCCATTTCTCCTCTTGTATGGAGATCAGAAAAGGATAAAAAAACGAACTGGCACTGAACATGGGCCTTCCCTGTCCCTTTGACATGCTCATGCCCACTGGGTAAATCCTCTAACACCAAGGCAACAGTTGACATCTCCACTGCTGGAACAGCAGCACTTAAATAGCAGGTTTTTATTCCCTAAATAGATCATCTGCTTATCTCACAGGATAATTAGCAAAATTCAGAAATTTTTAAAAATTTAAAAATAAAGTCACAAAGATGGCAAATCTGAGCAAGACATCATTTGCTCACAAGGGTATAGTAAATTAGTAGAAAACCCCAGTATTTCTGGCAATAAATGGCAAAGGTCTTCAAGAGAACCATATAAACTCACCTTCCATTTCTCCCTTAAGCCATTTCTGTTTTCTGAGAACAAAGTGGAGAAGGTAAAACAAAGATTACTAGAGAGATATGTAATCCATTGCAAATGTCCATTTAAGCTTTTATCATTTAAAAATATGTAGATATAGAAAGTCAAGTCTATTAAATTGTCCTGTCTCAGGTTTCAGAACTTCTAGAAGTTTATCTTACTATTTTTAACATCTTACCACACACCTCTTAATGTGTACTGGTCTGCAGTAAAGTTGTTCTGCTAACTTAAATGCAGCAGTAGTAAAGTTGTGCAAGAGGCATACTAAATTAAAGCATTATTAAAAATAAAGGTAACTAAACCACTTTAATTTATAGGTGCACACTGAAAGGAGAGTAACTCCTACCTGCAAAAAAACCAAACCAACTAATCTGTCAGTCAATAGTAATCAATCAGGTCTGCTCTCTAGGGTTTTTGGTACTGTCAAAAGCACTTAGGAATAACTCCACTGACAAAGCCAGAGAAAAACCTTCCAGCTTGTCTGTCTAGTGAACACATCTCAAGCAGTAGCAACCAAAATCTTCAACAGATAGTTTATTTGCAGTTCAAAAAGCACATCAAAGTACTTGTCAAACAATGGACAGAGGACAGCAAACAGAACATCACTTGGATGACATTCCTTACACCTTACTAACTCACAATGAAATGCAGAGGCTTTTCTGGCGGCTGGGAGCAGGACATGGAGAACCAGAAGAGCATAAATAAAGCCCAAGAGAGATGGAAATCACATTGTTTGTTTGTTTGCAACTCTTGAGTATCTTGTTTCTAGATCACTTCAAAAAATAAACAGACTCTAGTAAAGTTTTAGTTTTGTTTTTTAATTTGTTTAGTTTTAGTTTTTTAATATCATCTCCTCTTTTAGCCCCATTTCATCATCCCATGTCCATTTGTGAAAACACATACAAGCTCACGAGTTACTTCCTTGTCATTAAACCTGCAATTTTCAATGAACAGCCAGGTTTCACCAAAAACATCCCCTAAAGTGAGCTACAATTGCAGGTAGCTCCAGACAGGCAGAGAAATCCCTGTTCTTTCAGTCTTTGCCTGTTAGCAAGACAGGCTCCTCGCTGGTGCCAGGGAATACAAAATGCTGCCCCTTGTGATGCCTGGAGTAATATTTGAGGTTGTGCCTTTGCTTATGCCTCTTCCTCTCTCCACCATTCTCACTTCAGCAAACCTCCCACTGGAGTCAATTACAATTTTGCTTGAGTAAGCACTGCAGGGTATGGCCTGTTGGCATTAAATAAGTCATCATTTTTAATTGGCATTTTAAGTTCCATCAGACTACAGACTATACCTCACACTGCCTTAGTAAATGTTTGCACAGGGTAACAATTTGGATCATGTTAATATTCGCAAGCGATCCAAATATACACTGTACAAATACTGAGGTTAGGCGAGTTATTTCAGGACAGAAGACACCGAGATCTATTCTTCTTAAATTAGTATGTATTTTGAAAGTCATAAGACAGCCTAAAGTTATTTATTTTAGGGCATGCACACATTTCTTTTAGATAATTTGGTCGAGTGCCAGTAAGTATTGTACGTACGGAAGACCTTATAAAAGCTTGCTTTATCAGTACATTCATCCTAAGCCTCTTTTTAAGTGTAACATTATTCATCTTGAAAAGGCTATAACAGCATGCTCACCACTTTTCATGATTACACTAGCTGCTATCAAAACACCCCCAAAGCTTTCATTATTAGGATTTTCTCACCAATATCACTCCTCCTCCCCCTTCAAAAGGGGTATTTAAACAATTTGGCTTGTTGTGTTACCTGTATTACACACTCAGGATGTCCATCCTTTGAAGCACATGGGACTAGAATTCGCATGAACCTCAACAAATGTTGCAGGACATAACAACAGCTATTTTTAATTTTGTTTTTTTAAAGATCCTTAACCACTTAGCATAATAGCATACTGGATATGTGAAGGACAAACTTCACACTATCTTGCCATTTCTACTCACATGTCCTTCTGTTATCTTATGTGGAAATACATGGAAAACACTAAATTACCATTCCTGGTTTTCCCCCAGTTTCTTCAAATGAAGAACCACAGAGACTTGGATCTTACGGTAATCCAGAAAGTGCCTTTTTTTAGCCCCCCAAAGCAAGTCCCATTTCTTGGAGCACCAATCTCTTTCAAACATCCTCATGCTCAATTCCTGATGCATATTCAGGATTAATGACAGTTAAGACAAAGAAAATATTGAGGTTGTGTAAAAGTAAGTCATGCTTACAGAGAATGGGTAACTAGAAACTTAAAGCATTTGCTGATGTAAACTATGTTTACTTACAGACAGAAAAAAAAGTGAAGAGAAAATACTTTTAGAGCCAAAAAAAGTGGATTGTTTCTGCAGCACTCTAGAGTTAAAACACAAAGTACAATGAGTCCCTTAGTAAAACTGAATCTGATACCTCTTTTCTATTGAGATTAGGAATTATCATCTTGCAAACCCACAATTTGAAGCATCAGTGTCAACCTATCTGGAATGCAATTTAGATTTTTCAGTAATAGAAAATGTCTACTCCTCGATGGTCATTAGTAGCTGGCACAGTCTGACACTATAGAAAGTGAGGGCCCCAACAGTTTGCAACACTAAGCCAGTATTTTGCCAGTAGCTCCAGAGCTCTCTGAGAGGGGTAAAAGAAATCTCTTTAACCACAATCCTTATTATTATTAATTTTTCTACCGATGATTTGCAAATCTTTTTCTGGGGCCAGCCTGATTTTTTTTGAAGAGCTCAAAAAAACACATTGAAGATAAGAATCAATGATTAATTTTCTTATAATTAAAAAACAAAGAGCTAATATAGATTAGCAGTTATTTCTTAGAGATTAATCTAAAACCAAGCAGAGAAAAAAATATTTCTTTTGAAATGTAAACGTCTGAGATCTCTCATTCCCTCTAGCGGCCACTGCAGCTTAGACACAGGATCCAAAAATGTATGTGAACTGCATCCTTCCATTTGATATATGTAACTAGACTGAGCTCTGCCGTGATGTCGCATTTTAAGTGGAACTCCCTGAAGAAATCAATGGGGAATTCTGCTTAAAAAACAGTAGCATATTATGGCCTATAGTTGCCTAAGGAAGATTTCTTCCCTGCAGGGACAAAAATGAAGGTCATTCTCTAGGAAGAGAGCACTAGGGCTGGGCTTAAAGTAATTGAAAATTACATTAACATTTTGATTGTTTCTCATGTGTTGTGCTTGCCCGGGCCTCAAATCAGAAAATATAATATAGAGACTTAGGAAATGTGAATAAAAAAAGAATTCATGGTGAAAAGCACATAATGTAAAACAAATAGGAAAAGGCAAGCTGTTCTTTAACAAGACTCACTTCGATCTGACAGATCAAGAAGCTGGAAAACCTTCAATCTATTCCTCCTCCTCAAAAAAAAAAAATAAAATAAAGTTTTGTGCTTACTGCTATGCTTAAAATGCTATTGCAAAGGGGAAAACACTAGTCTAAGAGTGGAATAGCAACATGTGAACACAACATCTAATTACCTAGGTTAAGGGAAGATGGCTAGGTACTAAAGAAATTTCAATCACTAACTCAATTCTTCCCAATCAAGTTAAAAAGAAGCTTTGAGGAGTATAATATATGTAGAAGAGAGTAATTCAAACTGATTGCTAGTTTCCAGGCTACTACAAGCACTGAGATAAAAAACCAAAACAAAATCCTGGATTTTACAGTTCCTGTTCATGGTGGATTAAAGATTGAAGATAAATAAAGCGATTGATTTACATTGTGAAGGAGTGGTAACTACTGAAAGTATTAAGATATTATTAAACTGACAGCAAATGATACAAAGTCAGTTCTGATATCCTCATTTTGGAGGAAACACAAGAATTAGATTTCTATGACAGCAGCACATGTAACCGATAGAAAAATCTGGAGTTAGCCTGCTTATAAAGGAAACATAAAACTGGACTCATCAGAGTGGAAGTTCAGTTAAGAGCATGGAAATAGCAAAACTGAAATATACTTCTATTAAAGATCCAATGAGCAATTTGCAACTTAAAATGCCTCTGTCTGCCTTGAAAAAGAAACTGAATAAGCGTCACATAGGATCTCTATACAGAAGCAACTGCAAATACTTTTGTTCTACTGCAAGAGTGTAAAATATCACTTAAAATATTATTCTCACTTCTGAGCATCACACATCAAAAAAATGGAAATTAAATGGGGAATCCAGAGAATGATAAGCAATGAAGAAGATCAGACCAGAGATTCTTAAAAAAATATTGGGGAAAGCTAGAGTAAATTCTTGCATTAATTCAAAGGAGAGATGACAATGCGATATGCTTCAAATACATAAAAGTACAAGTGGTAAAGGGATTAGGTTTCAGCAAGACCGATAAGGACAACATTTTCAGACTGTAATGAAATACAGCAGTTTAGCCTGCAAGGTCTGGCTTACTGAAGGGGTTAGGAACTAGTTAGACAATCACCAGCCCAAAGGACCAAACACAGCTGATCCTGCCTTTGGGCAAGATCGCAGGGGTGATGACAGAGGTCTGTCCAGGCCTGTAAGCCTATCAACAGGTGAAGAACAAGGCCAGTCACTGAATCTGAAAGACAGAAGATAAGAAGCAAAACAAGTGAATTAACAGCAAATACTCTTTAAGACATTAGGTTACTAGGCCAAAGAACTCATTACCAGCAATAAATAGAGGTTGAATGCTAAATACCTTCCTAAAAGCAATTGCCCACATTAATAGACACTGAAAAATATCTTCAAACTTAGGAGGACTGTACAACTGTAGCACCAGTAGTGAGATTATTTATGGTTGTTTACAAGTTAATTTTGCAAAACAAAGAACAGTTCACTGGGAAGGTAAGTGAGGGTGAGACCAATTCCCTCCACAGTCTCCTGTCCTGAAAGACAGAGCACTAATCTGCGCATCCACACATTCGGAGAAAAATATTGCATGTCTCAATACTCACAAAAGGCCTAGAAAACACTGCATGGCAAAACTAATGCATTAACACCTGTGCTTAACTATGGCTTGTGCTCAACTAAGCAAGTGTTCTCCCTTTAAAAACAGTGTAGGTAGGAGGTAGCAAATTCATGAGAAAGGGTGTGCATTTCTGGAGAAGTGAAACAGCCTTGCTCTTGTGAACTTCAAAAAAATCAGAACCAGATTTAACACATTTGCCTTCCCAGAAAGTCAAGGTTCTCTCACCAACACTTAACATTTCTTTGCACAGAAACTGGTAAGAAATGGGTGATGCTAATTGACCTACACTGTCTTTCAGCTTCACATCAACCAGTTCAAGTTCTTACCAGGCTACTGAGCATTCAAATGGCATCAGGCCTAAGTGACAACAGATGAGAGAAGCTCAGTAAGAAATGGAATTTCCTTTCACAAGTGCATCACCACACTTTATTACTGCATTCCAAGTTCAGCTACAAGCCAGATGTCCTGCCCTGTTCTGACTGCACCCAAACCATTGATCTTGGCTGAACACACTTCTTTAGTGTGCAAACCAAAAGATAACAACAAAAAACTCAACAAACGGACCCCTCACAATAACAAACAAAAATCCTCACAGCACCACCTTCCTGCTGGGATTTTTTGTGGAGATTCTGGTTCATCAAATTTTTTCCTACTTTAGCCTAAAAGCAGGTGTTTTTCTCCAGGTACTAGAAATGTAACAGTGCTTTCCCAATACAAGGATTTGCTTTGCCAGAAAATGAAAACTAGACTGTGTTTCTGACTGATGTTACTCAAATACTACACCTTACAGGAGAGTAAAGACCCACTATTTACATAGCTGTTAACAAAATCATGGTTATGCTGTTCAGAATCATTGCCAAACATTCCTTCTCACCGAGTGGATTTAGTTAAAAGTCATAATAAGAACAGTTATTTCTATTAATTACTGTGTGGGTAAATCTAGAAGGGAGGCACTGTTTTCTCAGGCTCAGAGACTGAACCCTAGTTAAAGC
Organism: Prinia subflava; assembly: GCF_021018805.1. NCBI lineage: Eukaryota > Metazoa > Chordata > Aves > Passeriformes > Cisticolidae > Prinia > Prinia subflava. The sequence goes on along the minus strand of NC_086256.1, from coordinate 11,161,359 downwards.
ACGAGAGCTCTGAAAACGGCACATTAAAATACACACGGATGTAAAAAGAGTCCTAGCAGATTCTGGTATTTCTTTTAAAATTCCCGGAGCGCCCTCTTGTGTGAGAACTGTCAGACACCGCGAGCAATGCTGAAACACGATGGAGTTCCGAACGGAATTACATTCCCTCTTATCACCCTGTAACTTGGCCTGTTTCTGACAAGCAATTTTTTTTTTCCCAACCTGTTTCACTGGATTTCTATTCTCAGGGACACATGAGCAGGCAAAGTCAAAGCTAAATCAGTGCAAAATAATCTATTCCTTATCTTGTCTCCTAAATAGTTTCCTCCAGTGTTTCCCTGCTCAGCTAAACAGGAGTGATACTTCCTTCAGGCTGCAGCACTGGCACATACCAGACCCTAATAAAAACAATTAGAAAATATCAGCTGACACTTTGAAGCTGATAGGAGAAAAGTGAAAAAAGGGAATTCAAACTGAGAGGTGAGCGAGCGGGGGACTCAGCTTGCTTTTCACTGTCCATCTTCAAATCAGACAGTCAGCAATTGGAAATTTCCAGAAAATAATGGTCTATCTACACTGGAATGTCGGTGGCAAAGCATCTTTTGTCACAGAGGAAGATGAAGACTGAAGGGTATCTCAGACACTTGGAAAGTAAGGCACTGACAATGCCACAGATCGCAGACTGGCAGGTGCTCATGAAAAGCCCCAAATGTGAGCAGCCAGAGCAAAGCCATGGAAAATGCACATGCAGCCTGTTAGAGCTGCTGTCAGCACCAAAAGTAGAGCAGACTCAGAGCTACTGAGGAAGAGTGGCAACAACAAATAGGGAAGGAGGCAGATGGAAGGACCTGAAGTGAAGGTAGAAAGATAAAAGAAGCCAGGGAGAGGAAAGGAAGTTGAATCCAAATAGAACATGAAATCCTCATCACTAGAGTTACTCATTCTTTTAATTCTGTGCTTGCCTTCTCCTAGCAATTAAACTGAACATCCTTGACAGCCTGTCTTCTGTAGCAGCACAGAACTAAAACTAGACGTCAGCTTCAGCCCTTTATGGTCCCCCGAAGTATTTTAATTTTCTAAATTGGAGATTTATGGAAATGCTGACATTCATCTCCCAGTTAAAATGTTATCATGTTGCTTACAAATACAGACTTTTTCTCCTTTTAGCTAGAAGGTTGACAAGACAGGCTTAGCTGCTTTCTAATCATTTCCCTGCTCATGATGGGCTGTGAATTAAGTGAGCTTTATCATCTTTAATGCTTACATCTCTAAAAGCATCTGGTCGCAGACATGCTTTTGCTCACTGTATTCTTTAAACAACAGTGGTAATAATTAGCAACTCTTGAGCAGCCTGATCATCATATGAATAAAGAAACAATTGAAAATGCAGCTGAATTAGCACCCAGCAAACATTTAAGTCTAAAATTACAGAATCTTTAGCAACAGATGTCATTCAAAAATATACTTACACCACATCATTACATTAAATACCACTAACAGCAGGTTCTAAATTGCACCACAAGACTTCAGGTTTGATTGAAGAGACTCCATAGTGCTGACAACCTCTTTTCCTTTGCAGACACTTAATAACCTGAAGTCCAGTTAGTATGCTTCCAGCACCCCTATTAAATTATTATTCATTTAAAATACTTTTGTCTCATGTTTGTCTCTTCACAGGTATCAAAAAGTGAATCTTCCTGTAATTAGATCTGCATTTATGTTGACAAAACTACTAAAAAAACCTTGATGTGATTGAGAATCTACAGTTATAAGAAAAGCTACCATCCACTACAAGTGAAAGACAAGTGACAATCATTCCTCATATCTTAAAGAAAAATCTTAAGACACACAAACTAGAATGTTATGTTGTCCTACTGAATGACAATCACATTTATTTCTGCCTTATACTTCAAGGGACTTCTACAGGACAAAGCTTTTAAAAAGACAAACAGTTCATGAAAAGAAATATGAAGCATCATTATTTCTCACTCTGCTTTAATTATCCTTAACAGAATTAAGTGGAATGTCACGCTGCAGAACCCTGGGAAAGGGTTAAGAAAGGCTAACAGAAAACACAAGTTCTGTCATTCCTGACATTCAGTTTTGTAAAAAGTCAGTGAAACCAGACCTCCAAACAAAATTACTGCAGACACCCTTTGATGCAAGAGGCTAACCACAAAAATTAGAAGAAAGACAACTCAACACAATAAGGGCTCTTCTACATCAGAATGAATATGCAGAATAATGATCAGCTACAGCCACCAGTGCTCACAGGCTGGATCTAATGAAAAATGATGCACAACTTCCCCACAATATGTTGTGATAGGGGTGTGTCTGTCACCAGAGGGATTCCCAGAGAGAAAACACTACACACAAACACCAAGGTGTGTAAGAGCTATTTACAACAAAAGGTGTTATCTATTTTACGGGTGTCTCCATATGCCAGACCCATTCACTGCCTTTCCAGATTCCTACTTTAATAACATGAAATTTCATTAAATCTTCAGATAACTGCTGGCCATAAGCCAAGGCACTAAGACATTCCTCTCATCCCCCAAAGGACTGAATCCTAATGGAACATGTGTACGGTTGTTAACCCATCAATAGTCTTTCCTCTCTGCCCATATCCTCAGTGTTGTAAGAAAGCCAGAAGTGGGCTGGCACCAGTCCATATATTTACCTCCCTTTCTCTCATACACACATCCATCCTTCATTATTACATGTTCTCTTCCAGACCTCAGTAAAATTTACATTTAGTGTTCCCTGTGCAAACACTGAGAGGCAGCTAACAGCCTACGTAAATTATTTCTGTCAAAAACAGTGAAGCTTCATTTTTTATTTATTTTCATTTTATTAAAGTTTATCATCTTGCTTTTTTCCAATCCATTTACTGAACTGTAAATTATGTCCTCTGAACTTTCAGATTTTATTTGCAGAACTATTTAATCACCTGAGAGCCACAGAAATATTTTAATATACCTCTATAATGCCTTCCTGATTTTGCTTACAGCTTGGGACAAAAGTCGAGGAAAATATAAGAACTATGAAAAAAAACCACACCAAGAAGCAAATGAAAAAAAATTAAGGTGGGATTAAAAAAAAAGTAAATAAGTGAAAAAGGCAAAACAAATGTCAACACACAGCGCTCCTGGACTGTCTCCAAAGCCACAGTAACATTCCTCCAGGACTTCAGAGAGTGACAGACAGCATATCATGAGCAGCACCCATCACTTTTTCCTCAAAGATTTAAAAATCAGCAGTGTCACTGTCACCAGCTGCCTGGAGAACAATTCCCCTGGCCTTGGGTGTCCCACAGCACAAGGCATGGAGCTGTCTCGTCTCTCGTAGGTCTGCTGCCTCAGCAAATCCAGTTTACACTTTTATTTGTTTCTTTTCTAAGCAAAATCCAAGCTGGATCACTTCCCCAGGAATGAAAACTGAAGATAAAAAAGCATCTGAATTTGTTTCTCCTGACTACACTCTAGACGAGAAGCTAAGAAATAATTTTCTCTTTATACAAAGGAGAGTATTTAAGGCTTTAGTAGACAGCAGCTTAGATCATCCCAGCAATCACTCCCAATCACCAAAATCTAGGTCAGTGAAACGGAATGGAAGTCAGAGAGCTACAAAGAATGAAACATTCAATTGTTAAGAATTATGGAAAAGGCTTAAGACCTGGTTAGGACAAAGGTTAGGACAAAGGACAATATTAAAGCTGCCAAGTGGAAATACAAGAATTATCTGGAAAATAACCTCCTTCCAAATCCTGCATACAACAAATGCCTTTGAGAATTTGTCAAGAAACAACGAAAAGGAGGCTTTGCAGGGAAAACAAATAAATCTGCACTACCATTTTGGAGCTGTATGTAAATATTTATTGCAGTGATCACAGGCTTCTCCAAGACCATCTCTGACATTATTTCAAGATTAATAGAATTAGATCCAGTATTTTAGTTACTTAGGTACTAGGACAGAAAATAGTTGCTGTTACAGACAGGTCTCCCTTGGCCTTACAAATGGCTGAAAGCAATGTGAGACTTAGAAGTCAAGACATAATACAGTAAATAAGTGTAATATGCATTATTTCATTTTCCTTTCTGCTACAGCAGGAATGTAAAACCTCCCAATTCTGTTCCACATCAAGACTAGTCTGTGAAAGTGCCCCAAGCAGGCTCTGTTCAATTTCTCTGAACACAAAGCTCCTGCTGACCTAGAAATCCACACGGATATTACATCTCCCACACTGATCACACCTTCAGAAGTCAGAGCTGCTGTGTAGGACTGGTGACAGAACACCAGCTACCAGAATTTCGTTCGTGCTTCTGTCCTGGAAGGTGATTGGGACCAGGTAATTGAAAATCCCAATTATTAAGAACTATCCTAACTGGTCCCTACAGCCCTTTAACAATTCTTAAGCACAACATGGAAACAATGCCACGTCCACTATTCCTCAAGCCCCAATTAAACCTACAAGTTACAGTTAATTGCCTGGGGTGGGGGGAGCGCACCCACCTCCAGCTACCTGAGTTTTTGTGCGGGGAAAACAATACCCCACTGCCTGCAAAAGGAACAGAAAGCCCAGAGCTCCAGGAAGAACACGTACAAAGGCTCCTGAGTTGTCAGCGTTAGGAAAATCCTCAAACGCCAGAGGTTTATGTGCAAACAGGAGACAGAGGAGTGCTGCAGTTTTATTGCGATGAGGGGAGAGCCCGGCGGGCACAGCCGCGGGGATTTCTCTCTGAGGTTTGGGCCGTGCTCCTTGTGTTTCCTTACAGTACAAAACAGAATTCTCCTGGCCATTCTGCATTAGAAAGCCTTGATACTTGCAGAATTCCTCCAAAAGGGATCTGCACTGCACAGAGAGGTTACAGGGCAGCTTTTCTTAAACCCTCATTTCATGTGGCACAGAGAAAATAGCTTTGCTGTAGGCAAGAAGTGAGGAATCTAGGTCACACTTTACAATGAAAACCGTAGACACTTAAGGGACAGAAAGACTTTGATGTGTTCCATGCTATTTTAAATCATGCCATTCGGTATGGAGTCCTGTGGAAAAGATCTTCTTGCTCACAAGCAGGATGTAAACAAGCAATTACTGCACACGGATCTTCCACTATTCTCTCAAAATTCTCAGACACTTGTTTGAGGGTTGGGTTTTGAGAGGTTTTATGTTGGCAGGAGTGTTTTGGGAGAGTTTTGTTCAGGTTTTGTGCAGCTTCTTTTTTCAGCTCAGCATTGTCCTCGAGTTAGGACAGAAAATAAAATTTTAAGAACAAAAAAGGTCAAGTCACTTGAAGCCATCCATTGAGACTGGAATGGAGGATGCCTCTCCTTGATCCAGAGTTTTATTTTAATAAATCTAGACTGGCCATGGCATTAAAATAAATGCACAGCTATACAGCATTATTGAACTGGAATGGAGAATATTTTTTGTGGACAAGGGAGCTTCAAAATATATATAGATGGATCTGTTAACTACAACCCTTCTTCCTTATTTCAAAGACACTCCTATCATTTTTGTTTCTGGACTGTATTTTTCATCAACACAACTCTTCTACCAGGGACGTGATCTAGTACCAGTGGGTATCATAATAAAAAGTGATTTCACAGCAGAGTATAATTTTCCATATATGCTAAACAATGTCTAAATTGCTGTCTGGAAAGCTTAAGCTTTTGGAATACCTAGGGAAAAAAAAAATCAAAGTCAGATTTTAAGGGATAAGAAAATATATTTTCCAGACAATGGGAGGCTATAAACCACTGCTCCCAAGCAACAGATATTGACGTTTATCTCTTTATTTAATATGCCCAGCACTGAAGCATTTATATCCATTAGATGCCACAATTTCATCTTCCTAGCCAAAATGTGACTTGAAAAGACAGCTTGAAGGTTACAGACACTATTTGCAAGTTTTCAACAGAATAATAACTTTTTTAAAACTCTCTAATATTTAACTGTAATATATTACCTTTGCAGTGCTCTAAAATTTACTACAAGGTCTTCTTAAAGCAGACAAACACAAAGACAGTTTAACATCAGTATTATCAAAAATGCTACATTTAAAAATAAAACAAAGAATCAGCAATATCAAAATTACTTAAAGAATAGTGAAATGAGAAAAGTGAATAAACACATTGTCTCACATTTAAGAGAACAACCTGAATAAGGATTGGAATGCTGGACTTCCCATCTCCCAGCTTAATGGTCAGGTGATGAGAAAATGGTCTACTTATGTAGCAACAAACTTCCTGTCTCTGAGGGCCACATTTGGGGCTTTAAGGTGCATCAACCTCTTTAAATACAACAGGAGCTACATAATATCTAGAGATGTTATCCAGGTGAGTGTCATATTTAATCAGATGGAATGCTACAGTATGATTTTCCACTCTCAGAGTTTGCAAACAACTGTGTTTTACTGAAAGAGAAGCTTTTCTTCAGGTAATGGTAGACTTCTCTAGACTGCATAGAGAAACTATGCTAAGTATCTTCCTTCCCCAAGTAGCTGGGGAAAAGGTGTTTGGAGTGGTATGAAGAGGCTAAGGAGGGATAGTTATTCAGTGTTCATTTCAAGAACAGAAGTAGGGTGCACCACGTGAATTTTGAGGTGTTTCCTGTGCATGTGGCAGTCCTCGACACAGGACATAATAAAACTCTGTGGGCTCATGAGCAGACTGTGCAAGTTCACAAAGTTCATTAAGGGTTACAGAATAAACAGAAACCACTGCTGACTCAGGAGGTCTGCCCTCTCGGATTGCTGAGAGTGGGAAGAGAGCAGGGGAAAAGCTGTCTCATGTTTGCTTTGGTCTTTTATTTCTGCCAAGTTGGCCTTTGGTCTCGCCTTTCACAGCCAGACTCATATGTGCATTAGTACAATTTCCCTCCTTATTATTACAATGATATTCTAAAGTCCTCATGATGATTGGAGCATCAAACTCCATGAGCACAGGGCTGGAGCTGCTTATGACATCAAAGGCATCAATGCCTTGCTGGTAGCCCTAAAGCACCTGCACAGAAATGGGAACAGGAGGGCTCAGATCTCCACATCTCACTGCTCACAACACCCCACACAGCAGCTGTAAAATGCTCAGTCGTATCTACAAGTACCTGCTTAAACTATCTCCTTCAAAAATAAACACCACTTCAGGTAAGATACTTGAAAAGCAACTCAGAGGCCTTGGGAGCCTTACAAATAACACACAGGCTCCTGTGACCTAAATTTTCACTGATATCAGAGAAATAGAGATCAGGCACCAAGGATATTTTTTATTGTCTGCCTAAATGCTTAAACTGCTTTTCAAAAATGAGACTGAGTCCCAGCAATCCTGCAAATTTTTTTAAACCCCAAGCGTGACAGGCTTTTGTATTGTTACCCTTTGGGCCAACATGATGCCATCTCCAATACTTTATGCCTAGCCTTATCGGTCCTGGCAGGGCCTTGGCTTCACAGCTTGAAAATCTGTGCAGAGAAAAACATCTGGCAGCAATCTGAACGTGGCTCCTCTTCAGATGCCTGATCACCGGCGCACGCTGGGCTTGGACACCCCCTGTCCCTGACACCTCCTTACGCCTCTGGCCAGGCTCCCTGGGGAAGGACAGCAACAAAGCACTAATAAACCCCTCATATTCACACAGCAGTCTCTGCAACTGATTAGTATTTGCAGCAGATGTATGACTGGCAGAAGCAGGTTCACAAAGAAGGGAAAAAAACCCCAAACCTGTTCCCCCCACTCTTCCCACAGCTCCTTCCCATCCATGCTCTGGTATCAAGACTGTCTGACAAAAATGCCCAACAGGTCACTGCAGGAAAAACAAAAAGGCAAACAACAAACCCCAGAGACTGCAGTTGCTATGAAATGTGTCCTACATAATCCAAAAAGATTGACACCACTTCAAGACATCTTCTGGTACATTCTGTGGCAGATGGGAAGCTCCTGTGGCACAGACACACATCTACCAGAGACTGAAGAGACCGGGACAATGCAGATTTTACCACTGTGCTGTGCACCTTTCACACATATCACCATGCTTCTGTGTGGTCTCTGCCATCAGGAAACAAAGAACCTTTTCTCCAATTCATCACCAACCTCAATTCCCATATTGTAAAAAAGTAGAATTCTGTGGTAGAAACATGGAGGGCAACAGACAAACTAGAGCCAAGGAAAAGAGCAGGGGGGCTGAAAATTCAAACCGAGAGTGAGAACCGCTGCAGGACAGATAAATCCATAAATCCATAGCAAATCGGAGTCTCATTGTAACATCTGTCAATACCACACCTTCTTAAGAAGGGGAGAAAGCAAGGCAGGAGCATAAAACAAGGATCCGAGGCTTCTGAGATGGGTTAATAGAATACTCACAGAAGAAATGAATAAAAGGTGCAAGGTGAAATCTAACCCAAATAATGTCAATGTCTTGAGAAGAATTGCACACACAGTTGTGTTGACACTGCTGAGAAGACGGCAAATCTCCTAATGTATCAGGCACAAATATCTTCTCATGCAATATCAGACATGCAAGACCTCTTATCCCATTGAGCTTCCTTTTCTGCTAGCAAGAGGATTGAGTTAAGACCCAATCTAGTCAATGAGCTTCTTCCCATTGACTTTTATAAGCTCTGGGCTCAAGCCCTTACATGTCATGACCAACACATGTTGTGCAGCATTTGTCTTACCATCTAAAGAGAAAATTATTTCAGGGTTTTGCATATCCATTTGCTGAATGAGAAAGAAAGCGGATTTTGAATACAGCAGTAGAAAATAGCTGGGAGGAGAGGAGACATAATTAATTCTGGACCTTAAAAAGCCAAATTACTGAGCTATTCAGTTAGTAATTGACACACTAAAATATAATAAGGACTCCTAAAGACTGAATTCACCAAGATCACCTAAACAGCCTTTACATTCCAGCAGGAGGGGAAGGGGGAAGGGAGTCAGGACAGAACAAGCCAGACTTGCACATGTATGACCAGACCCAGTATCAAACTGTCAGGCTGGACATTTTGTTTTAGTGCACAAAGAACTGAATTGGATGTCCTGGATTAATTCAAATTATAACCAATACAAATGACAACAGGTCTAATAATTTCCTGTGTGCTCACAATGCCCATAAGATAACATCACAGAAGGTCTGAACAGGAGAGAGTATTTCTCCTCCATGCTTGAGCTACCTGATCTTTTCTCTGTGGTGGCCAGTGAGACAAACCCAAGGGAATGGCCTGAGTCATGTCAGGGGTGATTTAGGTCAGATATTAGAAAAAGGTTCTTCACCCAAAGGGTGGTTGGACCTTGGAACAGGAAAGGAATCCAGTCTTTTAAAATGTTCAGTTATCTAAAGCACTTTTCTACATGTAGATTTCAGGACAGCACACTTGAGTCATTAGTTTAACAAAGGGTGCAGAAAATTTGTACTAGCAACACTGTACAGCAACTACTTGTGGAAAATACAAAAATGAAGGAAAACTGAAAGGAGACCAAAAGTTACAGAAAGATGTTCTACAAACACACAGTTATTTGTTTGGTTGGGGAGCTTTTTAAGAAGCCACAAGACAGAGGCAAAAATCCCTAATATCCCATCAAGCAACTTAAATTTATGGGCTGTAGACCACTTTTTGAGCATGGAATGGTGTGCAGAAATGGATTAATCCTGCTCACCTATGCTTTGCATTCGAACATATTTTGCATACAAACATCTGCATTTTTATCTGAAGGAGTGAACAACCTCCTGCATTTCCATGCTCTTTCTCAGTAATGGTAACAGTGCACTACATTATGCTTTCAACACTCTCACTATTTGCTGCCTATGCTTCCAGGGCATAGTTACAGAGAAAGCATTTTTCATGTTACTATTATTTCTTCTGTCATGCACGTGGTATTACATTTAGAATTTTGTATGCTCTCTCCAGATATAGTCCTTGAAAAATATTTTGACATTTGTTTCTGCTTCCATACTACAACTCCAAATTAATTTTCATCATATATTGTTAAAAAGAGGAAAAAAAAAAACAACAACTAAACAACCAGGGGCACAATCCACACACAGCTGCACATTCTGAAGGTACTTTCAGCTAAGCTTTTAAATTATGAATTATTCATGTGTGATATACACCATTTCACAGAACTGCAATCAAAATGAATTGTGGGGTTTTTTCTACTTTGTAGACTGCTAATAAATATCCATACTCAGCTCTGTAGCCCCACATCCTTGCCTCAGACAAGGCCTTTAGGTTTTATGATGTCAACAAAGATACTTTTTGCATCCACAGTATGCTTAAAAGCTGTTTCAGATGCCACCCCCACATACAAATCCCATTCACAGAGCTCCAATCAGACTCCTTAAACTTCCACAAGAAAAGGGCACACTGGCAGGGTCACAAGACTGGCTGAGGCTCAAAAGAGTTTGAAGGTCAGCCAAGAAATGTAATAATTAAACCTGTTAATTCATGGCACTGCTGGAACACGAAACAAAAAGACACGACTGCTAGAATGGGATGAGGACCCTGCCCCAAAGCAGAGACCGTGCAGCTCCCAGCCCCACCTTGTCCTTGGGTTTCTGACTGGGTTTCTGCTCCAGGTTCTTGTTTCCTTCATCAACATTGCTCTGCCAGACAAACTAGCTCTTTTGGATATTCACAGCCCAGCTAGTAGTAATATTAGCCACAACTGTGAAGATCAGCTTGAATATGACAATATCCCCTGTTTATTCTTTAACTGAAGACTGCTCTGGCCTCTAAGGCAGAAAAACTGGTTTCTTTGCTGACAGGTATGTTATACAAAAAAAAAAAAGGAAAAGAAACGATTCTCAGAGAAAGGTAATGATCCATCTCCAAATGTCAGTCTTCAAATATATCAAGCACCCATCTTTGGCTGGAACATAAGGCAGGATAACTTTAAAAATGTCAGAGTACCATATGCACTGTTTTCCTAGATGATGGTTCCTATGAAGTCGGTTTTAGTGTCATCTTTTCCACATGCAATGTTGAATTCATTGCTGCTGACTAAGAAAACAATACTAATGTAAATGGATGAGTCCCTACAACAGCTTTTACCAGTAAGTGTGAACTACAGAAAGCACCACATTACAGACTGACTGAACATTTTAAACATCATCTACAATGACTTCGAAGGAACTGAAAAACAACAACAACAAAAATCCCACAACTTGTGTTTTCTGATGATGTTTTAGTGACTTTTAAACACTGTTCAAACAATTACACAGTGTGAGCAATACCTAGCCCTACTAGCAATGCATTCATTTTAAGAGGCAGAACACAGCTTACTAAACTGCTTTACATATGTTCAATAAATCATTTATAATGAACTGTGAAACCCTTAGGAAAAAATAAATACAATAAATTAAGTTCATTTGGTAAATGCAGCTATTGACTAACTATTTAATAAAGCACTCATAACACACCATATGAAGCATTTGTTTATAACACCACATGCTTACTAAACTATTCACCACTGAAACAGGCAACCTTTAATAAAAACCCACAAAATTTAATTCTGAATATTATTGACCTGCTCCAGTTGTTAAATACATCATTCATAACACATTTAATGAAACATTTATTCCAAGTTATGCAGCCCTCAAAACAAACATATCTTCACAGCAGTTGAAATCGCACCAATCTTCTCTGCAGTAACTACTTCACAGCTTATGATGAATGTATTAACAATTTATAGGCTATCCTGACTTCAGACAGAAGACGGCAGAGAAGACATTCCTTTGGATACCCAGCAGAACTGAACAGCAGGGTAGAGAAACACAAGAACACCATATCCTGGGAGACTTCCCGGGTGAAATCCGTGACTTCTCTGGTCCTGGAAGGATCCTCTAAAACAGGGGGCTGGTTCTTATTTGTCTTTGTATTCTTGCAACTGCCCTAAGACTTGCTAGTTTCACTTGAAGATTTTCAATGCTTACCTTCTGTTTCTACGGTGTATTTATGCCTTAGAAGTGAGCAGTGCTTTGGACTCAGTTTGAGAAAGCAAACTGGTGCAGTACCTTTGATATGACACAGTTAAAGGGTCAAGATCCCAGCACTTTCAAGCAGCTGAAAAAGTTAACCAGAAAAAAAAATTTCCATCAAGTAAGGTGGTATTAAACCTTTGTTTGTTTTGTAAAATTATGGGTTTGCATGCAATAATTTGATTCTTCATTATTCAAACACCAGTCATGCCCCCAAATAAAAGATGTAGATCCAACCACTGCTATATTTCCTGGAAAATGACCACCACAAACTTGACCTTAAGACACAGCTTTGTCACTGCATCTGATTTCAATAAAGCTGTGCTTTTTTTCTTGGAAATGCTGTGTAGAGTATCAGTTATTACCTTGAAGCTTCAATAAGAGCAGAAGCTCTGCAGAATCCAATTCTGTTCATTCTTACTCCAGTGAACCCTTGCTGTTGTTAATGAAGCTGTGCCTATTTACCCAGAAATCTGGTTATCGGTAGCAAATAAAATATGCAAAGCCATAATATTCATTTTTAAGGAGCTCTGTGCTGCATCTTCTATACCATGGAAATGTGTTCTGACTTACAGAAGCTTGCAAACCTGTTGTCAACACCTCTGTAGGGTGACTCAGTACTGCTCAAAATACTCGCTGTATTTATTTCTCTGTCCCAGCACTATTCCCTCCCTATTCTTTTCCTATTCAGTTTTTTTTCCACCCTATCCTCTGGAGCACACAGTTTGCTTCAAAAGCAACAAAATAAAACAAAACACCTTCAATTTCACGAATGGCTAAAAAAATGCTTAAAACACTTAAGGCAAACCAAATTCCCTATGTCAGGACAGCCAATAGTCTCATTACTGAAACTGAAGAATCCTGCATGTATCTGCCCTGGAAAGACAATCCTGATAACACAAGAATTGCGAATAAATCATCAGAGCACAAATTTTTAATCTTTTTTTTTTTCTTAACTTACAACATTGCTCTGTTATGATGCTCCTTTAAAAAGCAGATCTTAAGGAAGAAATGAGATCCTTTCTTCTAGGCAGTATACGTCAAGCCTCACAGATAGCAAGCTAATTCATCCCATTTGAGTACAGTCAGAGCTGACCTTTCACAAGTTTCCCAGAAATATGTAAAAGCCTAGACAGGAAGAATTCAAACTAAGAGACTAAAACTTCAAATTCCTGTAGCTGATCGGAAATTTCTGGTTTTGTTAACCATTTGCAGTGAAAAAATACCTTGTTCTGTCAGAAAATAAAAATGTAAATAAATTATCTGCAGTCTCCCATTTTCCTAGATTCTAACTTTAAGTAGATGGCTCAGAAAAGAGCAGATTACTCAAAAAGACCCTTTCGAGATACTGTCCTTGACAGTCAAGTTAGACTTGCAACCACTTGGCAAATTGAATCAAACCCTTGTTTGCTTAGATGAAAAATCAAATGAGACACAATAAACTGGATTTAAGACAGATCATTTTTCTGACTTATGTCCAGCCTCTGCTTATTACTTTGTCAGATTTTTTTGGTAAGTTTTCCTTAAAATACCAGAGAGAGCTGCAAGAGACAACATTATTATTCAATCTAGGTGTAAATGCAACAGTTTTACTTGTCCTTTAGTTTATATACTTTACTAAAAGAAGATTTTGAAAGGTTTTGGAGTGAGGAAAAAAACTAGAAAAATCTGACTATTGCTCCAGAGGAGCAAACCTAACAAGGAGCTCTGCCTTAAGCCACAGAAGAAAAAAGGCTGATCCATTAAGCACAGAACAGCAACTAAACCAACAAACTGACAGAAAGTAGTGTTTATTTACAGCTTCTCTAAGGTGGAATGCCGACCTTTCAGTTGAAAAATCTGGAGTATTTTGTTGCTCTTGAATATGAAGGCCTGAACTGCTAAATATGAAGTTTTATTCTAGTAAAGTGTAGTAATCCACTTATGGCCTCTAGTCTAATTCCAAAAATATTAAGAATAGTGTATCTGTATTAGAGAGTTGCTGAGAAGGAAAGTTTAGGAACTGAAAAAAGCATTGAGAAGCCAGAAACTACATCCAGAAAGGCAGGGGAAATGAGAGACAAATTCTGTAGTGACATTGGCCTTTCTTATCTGTCCACTAGAATGCAGACATGCATGCAAACACACATTATTGGCCAGTCTTACAAACAAATCTACTTTAAATTGTGCATATTTGCCACTGATAGGGAGTCTGCAAAAATATTGTAATAAAACTGATTCTGTGGGTGTGGGATACTTGTAATAAATTCTAGAACTTGTGTGTTTGATTTCTGTCTTTGTGCCAGAGCAGAAAGAACTCATTTGCTTCCAGAATCAGAGGATACAAAGCATACAACTCCCACCATTCACACAGTTGGTCTGAGGACCTGGACTAAGTTTAGCTTTCAATCCAAAAGGACAAAACATGGCAGCATATTATACAGAGGATGGTCATTTGAACCTTTCCAGATGACAAATGAGAGCTGCTTACAGGAGTGCCAAAACCACACTGAAGCAAAGAATTGTGACCATCATATTAGAAATGAATTCATTTTTCAGACACAAGGGAATTGACTTTTCATTCCAACAAACATTCTACAACTTTACCAATAGCACTTTAGCAGACAGTTGGTTTTAAGCTATGGTGAACAAATGGCAAATAGTAAAAAAAAGAAAAATAAGAAGGAAAAAAGAAAAAAAAGTTGACATTATATTTGCATCATAATCTTCAAGAAAAACATAAGATGAGAACAAAGCAAAGCATTTCTCTAACTCCTCTGAAACCTGCAAGACTTTGTTTGGGGACATCTAGCAGTCATAATCCATGAACAACACTGTACATTCTACCATTCCAGTAAATATAATGTTGTGAAATTCAAATAACACAGCCTTGTCATGCATAGCTTGACTTAAGCAGAACTCAAAGTTTCCTGTGCCTGCACTTGAGAAACCCTCGAGAAACAAGGAAAGGTGTGGATTTCAGCAGAAACAGACAGCTGGAATAAATCACTCCTGTTTATCATACTTGCATCTATTAAAGGCATACATATCAAACATTTCCTCACTTATCCCTAATACTAAAAAAAACCTCTACAGAATTTTCATACCAGTAATAGGCTATAAACCTTATTGCAGGTAACCTCTCTTATATAATTACATCAAGCTTAACCTTCTTGGTAAAAAAGTTAATAACCCTGAATATAGGTTTTAAATAGGGTCCTTTGGGAAAAGTGGGGCAGGATGAGGCAGTAAACTGCAGAAAGAAAAGCTGAAAAGGACTGAGTTTGCACTCACTCTCACAAATCATCAAATTACTAGAGCCTCATCAGTTTAGCTAGATTCTCCTGTCTCGTTGAACATAGGCAGAAAAAAAGAGTTACACTTCACTTCAGAAAAATTTTAACTGATTGCATTATGCATGAACAAATTAAATTTAGGCTCTAGGACAAAAAACTCTGTCACATTAAAATTTTCTGCCAAATACAACCCTTCAAGCATTCTCAAGAGTAATGCAAATTGGTAACTCCTTTCACGAGAAGCTTGCACTTAATTGTAGAGACCTTAAAAAAAGATCAAGGATGCCACACTCATGATAGCCAGACAGCAATTTATTCGTGTCCTAAGCCAATTGGTAAATGATTTCTCTGCTAATGACTGACGGGCCACTGCTTCCATTTCTTCAATCTACTCCTCTACATGTAAATTAAACTTCCAATGTTTTTACCTTCTGGAGGTAACACTATACATCAGCAAGATTAATGAAAGAACCAAAAATTCTTTGCCTGCCCACAGGTGAGGGTGATTCTGTTAACACAGCTATTAGACATGCTTCAATAAACCCATTACATATGGTACACTACAATTAACGTTATGAATGGCAGCAGCAGCATTGAAGAAATCATAAAATCAAGGAATAATTAAGACTGGGAGACCTCTGGAGATCATCTTGCCAAACCTCCTGCCTAAAGCAGATCTAATTTCAAAGTCATATCAGATTGCTCAGGACCTTGTCATGTTGAGTTTGGAGTATTTCTAAAGCTGTATTTGCCAGGCCCCTGTGCCAGTAATATTCCAAACTTGCTGTGTATTTTTCTTCTTATATTCAGTTGGAATTTTCCTTGTTGCTGTTGTTGATGCTTCCCACTATGCTCCTATGAGAAAAACCTGCTTCCATCTCCTCTAACTCTTCCAGAGGCAGGACTCTACCAAAAGCTACTGCCCAGGTCTTCGCTTTTCCAGGCTAGGCAAACCCAGTTGCCTCAGACTCACAAGATCTGTCTTTTCTATCAACTAGGATATTAGGGGGGGTTATCTGCCTCCCACTATCCTTTCAAAGGAGAAACCTCAGACTTTGGGGATTTTTCACTTTTAATTTTAGTTCCTTTTAAAAGAATGCACACACATCCCAACATCCCAAACACAAAGTCACGCCTGCTATTTGTTCCAGGCAATGGGGGCAGCGGACAGACTTCCACAGCAGTTGATCACAGATTCACAGAATGAACTGGGTTGGAAAAGACCTTTGAGATCAAGTCCAACCTATGACCTAACACCACCTTATCATCTAAACCATGGCACTGAGTGCCACATCCAGTCTTCTTGTAAACATGTCCAGGGACTGTGACTCCACCGCCTCCTGGGCAAATGATTCCAGTACCCAATCACTCTTTCAGTGGAGAATTTTTTCCTGACATCTAACCTACACTTCCCCTGGCACAGTTTAAGGCTGTGTCCTCTCCTTCTGTCAGTTGTTGCCTGGGAGAAGAGACCAACCCCCACCTGGCTACAGCCACCTTTCAGGAGGTTGTAGAGAGTGATAAGGTCACCTCTGAGTCCCCTTTTCTCTAGGCTGAACACCCCCAGCTCCCTCAGTCATTCCTCACAGGGTTTGTGTTCCAAGCCCCTCATCAGCCTCGTTGCCTCCTCTGGACACACTCAAGCTCCTCAAGGTCCTTCCTAAACTGAGGGGCCAGAACTGGACACAAACTGGATCCAACAAGTGTTCCATTTGTTCTGCCACACTTCAGAATTACTCTTGGCCTGTGGCAGGAAAAGAACTGAGGCAAGCCCTAATCTCCACTGGCTGCATACATTTACCAGGGAAGAGGCGAGCTGTAAAAATCCATAGTTGAAGGCCTCTCTTTTGAAGAGAGGCCTTAATTAAGCCAGATGACAGGCTGTCATTACAAGAAATGCCTTCAGGCAACCTCATTTATTGAGCCTTCCCAGGTGCCACCCACTGATGGCTTTCAGAGAGGCAGCAACCCCAGCACAGCCCTGGCACAGGAGCGCTCCCGCAGGCACAGGCACAGCCTGGGGGTCACTCCCTGCACACCACGCGCCTGGCACCCATGGAACACGGTCTGTCTCTGCAGAGCAAGAGGCAAAACAAAACAAAGCATTTGGATCCGTATTTTGTCAACCAACGCACGTAAAACAAACACTGTTGTAACACAAAAAGGAAAAGCCAACTTTTCTTTCCACTCACAACAAAAAGAGTTCTGGAACCCTGGTGATGCTGTCTATGGCATTATGTATACAGTGTCATGCAATTCCACCTGTGCCACGAATTACTAACAGTCTAAGCTACCAATTAACAGCAAAAAAAAAAAAAAAAAAAAGTCTAAGTGCAGTCCTCTCAAACTTCTGCAGTAAATCTTACTGTTGTTGCACACGTGTTTAGTGCTTCAATAGCCACAGTACGATGAAAACATGAAAAAAAAAAAAAGCCCAGACTACAATTCTGTTATTTCTTTCTAACGGTTAACATCTTCCAGTCTGTGTATGACATCTCATTTTCTTATTTCAGTGCTAGAAAAACCTATCTCCCCATCCATATGCAGCCAGGGACTGCCCCTGCTTTTGCCTCAGTTCCTACTACCACACTCAGCCCATCAGCCAAATTCAGTGAAGGATGATTGTCTTCCACAGCTCTCACTCCTCTATTTTTTCCACATTGTAGGTCTGGGGAGAAAAGGATGTACTCACATCTAGTTACTTAGGAGTTTGACAGATCAGTTAGTCAGTTGAGATATCTGACATCCTATTTTATTTAGAATCATTGTGCAGGTGGAAAGAAATTACCAATTCTAAAGCTCTAAAGAGCAAGAAACCAAAACGTCAGATTTATGTTTAAGGTTCTCTTGTTTACATCAGGTCTGCAAAGAAATAAAGCACCTGCTGTGGAAACTAACTTCATCTTAACTCTTTTTCATATAAATTTTCATATTCAGTCTCCTATGCAATATTAGCCCACGTTTTCGTGTTTAACGTACAAATAAGCCTAATTTAAGCTTCTAAGGTAAAATTGACTGAAATCTATTAGAATATTACAGTACAAAGATAGAAAAAAAATTATAACTTCTCAGGTAGCATTTCTAAATACAATGTAATTTTACTTCCAAATCATTAGAGTAGTTTTTCCTGTAATTTGCAACCAAGGGCTTGTCACAGCTGATGATTAAGTTGCCATTCAGAGAATACCTTCAGGGATAGCCAAGGTAATTCCCAGTTCTGTTGCGGTTGTTTGATAACATGCACACAGCATTTCTAAGATTTCATTTCTGACTGGTGGAGTGTAATAAATTAGGAAATAGAAGTGACATTCCTTATCAAAACCTAACCCAACTGTCTATTTTTAGAGCTGATTCCCAGACTCAGGTTTCAGAAGATACTTTCATTTAACTTCATTTAAATAACATAATACTTATCTATTTGCAGGCTGGCAATTCAAAGCATGCATTGGCCTTAATCTGCTTTGAATTAATCCTTTGCATCTGCTATTATAGTTCAAAGAAATTACTTCAATTAGGTTTAATTACTTCCTTCCACTGCTTTGGATACAGCCCTTATTATATTTCATTACCTTTCCTCATGGACTGCACAGAAAATAGATGCCTAATAGAAGTACAAAACCAACAAAATTATTAAGCAAGTATATCACATATACATAACAATACTGTACATATATCACACTAATTATTATCACAGTCTGCAATCATGTAAGTGGAATAGTAGGAAGAAATCTTTCACAGAAGATCAGCAAAACCTGATTCATTCTCTGAAGTTTTCAATACCTTTCTTACTGAATTTATAAGTACTTTTAAATCCCTGAAAGGAAACATGCCTATTAAAGCACAAAAATAATTTATGCTTTTTACTCCAGGGCATTTTATGGAACATCATCTAGACAGTGAGCTGGTTACCAATTACATTCCTCTGTACTCTGCCTGTCTCGTAGTTACAGAAGTATGCAAAATAGCTTTAGTCTTTCCAGTCACCTGGAATACCATACCCATAATTCAATTTGGATCCCATAATCTCACTTTTTTCCCCAGCTACAGATGGTGGGAAAGATGAAGTAAAGCAATGCTAGTGCTATGTAAGTAAAGCAATTTTTCCCGTTTTGTTTGGACGAAAGGTCACAAGTGCTGACTTGAAAAACAAAGCATAACTCATTTATATAAAATGATTAATCACTATTTTGAACCAAAACAACCTTACGTCCACTAAAAGGAAACATTAGATCAATGTTATCATACCATTTCTGGTACAAGCAACACGACAACCTTTAAAGGTCCCTTCCAACACAAATCAGTCTATGATCCTATGAAAACAGCAATTTTGTTTGTAGTTAGTAATAAAATACTGATAAACAATAAAACTAACAATTAATAAACAGCATAGCTGTTTACAGAACACTTTACTGATTATTGAAGAAATACATGATTAGTAATCACACATCTCAGGCTGCTGAGTCATAGAGCTTGGAGATCGAACAATTTCAAAACTCATTTTCATTTAGCACAAGAAAATTAATGTCTCCTCCCAGTAAATATTTTTAAAATCAATTTAATATTCAGGTTTTTGTTTTATTTTAGTTCCACACAGACAACCCGCAAGTAGACTTCCCACCGTTTTATCTAACATACTGATGAGTTTTCTATTTTCCTTCTTTCAAGAATGTTTATTTCCATAAATGGATGACATTTTTCCATAGCTTGCTTTAGAGCACTTTCATGAAATGCTTCACAAGACACTTTGCAAACACAAGGGTTGCTTCATGGCACCATTAGCAAAATCCTGACAAGCCTGGTACCTTGCCTTGAGGCCCAGAAGGAAATTCAAGTCTCTGGCCCTATTCATGAGGGGCTTAGGATTTCCCGTTGAGAGAAAGATGTGGCAGAAAGAACAAAACTAAAAAGGAGCAACACTGTCAAATCCCATTTTCTTTTCAGTGTCACTGATAATGTTTTCCTGCAGATTTGAAAGGTAAAAACAAGTTATAATCCATTTCCACAGTATCTGTGACCTGCATGATATCTGCCTTTTGGGAGATGTGCTTTTCACTGTACAATTGTTCCTCATTGCAATGGCCTCAGGCAGATTTGAAACTGAGGATCTGAAGTAAAAGGCAAAATAGAGGAGTTCCAACAGCTCTCGCAGTTTGCATTCAGAACAAGTACACCAAAGTCAGCTTTTCCCCCTGGAATCAATGAATGGGGAGTGGTAATAAGGTCTCACGCAAGATTTCAGTGGGGAAAAAAGCACAGTCAATCTTCTTGTTAATTCGTAAATGCCACCAAGTGTAACATTAGTTTTAGCAAATACTGAAAGCTGAATTTTCAGAAACACTCATTTTACAAGCCTCACCAAGAGGTAAAGAATACTATGCAAGTGAAGTTTTAACAAAATGCCAGCTGAGCTTCATCTCAGGTGTCTCAAAAGCACAAGCACCCATGGGAGATAGAGGAACTAAAACATGGCCTTTTAGACAAGTGGTCAAACTTGGAATACAATGGCATTTAGTAAAACAACAAGGGAAACAAAATCGGAATCCAGCACAATACAGGATCACAAGCAATTTTAGTATTTTTTATTTATCAGACAAGAATCACTCTTTCGATAAAGACCACCTACAGTGCAGTCACTGTTGTTCTTGTAGGATCCAACAAGGAAAAATTTTGTGTAGTCTTATTTGGCCACATTATGAAACATAGTGAAGTAGAGAGGAGTTTGAATAGCTTCTCCAAGCTCTCAGACTGACACAATAGTAGGTGATCGTTCTCTTAACGAAAAAAAATTGGCTGGGGGACACAGTGATAGAAATAAAATCTATGATCTGCAGAAATAGGAAGCATAAAAGAACAACAAACATTTTAAGGAGATTTTATATTTTTATATATATATGTATATATACACACACACTCATTTGCTGTATCAGACTGTATCTGAAGAAATAAAGGGCCTAAAGGCATAGATTCAACAGACAGTGTCACTAAGTGTATATAAGGCTGCTTGAGTACAATTACTTTCTAAAACTACAGCATTAGTCCTATTAGAACACACTACTGCTTCCTAAATAAATCAGGCTTACATTCAGCCAAGTGTGGAGGTTAAGAATGCAAATACTTTGTGGTACTTGGAGTTAGTGCAGGGCAGCAGGCGAGGAGGTGGTGGCACCTATGGACATTGGAGATGGCCCAGGGGCATTGTCCAAAGACAGTAAAGCTGGACAGCGTGGAAGCAGCTCACCTGGGAAAGGTTATACAGGTACTGCAAGCCCAGGACAAACAATGACCTCCATCAGGACCACATGAAATACGGAACGCTCCCTTTTTTCCATTCTAGGCACAGTAAAACCACATTCCAGCACTCAGCAGGCACCAATTTATCAAACTGTGCCAGGGGCCTTGGTTCCCATGTAACTCAGGGTAGAAAGGCCTACACAGAATAAAGCTGAATTTCTGCCACAGAACTTCCCATTTAAACAGTGGCTAGATCCAGTCTGGGTTTACTGCCTATACAGCAAGCAATCTCTACTAACAGCATGAGCTCCTACTCTTGAAGGAGTATTTTGGTAATAGGAACCTCATGAAGATTTCCTGACCCCTTCTAGGCTACTCTCTCTCGCACCCCCTTCTCAGCTGGGCCAAACACAACCCCACAATACTCAGGAAATAAATCCATCTTAAAAACAACACTCAAGAAAGCAAAAAGAGTTCTTGTAACCATTTGCATTTTCGGTTCATGTAACAGCTGTGCAGCACAGAGGGGGAGGTGAGCAGCTGCAGGTGGCCTGCAGAGGTGCCAGTCCTGTGCCGGAGCTGTGCTGAGCAGAGCTGTGATGTGCTGCTGCTCCCTGGGACACAGCCCAGCGCTGTCCGACCCTTGGATTGCACACCTGCCTCTGCCATCCCGGCCTCTGCTCCTGGTCAAGGCAGCAGGCACAGACAGGGGACTGAGCCCTGAATTCCCAACAGGAAGCGTGGTTAGAATGGGGGGAGCTTTGATGGCATTTCCAGGTCCTCAGTTCTGTGTTTTCACCTTAAGTGACCTGGTAAAACCACTAAGATACCTCAATTGGTTTAAGGAAATATGAGTGGGCAAGTGGCAGGAAAAACAAAGTAAAAACATAGTATAAACTTCATTTCCTAGTAAGAGCTGTGAACTGCAGAGACAGACTTCCAGGTCTGTAACAGGTACAGAGAACTCAACGCTGGCTGAGAGAACATTTTGGCACAACAAAAGCAGGGATGCCGTTCAAGAAGTGTCCCCAAAAGGTGCCATTTTTTCTCTCTGGTTTGGAGTATTCTTTTCTCTTCCCACTGCCATTCTCAAGAAAAACATTTAGTAGGGTAAAGCTAATTTTTCTGTAAAAATATTTTTATTCCCCATGGAGGAAAATTTTTAAAAGACAGAAACGGAATAGAAACACACACACAGACAGCTGTCTGAAATTCCCTCTGTAATCATATGGAAAAAAGTTACAAAAGCTTTTCTTTTGGCAAAACTTCCATTCCCCAGTTACTAAAGATGTGTCTTCCACTAGTTTTTTCCCCACATAACACATTCCACAGCTCCCAAGGATCCCACAGAATGAGTCAGTCTCTTTCTCCATTCCATTTCTTAAAATGTTGGGGTTTTTTGTTTCCATTTAAGAAACACTAATAGAAAGCTCTCCTCTGTTAACAGCTGATTGAAACCTGACTAGCTTCTCAGAGTTGAACATAAACACAGGACAAACTATAACAGATCAGCTGACATGAAGTGACTTGTAAATAACTTATCCACTTGGCTCACACGACTGAGGTAGAAAAGTTTAGTAAAACTGTAAGGAATTTCAATAATCACATAAACCCCACTGTGGACACACACAACCTGGAATTAAAATATTTGGTCCCCCGACAAATCAAACCAAAAAAAAATTTATAGGAATTTTATTCTGGTGTAACTCCATCCCACAGCAGAACACAACACATTAAAACACAAAAGCCTTCTAGACTCTTTGAATTAATCTAAAAGATAAAGCAATTTCCACTTATGGAGAAGGGCCAGATCATAGCAATTTTGAAGAGTACACACATAAACCACAAGTACACAATTTTATAATCTAATGTAAACTAATGTAATTATAATTACTAAAAGTATACCAAGAAGCACTCTACAGGCCTCAACAGGTTAGTAATAATACCACTGTGTACATTAAAGGGTTAAAAAATATACATTGTTATTTCTCATATGTAATAGCAGCCCATCATTCCAAGAAAATAATTATGTTAAAATCTGGCTAAACAATAGATTTGGAGGAAACTAAAAGCTGACGACTAACAAAAAGTTGTGAAACTTAGAAGAAAAAAATTATTTGGTATTTGGTTTCTGGCTTTTCCTATTTCAAATTAAATCACCAAACCTCATGGAACAAAGTGGCATGTTGTTACATGCTCAGGCGGACATTCTCTTTGCCAAAGCCCTGGCAAACTTTTCCTAGTATTGAGATTATGTATAATTTTAAGGTAAAGAAATTAAGAAAGAGACATAAGATACCCAATCCTACACCAAACCAGCACTGCAAGGAACACGTCGCTAGAAGAGGGAGGAACTATAAATAATTCATTCACATATCTTCTGTACAAATTGCTGTTCCCATGAAATAAACATGTTTTTCCTGATTACTTCCAACCGCTCCACACCTGGCATCCTACCTGCCTCGGCCAGCATTCCTCTGCCTATTGTTAATGCAAATTGCTGAAAACACATCTCTCGTAAGAAGCTACTGCTCCATTTAATTATTAGCAAGTGTAGTGCTCCCGTGTTAATTTTAAATGTCACACATACTATGCAGGTAAACTAGACCTGCTTAACAGGACTGCCTTTATTCACATCAACCATTCCTCCTGAACACGACCACTTACCAGATCTCATCTCCTAAACCCTTCCAGTTCAGTTCCTGCCTCACCCTTGTTCTTCTCAATAGAAATTATGAAAAAGAGCATCCAGTACGGTATTTTATCCACTTTCAAATATATAAACCAAAAATTGTCATGTTTTTCAGGTGCTTCTGCTAAAATAATCAGAGACAAAATAACTGCCATTATTTTAAATGCAAATCCTATTTCTTTAAATTCTGTATTCGTAATATAATTTTAGCTAGTTGACTGACTTAAAAAAAATTAGTATACCTGTACAGCTCCCAGAAAGCATCTGAATGCATCAGCATAAGGATATCTTACTCAATATAACTTGGGACACTGCTAGCAAAAGCAGGTATGTAACCATTTAAAGGCAATATTTGCATAAACACAGGATGTTCCTGAAGGGGCAGGGGGAAGTACAGAGAACAGTCAGCTCAATATTTAACACTTTCTGAGATCACACAAAGCAATTCTCACCTCATCCAGCCATAATTTATTCTGTCCACAGATTCAGGAACACAACACACATTACAGTCACACATTGTCCTTTTATACTTCCCATTCACAGAAACCAGTGCAGCTACAGGAAAAGCTGTGGCTGTTCTGCTCTCAGCAGTCCACAGGTTATTTACAAACGCAGCAGATGCAGCTTTTTCTTCAAAGCAACAGCAAATTCATTCCATATGAGTCTTTGATGCTGACAACAGCAAGGCAACTGCTCCCTCAGCTTTAAGAGATGACAGGCCTAAGACAGAGCTTTGCTTTATTTATTGACAATATATCCAATAAATGGAGCCGCCTTTACCCACTCTGTTTACAGATCTCCACAAAGATCAATTTCTCCTAGCTCCTGGTCAGAGGTCTCAGAGAAGTCTCAATCACCAGTAAGATAAAACACCCCTCCACCTCTCGTTGTTATTTATGTGCACACTTCCAGCCCTGTGCTGTGAATCCAAGTATGGATGGAGAGCAGCTGATAGGCAGAAGAAAGTATTGGGAAAGTGTCACACATAGCAACCATAAAACAAATTATCTTTTTAATATCTGAAAGTCAAACTAAAAATCAAAAATACATTTAGAATCAATAATTTTCTTGCACAAAATAGCTCTTGATATTATGGTAGAAGCTGCTCTGGGGAGCAGATTGGTCCAAAAACTGTATTTATCCATTAGACACCAGTAAGATAAAGAAATTAATTTTCCATTCCATGTGTAAGCATTTGACTTTTCCCTTCCTAGAAAACACAGAGAAAACTCTTCTCCTCTTTAAGCCACAGAAAAAAAAATCCTTCTTTAAAAAAAGTCAATCTGCTGCACAGATACTGCTTTCCTGGGAAAAGATGAAAGAACATCCTAGAAAGATCACCATTTATTTATTTATTACACTTCTGGAAGGCACATAAGATACTGCTGGAATGAAACATGGCAAAGGAACAGACAAAATGGTAAAAGCTCTGCCTTTTTAAATTAACCACACAGATGTTGTGATAGTTGTGATTAAGACCTAAAATGTGGGATCTTTTAGCTGCATTTCACACTCCCTTAAATTAATAATGAATGTTTGGCAAGAAAACAATTTTTTTGCTGCCATGTCACTAGAAATAGATAACAGCACAACTGTCCTGTATCTCAAGGAATTTCAATATGTTATGTCAAAGTACAGCAATTTGTTGCTTTCTATGATGGTTTATGTCATACGCTGACATGCCAAGTTACCCGGCATTCAGGACTTCAAAACGGAAATTGAAAAAAATGGATAAGATATAAATCACCAAAGCTCACACATAAGTCTACAAACGGCTGAATTCTGAGACAATTCCCTTTGAGATGTAATTCCATACCTGTGATAATCACAGAATCAACTGGGCAATTTGGCCAAATCAGTTTGGGCAGGGACACCTTTCCTCAAACCAGGCTGCTCAAACAGCACACAGTGTGCCCCTGGTAGGGGGGAATCCTAAAACATCTGGGTGACACATGCTTCATTGTTTAAAGATGAACTGCACGACAAAAACCTTTCCCCATTATTGCTTTATCAAATAACTACTTAAATGTAGTTATAAGATACATCATAATTTCATGCTGGTTTTGCAGTTTTAGTTTTCACACCTCCAAGTCAGACACAAATCTCCAGCTCAAATCAACTAAAGCTCGCTGAAAACCAGAGGGTTTCTTTTTAGCTAGAAACCAAATTCATTCAACCAAATCAAGTCCTCTTGTACAACTAGACTGACTAGATGATGTCTCTTTCTAGGAGGGGGCTAATATATTATCCTTAAAGTATAATTAGTTTAAGGTCATTACAAGCAAGAGTGAAAAGTGGTTTTACACTTCTCAGAATTTAATTTTCCTTAAATTTTCAAGAAGTGAACGTAACAAAAAACACATTACGAAATTCGATGTACTGCACTCCATAAAATCTTACATGGTAATTAAGCACCACTGGACCACAAATCCTAGGATACGGCAAATCCTAGCCCTGAACATTGGCAGGTTCATTAATGCAGCTTCATTTACTTCAGAGCAATTTGGAGGTAAACAATGTAGAAACACACACACAAAAAAAAGTATTTTATTTAGAAACTACTCTACTATCTAGAGTAGTTGGAAGAAATTAATTTAAAATAGAAATATCAATGAAGAAGGAGTATAAGAATAACATGAAAAGGAAGTTTTGCCAGTTTTGTTGAGTGGGGTGAAAAAGGGTGGGAACATGAACACATAACACGTAAGGATGGAGTGATCCACAAAAAAAAATGGTTGTTACCTCAGAAATCCTGTTTCATCCACCTACTACTTTCCAGCTCATTTATGCACACCTCATAAAGGACACCTTTGCATATTTACACCTTCCCTCCCTAGAGATAAGACCATATAATCCTAGGAATTATTCCGGTTCCAAGAGAAATGCTGCAGCCCACAGAACTGCTGATGAGGTTAAGACAAGCTGAGGAGAGAGCTCACATTACAGCAAACCTGCAGCAAAGGCTGGGAAATGACCCATCAGTGCAGCATCTTCCCACATGGAGGGGAGGTCACTCTCACTCCTTTTCCAGGGATCTCTCCATCTCTCGTCATGTCAGAAGAAAGAGCACAGCATGAGAATCAAACAGGATCCAAGCACAACTCTCAGCACAGGAAAACGGATGGGTGCCATGCATAAACATTGCTGCAGTCAATTTAACAGCCAAGGCAGAATGTGAATTATCTTGGACCTGATTCAAGCAGGATATAGAGGTCAACTCTATGGAAATGCTTGCATCCTGCAAATCTCTAGTAGAGAATGGAATTATGGTGAGACTCATAGCCTACCCTGCACAACAGGGCAGACTGAAACATAGAATATGCTTTTGATGATACAGAAACTTGGTAGGCAATATCTACACTCATTGTCATGTACACAGAGGTTAAAAAAATCAAATTAATAACTTAATATCCAAGATTATGAGCATCCAAACACTGGGATCAGATCCTTTCAGACCTTCTGCCTCTCCCCTATATACAGCTACTTGCCAGGGTGAAAAATTCAATGTAATGAGATCAGCTTTGCTATTTTAGTCTCAAAAGTACAGATGGAGCATATGCCTGTAGATAGTAATGTTATCTGTATTACTGCAGTGTCTGAAGACCCCAATCAGACATAGGCCATTAAACCTCTCAAAGAAAATTCCTGCCAAAAACAGTTCACCATGTGCACTAAGGGAAAAATGCAACTTGTCAATTTAATTAAACCAGAGGATATAACCATGGAGAGGAAGCATGTAAAAGAATTGTAGATGAACATACAAGTCCTGTCAACTTTGACAGCATCCTGCAGAAGATTTAGAAGCCTGTGCTGAAGGGTTTTGTTTGTTTGAAACCTCCAAGTTATGCTTTGCAAAACAGTTATTTCAATCCTCAAATTGGATTTTTAAAATATTAAAGAGGGTATGAATTTTAGTTGGCCACCTGCTTACTTTGAGAGTACCCTCAATCAGCTGTGGTAATAAGAACATTGCCTCACATTATGCAAATAATATTTAGACCACAGAAGTTTCTCTGAAGGTTTGTGATCCCTGTTGATAGAAGGTCACATCCAGCCCTCAGGCACATGAAATCTCTGTTGTTCACTGCACAGTAAACACACAGCACACGAACCAGAAGGAAGTGTCTTCCTAGATTTCATGCTTAGTCCTCACTGTACAGACCCATCACACATAGATTTTATTTATTAAGCTCTACCACTTTAAGCCTACACAGTTAAAATTGTACTGGGATGAGAACATAACCCATCTCCATCATCTTCTTCAAAACTTCCATTCAAAAAGAAGAGCTTGGGAACACAACCTCCTGCAAACTGCAACGTGTGCAAACTAAGTTACCTGTCCTATTTGCTTTAAAATATCACGGTCCAGTCTTCACTGGGGGATATCACATATTTTGAAGTATTATTTTTCAATTATGCAGGAAGTGGAGTAGGAAGTACTTTATTGAGTCAAATCTGGTCTCATTTTCAAGAGTCACTGGCTGACAGAGTGGAACTTGGGGACTTGAATATCATTAGGGACAAGAGTGACTCCATAACTAGTAATCACTGCTAATCTAGTAGCTGGCAAAGTTACATGCAGCTACCATAGTAACAAGCGTAAGATCAACTGTTTGCTTCTAAAAAATGCCTACACTTCACTCAGCTATTTGCCATGATTTTTAAAGTCATGACAGGGAAAATAAAGACACATCATGCAGTTTAGAATTTGCATCTTTCCCTGCTTTTCTTTAACAGAGGAGAGAATGCCTCAAAACAATAATTTCCCTGGTTCTACTGAGAATGTCCCACCACTGACTATAAGACAAAGTTTCTGGAGCCACGATCAGTAACAGCCCCGTCACTCTGACCTAGGAAGAATGCACAACAAACACCAGAGAGACAGCAGGCACCCTCAGGGAGAATCCCCTTCCAAAGCATTTCTGCACAGGCTGCACACAGAGATTATTTCATGGAGTAGTCTTATTATAAGGAGATGTTCACATCTAAAAGTGATACACCTCTTCTAACACACTCTTCACCACTCTAACTCCATTAATGATTAACCACCACCCCCATCTTTGCACTTTACAGACACCTTTATCAAATCGCATTTATATTAAACTCTCACTCATATGGAACTCCAACATGCAACAAGTCTCAAAATCTTTGTCAGGGAGTTAAAAATCTAGGAAGAGAGGAGGGCAAGCCACAAGGCAGAGTCAGAGAGACACTCAGGGCTGAAGTGGAAAGGATGAACACTTGTTCCAGCTTCCCATCCACTGTGCCACCACTTACTTCAAATCTACACCTACAGATTTCTGGGGTTTTTTTCCTGTTTCCACACAAGCTCAGGGCAAGCCCCAGGGAAAAGAGAAGGGTGTAGCTAACAGGCTTATATTTTCAGGAAGGAATGAGCTTAGTGTCATGTCAAAATATACATATTA
The DNA here is from genome assembly GCF_021018805.1 of Prinia subflava. Taxonomy (NCBI): domain Eukaryota; kingdom Metazoa; phylum Chordata; class Aves; order Passeriformes; family Cisticolidae; genus Prinia; species Prinia subflava. The sequence goes on along the minus strand of NC_086256.1, from coordinate 11,131,770 downwards.
TTTTGAATTTCCTTGTTAGGGAAAAAGCTGTAGACATTACATTAAAAACATACACAAGTAAGTATCTTGAGCTAGACATTTAAATTACTCCTGTGGGATGCTTTTCTGAGAAAATCCAGCTTGCCTTATGGCAATGCTAATCTTCCTGTATCTGTTTCACTTCTGATCCTTGCACCTGCCTGTATTAACAAGATTAAGAATTAAGCTGGAAGAGGGCTGTCTGTCAAGGAATACCAATTAATCTATTGATTTAACCATCAGAATAACAACCAAATGGAGTTCCTGGCCCAGGGAAACAGAAGGGTTTTATTACTTTATAATTCAAGCTCTTAAGTTATGCTTGTGGCAGGCTATGTCACCAGACTGCAGAGGAAACAATTAGGAGAGCAAAAGAAACACTGGAGTTTCCTTGTAAAAGGATTCTTACTTAACTTTGACGGCCAAAAGGAAGATTTTGCATGTGGTATTGCCAAAGAATTAAAAAACAGTAAGAAATTCTGTTTCCTGGATCACTGACAGATCCAACGGAATTCATTTAGGGTGTGTTTAAACAGGCGTGCACATGCTTATCTTTGTGAAACCAGGCTCCACTCACAGAGCTCACGTCTCATCTCAAAGCACAACTCTAGTTGCTTTACTGCTGTCTGACTAATGGAGTTTGTTACCATCTAGCTCCAAGCAGAACCTGCTGGTTCAGAGAAGTTTCTGCACTTGCAGCAGACTTTGCCATATTTGTTAACATAAGCAACCACAACCTACAAGACAGACAACTCAGAAAACATCCATGTACCACAGACACACTAGCTGAGAATGAATCAATGAATGAATGAGGAAATGAATGAGGAAATGAGTGCAGTAAAATAACAAATCACTCAAAGCTGAGTGGCCAAAAGTAGTGCTAAGGATGGGATTCATGGAGATACCTAAATGTTCATTATCCAGAAGATGGTTTAAAGTTTTGCAGTTTATCCGCTTCATTAATACACTACAATGAAAGCAACTGCTATGACAGGCCATCTCAAAGTTTGAGATAATCAACTCCATGCTTGGAGATGAGATTGCAAACAAGAAAGAACTCACAGATCAGTTTTACTTGCTAAAAGAAACAAAGTGCAAATATCCTCAGAGTAAGCACAGCAAGCAGCGAGGCAGGTAACCAAGGGCTCTGATACAGACCAGAGGACACCCGGCTGTGAGGCTGAGCGGTGACAGCGCTGCAGGGAAACAAACGCCGCTTGTTCTGCACTGACCGCACTTCCGCCTCCTCCCCTCCCATTCAATCCCCGCGCCCCTCGCTCCTCCATCTCCGCGGCGGGCGGCTGCCCAGCACTCCTGCCGCGGGAGGGGAGCACGCTGCACAGAGCATGTCATCACGGGGTAAGTTTGTGCTCGTATTTGCTGGCGTGAAGGGGGAAAACCCGCTATCAAATAGGTTGGTGAATTAGAAAATGCGGTTAAACGTTAAGGATAATTGTGTGGAGCGTGTGGAGCAGATTCAGCAGGGGAGTGTGTGCTTAAGGAGCAGCTGGGACAGCTGTGGACATCTGCAGCCGTAGCTTTCAAAGCAGTAAATGCTGCATGGTTAGAAAAAGAAAATAAGTTGCCCGATTTGCCCTTTATACTGGAAGTCTGTTGCCCAAATGCTATTGCTGCTGAAGGAATTTAGCGTAGACAAAGTGAGCTGAGACAAACCAGAGCCCCTCTCCCCCCTCCCATTATTCGGTACACACTTCCCGCTAGCTCACAGTTCTGACAATGCAGGGAAAAAGAGAAAGAATGGCAAAGGGAAGCAGAGCACAGTGTGCGTTGCAGAATCTCTCCATATTCATTTGCCAAACAAAGCCAGTACTCAAAAAGACAAGGAAGATGCAATAGGACTATACCAAATCCATGCCTCTGAGCAGCGAGGGGCTCTCTAACAATGCATTCAAGCAACAGATAGAGATTTACCTTCAAAATGCAGGCCATGTTCTTTCTCTATCCTTCCTACCAAAGAGCAGCAGGATCCTACTTTGTGAGCAGCAGTTCCAGTGTCAGGCAAGAGGCTGGCAGAGCTGCAGCACTGCTTAGAGCCTACATTCCTGTAGATCCAAATCAAGGTACCACGCATGCAGGACCCGTTAGTCACATTAGTCTTTTTCTGCCCGGTTCGTCCCGCCCCTGGGCTCCTGCCACTGGCTGGGGGCCAGCGCGGCGCCTCCCCCGTCACATGACGGGTTTGATTCATGGCTCCAGTGTGCATTTTCGGAGCTCCGGGAGCCTCCGCGCAGTGCCCGCCGTGCAGGCACAATCCCTACCTGGCACGGGCTCTGCCATGCCTGCGGATCGAGCAGCGTGTTCATCATTTATCCCTGGGCAGCCCGCTCGGTGTTCTCGGGAGACGGCTGCTGGCACTTGGGTAGAAAAGTCCAAACTCTGTCTGTTATTGGGGCTGTAAAAATCCTTACGCTGCTTGTTAGGGTGCAGTATTGTTTTATGTTCAGCCCTTTGCACTGTACAGCAGGCTTCCGTTTGTCTAAATTGCTGCCCTATGAGAAAAAAAATCATTATCAGCAACCAGCCCAAATATCCCACCAGAGGTGTTTGTGCCGTGCACGCCTTTTTGCGTAAAGAGCTGGCACCCATCACAGGGAATGGAAAGCTAGGTTTGGCTTGTGAAGTTTTTTTGCTTGTGCACTTTCTTTGGACTTTCTTAAGAAAGTGGGGTAAAGTGCAGATGAATAAATTCAGCTCTTGAAATCTTTCACTTTACATAATCTCATCAAATTCAAATTCTTCCTTTACATAACATACTCTGTATATCATAAGGGTTTTACCTTATATTTGTCACTTCTCCTGCAGTCTCTTTCTCCCCTTTTTACACTTTGTCAGTACTTCTGATTACTTCATCTTGGAACCCTCTGCATTTTCTGTACTTGGCACCTTCCCTGTATTTCTTTTGTGTCACATTGCTTTGCTCCTGCTGCTTCAGTACCAAAATCTCTCCTGCTCTCTTAATAAATTCCTTGTAGTGGGTGTTTTCATCCTCTCTGCAGCAGCTCTGGGTACCTGTTTACCTGCAGACAATACCCTCCAGTTCGTGTCATGGAGCCATTTACCACGGAGCCCCTCAGTGTGTGGCAGCCAGAAAGGGTTAATGCTGTGCTGTACATTTAACAACCAATACTGTTCCCTGCCTGGCAAGCCTCTCCTATCCAGGTGCCATCCCTCCAGACAGTAAGTAGGTTGAAACTAAAGGAACTAGATGTCCTCGTTAGTACACAGGGGCAAATCCTCCCTAAGAGCAGAACAGAAAGGGCCTGGGGGATTTCTCCTACTCACACTCCTTGGCTGCCTTCCTGTGCATTTCCAGAGAAGATGCCAATGTGTGTTTGGCCTTTGCATCAGCATCCAAAGTGCTGTACTCGTACACAAGTCCTGCAAACTCCTCAGCACCTCTCACCACTGGAAATCCACTTCCCTGGTCAATTACACCACAAGCTGAAGCTCTTGAACTGAAAATTGTATTGCTGGGAAGACTAATGAAAAAGAACTTAGTGAAGTTTCTAACTGTGTTGACTAACATAAGGAAATATCTAAATGACAAGTCAGTGGGAAAAGGTGGTAAAGGAGGGACTTAGAACCTTTTCTTATTAGAGGCTACCACCAACCAGTGTTAGAGCGTTCTGGACAGCATTTTATGTGTCTTTAAGTACTAGTTATTCATAAGGAGTTCTATTACAAAGCTCTGTTTATTAGTGAAGATAAAGATAAACAAATGATTCATTCCTTCCTGAATAAAAAATAATTGTCTATTTTTCTCTCCAACAGTCAAGAATCCAGTTTTCCTGGGAGTGAAACTGTTTCTCTCACCTGTGTGATAGGCATGGAAGAAGTTTTCATCTAAGGCAAACGAAAAATGTTCCACCCTCTTCCCACCGTCCACTGTACCAGCTCTGTGAAGAATAAAAGGAATGAGACTGGAGAGAAACTGTCCTGGGAAGTCAACCCTTTCAACATGTCCAAAGCATTGAGGGATTTCCAGTGAATTATATTCCTTAAGGAAAGGCAGAGGCATGGCTAGTTGTCTTGTTTTAAGCATCTCTGACATGCTTTGATTCTAAACACATCAGACAAAATATGGTGAACTTTAACTTTTAGACTTTTTGTAAATGGATATTTATCTTAAAAATACTTCATCATTACTAGATATCAGCAACAGGCATCTTTCCCTCTTTCTTTCAGGAATGATATGAGATTTCACTTTATTTTCTCCATGGGACAAAACTGAAGGTGTGACTTGAGCTGAGATCACCACAAAGAGCAACAGGAAGTCCAGCCTTAGGCTGAGCTTTTCACCTCAGAGGAGCTACACAAGGAAAGGCATTCACCAAATTATAAAAGCAAAGAGCCATTGTAAGCACATCATTCCATGAGTCTCATGAGGTGCTTTACCTGAACTCATGATACTCTTGAAATCAGCTTTAGGCCAAACATAGCTCACATAAATTTCCATCCAAAATTAACAGGGTTGTTGTTGCCTGGTAGGGACAGTGTGAATCTGCCTTTCAAGTCTGAGTCATTGTGACAGGCCACACAAAGTCACTACTTCTGTTCTGAGGACAAAGACCTTTAGTTCTGAGCACAAAGACCTTTCGTGTTTTCCATCTAGTCCAAACCCTTGCGATACATTCCTATGGCAAAGTAACCTTGGGGGAAATATGGTTGTGTGAGCAGCAGCCCTTTTCAGTTCTAATTCTTAAAAACTAGTTCTGTCATAAGAAGTCAATCCCTTGTGGACCTTGTGGAGAAGACTGCTTAAGCCTTAATTTGCAGAGATGAACACAGCTATGCAGTCCCAGCATCCAAGCAGGAGTTTGTAGTGCCCATGTGGGCAGTTCTGTTGGCCAGGCTGTGCCATGAACAGTTGGTTTGTTTGGTGGCTGGACACTGTGGCACTGATGAAGCTGCACTTTCACCTATGGTAAGAACTTAAAAGCCAAAACCTCACAGATTTAAACAGTAAGTTATTTTTTTTTTTAGTGCCACATCTGTATTCTGAAAGTGCAGGCTTAGAGAAAGTCTGAAAGCTATCAACTCACTGACCACTGAAATCAAGCACTGGTTCATGTAGTGAAAATGTGCCAAAAAGGAAAAACCTGCTCTTACACTTACTGCCATGACGGAGTTTTATCACACAAGGATGACACAAGGTGGCATTTTTCACCCCTCAGGTGCAACCTGAGTCAGTGGCAGAGTGGCAGCTCTGCTCTGCTGTTACCCAGAGGTCTCATCCTCCCAACCTTCTGTATCAAGTTCTCCTTACCTCATGTAACTCACCACTATAAGTAAGAAATTTAAGGTACCCAGCAGCCCAATGCCATGGCAGAGGCAGAGGATGAGATGATGAAAAAAACCAGCAGGCCATGATTTGAACAGGAAATCTTACCAGTCTATCCAAGTGCTACATGGAATTTTAATTTAAAACTCTTAATGATGCTGATTTTCCAGGTAAGAAAAAAGGCTTGATCAAGCCTTAGTACTTAATTTTAGAGGTGAATCTCTGCTACATTCTGGAGTGCAGAAGCTGAGGAGAACAGGTGGGGTTTGTTACAGCCTAAATTCTGCTGTTACTTTTCAGAATATCCTTACATCTTAAAGCAAACTTGCCATGTGCATGTTACTGAAAGAGCCAATGTATATTGCCCTGCCCAGCTCCCTTCTCAGCACAATTCATCTGAACCTTATTCAGCTGTAGGACAACCCAGAATCACTAAAAAGAAAAAAAAAGTTTAGTCATGGAATACTTCTGCATGCCTCACTGGCAGGAGACAAGGACTGCTCAGCACCGTTCCTGCTATTCGAAATTCAGCTCATCACCTCACTATTATTCAGTGTCATGGTAACAATTTAGCACAGCCACACAGCATTGCAGACCTTGCATGTTCTGGTGTTCCCCCAGCCCCATTCTAATGCAACCCACAAACACTCAAATCAAGGCCTCCCAACTTTCTTTCAACTAAACAGTCTTAAAGACAAACAAACAAAAAAATCAAATGTTGGCCACACCTAACAATGCATGAATATTCAGAGATTAAAACACAAAGGTCTGTAAAAGTTCCAGAAAGCAGAAAAAAAGCAAACCCTACAAACCAGTAATCTTTTCAGACTGTTGACTGTTTTATTTTCAATGCATGCTCATCTGAGAGCTTCAGTTTCTGTTTTCAAAGATAGTTATTAACCAGTGATCATTTTACACTGAACTACAGATTGTTGGGCTTTTTAAATGTAAATTAAAAAGTGTATGTCATCTGTTATTTGTAATTTATTTTCTTTATTAAATGTGTTTTAACAGAAACAATGGATTTTTTTTAATGCAGGGGACAAAGAACCCAAAACAAAACCCAAAAGCTCCACATGCTTAGAGAAGAGCAGTGTCTGTCCCAGACAGCTTTCCTCTAATTAAAACAGACTGAGCAACTCAGAAGAGTGCTGTGTCTGCTTGTGCCACCAGCTGTTTTGCCTGTGTGAAGACAGTATTATAAACAAATGTATAACTTGCTGCAGTCTCCAGGAGAAGAAAACCCCCCAGTAATATTCTGAAGGGCGTTCAAAAGCTAAATGATGTGTTTGAAAATGCACAGTCATTTGTAGGTAACTGCAGAATAGAGGATATGGTTGGTCAGTAGGTATTTCTTGTATGTTCTTCAGTAAAGGATGTATTTGGTTTCTCCATTGGGGAGTTTTTACATTCTTTGCTCTATTATCAATGCTTTACACTCCCACTATTCTTATGAATCACAACATCACAAAAATACTGGTACTGTTTCACACCGAGATATGGCCATGTCAGTTTATCCTCTAAGGAGATTTTATGCTGGAGAATACAGCTGTGCACATAAAAGGAGCTTAGGAAAAGGAACCAGTGACAACTTCCATCATGGCAGGGAAGGCCTTAAATTGGAACAAAATTTAAAAGCAGCGTTTCCGCTTAGGGGAATGCCTTCTCCTGAACTAAACAAACAGAGACACCCTGTCTCCTTCCTGCAAAGATCCAGCCTGTTTTTGTGGGCTAAGCTCTGTCATTATCTAAACGGTTGGTTGTTAAAAAAACAAAACAACTACCAAACCTCTCCCTTCTCTTAGATAAAATTAGGCTTTATCTAATGTTTCTTTGTACTTGAAAGCAAAACCTTAAAAGTGCAGCAGAAAAGACAAACGTTTATTTCAGGAGTGAATTAATTTTGGGACAAGGCAGGGGTGAGAAGGGTGGATTTTTACACCACTCTCAAGTAACATCTAGAGGGTCTCAACCCCAGCAGTGTCAGATGTGAGCCACCTGGTTCAGCAAGATCCTGCTCACACCATCACAAAACAAGATATAAACTAGCCTAAGTGTAACTGGTGGTCTTGTTTCAGGAAATTATATGAATTAGCATTGTTTACCATGATATAAATCAATCTTTAACCTGATTACCATAATTTTAGGAATAATAAAAGGTTTTCATAGATTTTTTTTCTATCTTGGATATATTTTGTTCAGTTATGGCCACATTGTTTAGACATGCAGAAAAGAATTTGATTTGTTCAACCACAAAAGAAAACAACATTTTCTTGGTAGCAGAGGTGTCATATGGGGAGTTATACAGAAGATGGTCAGAAAATCACAAGAAACACCCATTTCTGGTTTTAAATCTCATTCTGTACATGATTCCTGAGTTATGAAACCAATTGAACTATACTGAAATCCAACTCTACTCTTTCCATTAAGATTCTCTCCATGAAATTCTATTCTTGGCAAATTTAATGTCTTACCTAGCCACAGCATGAGCAACAGCAAAAGCTGTTTATAGATCTGGAATCATGAGCTTTACTCCTCTGAATCCAAATAAACTACTACCCTACTGCCCTGTTAAATCCACACTCTCCTTGGAGGCTTCAGAGGCTCTAACCAGCTCTGCCCTAAAGCCAACAGACTTTGCTCCACTGGATATAAAGTGAAGAAAATTTGTTGTTGAAGTTATTTTCACCCATAAATGTTGCCAGTAGCAAAGCACTGCCATACTTTGAAGAGTCCATCTCAAACTATTAACATATATACTCTTTACATCTTTTGAAATATCTGACAGCTCTCATACAAATTTTTAACAAAATCTATCCCATACAATTGTTTTAATTAACAATTTTACAAGTTTATACCTGACAACAGTCTTGCCTTTGACAATTGTCTACACTGTTGTGTAATAGTGACCTAGAAGATAAAAAGATGCATTTATTAGGAGATCTTATGGTGTTTAATAAAGTAAAGAACTTTGAATATTGCCTTGTTGGACCAAAGAGCAACCTTGAAATCAAAGTTGCAGCACTGAACACAAGACCAAAGAAATACAGGAATTCAGCCTGAGTATACAGATCTCAGAATTATTTAATTACATGATCACATCACTCTTTCCCCAAAGGAAGTTTTGGGGTTGTGGGTTGTTTTTTGGTTTTAGGTTTGTTTGGGGGTTTTTTAGATGGAGTGAGGTTTGGGGGTTTTTTCCATTTGTCCATCCTTTTCTAGTTCAAATATGAAACTTGCAAAGGATGCGTGTGAATCAGCATTACATGAATATGCTGTTTCCTACAGAATCACTGCTTCATTTACTGGAAAAAATGATACAGTGCATGAGAAATTGTTTTAAAGAAAAGCTGCAGAAGTCTGATGATTTAAATCATTAAAAGCAGCTGTAAAGAGGTGGATTTTGAACTTGTCTCTTAACAAAAATCCACTGCAATGGTCTCTGATTTAATAGTAGGCACTGGTATTATTTTCCCTCATTTTCTGGACTCAGAATTTGAAACCATAAGGCCTTATTTACCAATGCACTGGGTACTTGCAGCTGCAATTAAGGTAACAGGAGTTACATTTGGATCATATTAATTGATATACAATGCTGAGTGCTATGAACAAAGAAAAAACTTTAGGCACCCGATATTAGACAGCAGCATAAAAAGACACATTAATTCTTTTCCCTGTGACTCACACTTTCTTTCCTATAAAGCAGTAATAATTTTAAATGTCAAGGTGTCATATTACAGTGAATGGCATAAGAGTGTCCATTAGGAAATTAGGCAACCTATCTTCAGGAAGTGCTCTCAGTGTCATGAAGTAACGTGTGGCACAGAGCCACACTGGGACATGGTAGTGCAAGCAGAATTTTAAAGAGCTGCTCTCCACCTGCATATGGCCAGCCCATGAACATAAACAAGTCAGAAGTACTAGAAAAAAACATATTAATCATATAAATTAAAGCTATGTTTGAATTATAATTAGACCAATAATTAAAATATCAAGTAATAAATAATTTAAAATAATTAGGACTGCAGCAGTAATCCCATTGGAATTTGAAATTTTGAATGCTTAGGTTTCCTATTTAATACTATTTTTGTATCCCAGAATTCAGAGGCACAAATTCCATCTCCTGCCATTACTGGTAACTCTATCATAGCAGGCCACATAACCTATTTCTTTTGCACCAAAAGTTCAAGTAATGTTGCATGTCAACATCCAAGACAAAAAAATAAGCGTAGAGAGACATATTTTAAATAGAAAACATTTTGGAAAGAAAATCATTTTGATCATCCTCAGGTTGGTAACACTCCTCATTTCATTTTCCCCTGGAGACATATTACTAGAATTAGTGTTAATCTCAATAACACTGTGGTATTTCTGTTAATCCAGAAAGCATTAAATTTAAAAATACCTTGTAATTTATTATGCACTGCATAAAACAGTTTTATAACATTTTTATTGTTTTCAAGACCTTCTAGGATTTTCCTTACCAAGATGTGACAGAAATCTTCCCTTAGCTCAGTTGTCTTTCTATGATGCTGCAGTATATGATAAAGAAAATACTTTATAGGTGGAGATAAATTTACTGTGTCTGGCTTAGCATTTTAATAAAATTTACAACAGCTTTCAGAGAAACTGCAATACCAGATTTCATTGACTGAAAAAAAAAAAAAAACACATTAGTAGCTAAGATTTTCTTTACACCTGTTTTGGCATTTTGTATAATAGTCATGGAAACAAGCTGGCAGGACAAGGTCCATGAAGGATTTTAAGAACAGGTTTAATTTAAATTCAGGGGTTCAGATGCGAACAGGATGGCTGCTAGCACTAGAAAGTGTCAGAGTATAAGGACTGCCTAGATATTTTTTGTGTGAACTAAGTACAACACTTATCTACAAACCCAAAGTTCCTCCATTTTATAAATCTGAAATTAAGTTGCCTTTCACAGTTAAAGGCCCCTGAAGCAGATTTGCATAGCTTTGGAGTTTGGATAGAGGGAGATTTTATTACATTGAACTAATCCTCTCCTTCAATTCCCTTAATGAACTATCGTTCCAGAAGCAGGTGCCACAGGAGAAATGGCCAGATCCACGATAATATTTATGTCCTTCTAGGTATAAACCAAAATCTTTGGAGAGTTTTCATTAGAAGGAAGAAATAAACCTGACTGTTAGGTGAAGTCATAAACAACCGAGAGGCAACTGGGTCAGAAGTTAAGTGGGAGGAAGGAGGGACAGCTTTTTCAGCTCATAGCTTAGACATACTCTTTGTATTCTTGGACGATTTGCTTTGCAGTTTAACATTTCTGTATCTTTTCCTGATAAGAACAAAGAGAACTGCACATTGCTGTGGGCCTGTAAAAATCTTAGTCTGATATAATAGTGACCAGTAAAGAGTTCCCCTTTTGGAAACATCCAGGACATCAGGCTTTGCCATCACACTCTCCTTCTGTGGACCATGCAGTTTGCTGCTGTTGCTATAGTTTGCTAAAGGTGTTGGAATAATTAATATATGGTGGGGTGATGAAGAAAAATGACAATCAGAAAATTGCCCTATTGCAACTTCAAGAGCATTTCCTTCCTTCCCCTGGTTACTATTTTTACCTCTCACAAAGTGAAGCATCAGGAATTCCTCCCAGATGACAGGAGCTCTGTACTAGAAGGGTGAAGGCACCAGGCCACTGACTGGCATAGTTCAACAGACCAGCATCAGGGCTGGGTAAAGAGCTGACAGATTTGTATTTAATTCTGTTTTCCCAAACAGAAATGGAGACTGTTTAGCTAAAGTGAAAATCTCTTCCTTTAACATAGCTTCCCCAACAGAAGGCCTGGCTAAGTGAGAGCAAATCTGTGAATTTTCAAAGCAGTTTCTTAAACCCGCTTGAGATTTTACTGACATTTACATTTCTAGAGCGTGCCCAGTTTATTTCTATCCAGGTTTCAGAAGACCATTATTTGCATCACTTGAAGCTTTTCTTTCACACTGTCAAAACACACACTGCTACACAAAGTAAGCTCACTGGAGGGGCAGAAGAATTTAGCTTTGAATATATTTCGAACAGGAGCTCTGCTTTACTTTGAAGGAATCTTTTGGAGTTTTATCATGGTATCCTGTCTCTCCTTGAGAATAACTGCAGAAATATGTGGGATTCTCCTCAACCTTCCACCCACCCCCTCCTGCTCTCCTTCATCCTTACTTCCCTGTCTCCAAAAAAGCAGTAGCAAGGATGCTGACCACAGCCAGAGTAGAATAGTATTGGAGATCGCCCATATAGCACCATATTCATATAGCCAGGTAAATGCTGGAAAAAAATAAGTTGATACAACAGGGGGAGATGGGTTGTTAGAGGAAATAATATCAGCTGGGGACCAAGCAACAATCTACAAAAAGCCAGCATTTCTGTTTAACTGTGTGCTTGCTGCTGTTGACAAAAATAACAACTAAACTTTCATGAGGCAAAATGAAACTAGGTCAGGACTCTACAAGTCTGCACAGAAGAACCTGGGAGAGAGAAGACCACGAGACAACACGAGGCGTTAACACACGAGCCTCACCATGATAGAGATGGAAACTTAAAGTTTTAAATATTTTAATTTATTTTCTATGTTAATTTAATTACTGTTTCAAGGAGGCATTTGCTTATGTATTTAGCACACATTTGCAGTTTCTTTCTAAAACTACAAAAGAATTTTCAATGATGTGTGAAAATCACTGGAAAATAGTCTCCAACAAAACATCAATCTATTTAAGGAACTGTCTAAATTCACCTATTCCAAGATTAGTCAGAAAGTTTCCTTATTGTGGCTGAAATGCAATCAAACAATGCTATGAGTTAGCCCACCAAGAAAGAAAACTCCAAGAACTGCTTAGGAAGTTCCTAAATGTGCTATAACGTAATTCACAGAAGTCAGTCACTGCTCTTAAACAGTTTAGGAATTTAGGACACTAACTATAGTGGCTGATTATACTGCATGTGATGAAATCACAAAAAACCCAAAACAACCCACATCTCTTTGAGCCCAGGTTTATATTGGCTTTTTCAGTTCTCACTTCAGGCCGAAGTGTCAGTACTGGAACATCTTATTCCAAAAGCAAATTATTTACACATTGAAAAAACAAGCCCCACTAGGTGGTCATGTGGTCACCCACCCCTTTCACAGTAAGTACATGCATTTTTAGTGACGTAAATGCAAATAAACCTAACAGTTTGCTCTGCTGGAATAGAATTCTTTCCTAAGAAAAAGTTATTTAAACATCTTCTACGCCCAATCTGTGCTGCTGCCTGTTACTTGTGGCTGTGTCCAAGACATGGCTGAAAAGTAGCACTGACTGAGCTGCAAACTGGTTACCTGCACAGCACCATAAAGCAATTCAAGGAATGGTGGCAACTACTTACACAGACATTAAAGTACCTTTTGTGTAAGGGCCAGTAGTCTCACTAAGTGTATAGTTGGCAGGGTTGGTTATTAAAAAAAGCTCTTAATTATATTATCATCAGGAGAGCCACTTGTCTTGAGCAGCAAATACCCCTTTAGGAGATTATTCTGCTTTAGTCTCAAGTGTACTCTAGTTTTCATGCAGTATTATTCTTTGGGATTATCTATGATACCCACACATAACAGGATCCTTGCATCCTTTTTCTCACATATAGTACTACCAATAATCAGTTATAAATAGAACTGTTAATTTTAAAGAAAAACAAGGGTATTCTGCACTGCAACCAGTGTCATTCTGCAGGCCGTAAGAGCACTGTGAGAGAAAAGATGCTATAAACCTTTTTTTTCTTTTTAATTAAAAATAACTTGGTATTTGAAATACTGATGAGAATCATATAACAGAAATACTCCTAGGTGCATGTCATGACAAACTAGAAGGGTTTCTGTCTTCACCTTGGATTAGCAAATCTCACATGGTATTCCTATATGGAACTGCAACCCAGAAGAAGAGGAGGATCCAAGAGAGTTGAGTTTATGTCTACAACATAATTAGCCACCAGTGTGGGTACATATATACGTCTGGCTTTGTGCACACATGTATGTCTGTGGGCGTATGTATATAAAGTCCTCATATAATTAGCTTCTGGTCTGTGGCTATCAACACATTTCAGTTTCTTCACACTAGCCCTCAAAATTGTTTCATTGTATTTGTTTCACAGATTTTAATGGCTTAGTTACCTAATGAAGTAAGAATTTAAATAGCGAATGCTTGGGTTTGTTTTGGAAAGTAAGAGAGAAGAAACCTTCCCAAAAGGATAATAAACAGCATTTGTAGTCAAATAGTACTCCAGCAATAATAGAACCCAAAAACAACGGGAGAGCCTGGCACTAGCAACCTCCAAGACAGATTATTTGTGATGGGGTTATACTGTGCTATTAAACAGAGTGCTCAAATTTCTACAGCCATGGCCTTCCTCCTGGGGGTTCAAAGGCAAATCACAGCCATGGGAGAAAAGTTCATACATTTTGGTCAAGATTTCAATGGAGGGCAATGAAACATAACATAGGAGAATAAACGTGTTAGCATTGAGCCCTCCAGTTCTCACTGAATGCTTTTGCTTGGGAGCACGCATGCAGCAGCATTCAGAGAATGTACACTTTAAAGTGACAAATTCAAGAGGCACCCAAGCACATACACTGACCTCCATTCCCCTTCATGGTGTTTGGTTGGCTACAACAGCTCACTGCAGTTCCTAAATGCCATTCAGAACTACAACAGTGCAATTCATGGCTTGTACTTAACAGTGACTCTGCAGGTGAGAAGATTGAATTACTTTTCTGAGTCAAAGCTTTCTAACTTGCCCTCTCTAACCTTGCTGCTCTCCTCTCCTTTTCAGTAGTCTCAAGTGCAGCATTCTGATAACACAGAATAGCTGAACTCAGCCTGATTTAGCCAGACATTATGTATTTTTACATTTTCAAATAGCTCCACCAGTCTAGATATTGAATCGATGTTGTATTCATATTCCTATGTTACTTGTGGCCCAACCAAATTATTTTTATTTTTAAAAAATCCAGACATAAAAACAATTTTTTTAAATATTGACATTCAATGGTATGGACAACATCATCAATTAGATTATAAAGCAAAAACTTCCAGAGACACACTGAGGTGACCAGGATCACCTGGGGCTGTTCTGCCTTACTTTGAAATCAGTCTCAAGAGGAAGAGGAATAAAGGAATAATAGACATTGGGCATCCTAGAGCAAATACCAGTAGCATGCTGAATATGACCAAGAGCCAATCTACCATTTCTTGTTGGAATTAAATAATAGAATGGGCTTGTCTACCTGAATTTCCCACTTCAATTAACTGTTGGAAGCAACTGATGTTTTCCGCTACAGTATTCACAGTTATTAGGAGATAAACCACAGAAAAATGCATGTGATTAAAATAAATAAGCTTTCAATAAAGTCCGAGTTGTGATTCCAATTGGATCTTTCAGTTCCTGAAGAATGACTGCCTTTTCTGCAGAGCTGGGGGATACAAATCCTGGCAATATTCCTGTCTCTGACTAGCCAAACATGATGCAAGATTACAGGAAGGAGGTGCCACACATTTTTAATGATCTAGTCTGGATCCTCACACTAAGGACACATTCATATTGCCTCCATATGTTTTCCATTTCATTTTTCAAAATTCCCCTAAATTAATCTATTGTGTCATTTGGCCTTTATATCACTCAGTCCTGCTGTGGCTGCAGTTCATAACATACATATGAGAAAAGTGAATTATCTCACTGGAATTGTTGTCCTTAGGAATTAATTATCTTTTTGTGATCCTCCCTGGGAAGGTTTTTTGAAATAAATACTGTCTCTTTGTTTGCCCCATAGCTGATCCTCACACAGCCTGATAAGTGAAATTTCAAATCTGTTCAAAATTCCAGTCCTTCTAAGGAACAGATGAGAAATAGACTGTCATTGATGAGCATTTTCAGATTTGTGATTTTTGTGTTCCCATTCTTTGCCAGAGACCCTCCATGTGATTGTTCTCTGAAGCTATGAGTTCACAAGTGGCCCTTACAAGCTGATAAATGCAAAACAAACCAAAAAGCCTTTGAGCCATTCTGGATTGACTCCACTTATAGCATACTCCCTGTAGGAAAAGAATAGTCACATATGCTTATATAACTGAGTTAATTCCAGATTTTCTTTCCCCAGGCTTAACATCCAGAACCTCATAGGGAAGCTTTTGACAGAATTTATTTCTTTAGAAAGATTACAGCCTTCACCTATTATAGCTCTTACTCTTCTCAGTAATCAAGTGACTGTTACCTGAAAGCAGAGCCCCAGACACAACCCTAACACTTTTTCTTCTACTACTACTGAATTTTGTATTAATTACTTGTTTTCATGTTATTTTAAGGCATTAAGCAACCTTGAATTGACTCATATTAGTCTCCAGAATGAAGGTGGATGGGGACAGTGATTATTGCACAAATTATTGTGCTTCCATCGTACTTATCCAATGACTCCCCCCATCCTTAGCTAAAATGATGCCTTTAGCTTGCTACAAAACTTTCATAAGCCATGTCTTTGAAGAGCGCCTACAAGCACTTTCTGTGGTCACACACTGCCAAGGGTAGATCCTTACAACTCTTTTGGTAAAAATCTGTTTCATTAAAAACAAGGGAAAGAGTTATTGCTGCTTCCTTCCTGTGTAACAGCCAGCTGCAGAACATTTGCTATGGAAAAAGAGACCTCTGCAAACCTTCAAAGAGAGCATAACAACCCTGGGGTGTTCTTCCATGGGGGCATCTCCAGCTCACACGCTCAGCTTGCCCATGGCAGGGTTACCAGTGGACACCAGTGAAGGTACCCATCTGCAGGGAGGGCTTTTGAATCATCAGGCAAGTCTGAAGCTTACCTGCTTTACCCTGGAAAGCTGAACTAGGATGGGTGTAGATGCATCAGTGAAGTTTGAGCAGTGTTCACCTCCTCCTCCAGCTGCTTCCAACAGGAGGAAGGAGAAATTTTATTCCAATAGGAATAAAATTGTTGCTGCTGCTGGCAAAGCACTGGATGTTGCATACAAGTCACTTAATGCCTGGGAAGCACCCAAATACTGAGGGAATTGATGCCAGGCAAGACCCTGGAAAAAAAAGCCTCAACACAGTTTCACTGCTGCCCATCTGCCATGGTGGTACCCTCCTGTCACTGCTGCAGCATCTGGATAAGCTTTTTGGCAGTACATAAAAGGGACTTCCAACACTGACCACCTCTTCCTGAAGTTTTCCTTTGCCAGAATCTCATAAAGGGTGCACCTACCGACCAGATGTCAAGCACACCAAGTTAGATCATCAATATTGACTCCTAACTTCAAACTGAAACCTTGCAGTGAACCAAAGGAGAGTCTGAGCCGCTTGTCTGTAGGAAAAATGTCCAAAACATCATAGAGACCCTAGGCCGGCTTACCAAGTACACAATAAATACATGCTGTATATAGTTCTCCTGATTTTGCTACCTGGATTTCCTGGCTAATACAACGTTCTGTACTCACTGTTGCCATCCCTGGATGTTTTCATGCTGCAGCCCTCTTACCTCAGTTACAAGTTCTCCAAACCCAGCACACTCTCACATAATGCATCAGTTTCTTTAGCTAATCAGCAAAAATGGTGCTTAAATTCTGCCCAGCCCTGCAGGAAATCAAGAATTTGGATTTTCACTGTATTTCATGATTTAGGGAGCCCTCTAAAATAGAAAATACATCTTATTATTGATAGTTTCTGCACTATGACATCACATTTTTGGCAAGATACAAGCATTCTATGTTTTACAGTGCTGACAGCTGTATTCTGTCAAAATATATTTGCAAAATCTCTGGAGAAAGGTGAAGGAAAAGGCAGCAGAAATACTAAACAACTATTCATTGGCCTTTCATTCTCTTCAGAAGTGCTGGTCCCTTTGAGAACATATTTTTCCCTTTCTTTTAGAACATCCTTCCAGCATCCTACTCAGAATGTGTTACAAGGATTATTCTGTGTCAGATGAAGTGTGGTAAAATACTGTTATGTGAAACAAAGCTGCTTGCTGAAACAAATAGAAAATAGATTTGCTTCCATCCTTATGCTGATTTTGTAAATCACAGAATCAAACTGATATAAGCTACCACTTAGGCTGTTTGGAAATGTGCCAGCACATCCAAGAAGTACTGTCTTCTTGAGAACAGTGGAATAGCAAATGATACACAGCAAAACTGAGGCTATGCAAATAACTGATATTGCAGGTTGCTTGGGGAACACAAAAACTCATTTCCAGTTAGTCAAAAATATTCTTGGTTCTTGGGGGAGAAAACAAAAAAAACCCTGCTCAAAACAGAAGGCAGCATTTCATACTTGAAGCTTTTAACCTTCTGAAATGTGGCTGCAGAAGATGCCAACAGAGGAAACACTTTAAATGTTTATTGCATATTCTGCAAAAGAGTCATTAATACTGTTTTTCTGGCAGACTTTAAAATGTTCTCTGCTTAAAGAAAAAGATGAGAAACACATCAATCCATATGCACATATATTATTAAGTTTCCATTCAGATTTTTTATTAATGAAAGAAAATTTGCCACATGAGTTTTATATCTGCATAGAATGCACCACAATCCATATGCTTGTACTCCCTGAAGAAAACTGGAATTAAACTGTGATTTTTTTTTTCTCCTGGAGCCTTTACAGCATATTTAGCAGAATACTTTAACCCATCCATATCTGTGCCATATTGTTCCACAGAATGGTTTTTGATTTAGAGGAAAAATTATAACCCTTCCATCTAAGGCCTGTTCATCTGTATTTCCTTGTCCTCTGGGGGTGTAGTGCACATAGGAAGGCTCTTGTGTCTCTCTCTATTCTATTGGGTTTGCATATATGGCTCAAAATTTGAAACAACAAAAAACTATAAAGCATCAATTATATCTGTCATCCACAACAACACAAGGTAGTCTCAGGCCAAAAGATGGGCTTTGACTGCAATTCCCAATAAAATCCCTTAAGTATTCTGATCCATATCAAATCCCAAAGGTTTTTAAGCAACCGTGAAAGAGATATATATTGTTTCCTACAAAGTCATTAAGAAGTTTTCTCTACTATTCATACTTTGCAGTTCTCCATGGCTTTCATTTTACCTTTAAATAACAAACTCAGCATTATCTAACACAGTGCCTCTAAAAATTCAATCAGCAGCACTTTCTTCACAGCCCATATTTAAATTTTAGCACTTGAATAGTATTCTACATCTTCAAAGCAAGCACAGTAAAAATATTTGAGCTAATCCTCATGACACTTCAAGATCTACATTAGTTAAAGGATTTAAAACAAAGTTAAAGGATTGCTAATACAAAGAAAAAATAATACCAAAAAAGGGAAATGAGTACAACATACATTCATTATCCTGAACATGCACATGAAACTCCAGGCCTGCTTGAGAGACAGCATAGCCCACACAAGTGAAGATATTCTGAAATGTGTTAGTAGTAGAAAGCCAGCACTGCATACGTAATGTCTCAAGAAAAAAACATTCCTAATAACACCTCATCAACCCAGCTTCATTTGCAAACCAGCTTTTATCAGCACATCCTACTCCTTCCACACTTACCCAGCATAATGCTCAACTTGGTCTCCTGAGTGCAAAGCCATCAGAGTAGAAAGCAGCTCCCTCCCCTGGATTATATATTATATAGTTTATATATTATTTCTATAGCTACATCAGCCATGGAGATCAGCCTGCTTGGGAAGCATTTAGCAGCAAATAACCCACCCCAGCCTTTCCTGGGTAATCCTTGGGCACCTGTGACTGTCACAATCAGAGCTTCTGCTCTGCAGCTGTTTTGCAAAGCAAATGTATTTGTCTTGTCCTACCTGCTCACTTCTTTAGTAACCGTGGGAGGTGTACAAATTCTGTAACAGCTGTATACATTTAAGCACTTTAGGGACCAGGCTTTCAAAGGTTTTTAGGCATATAACTCGTTTACTACAACCAAAGTCAGACCATTAACTCTCTGCAGCTCTAGGCCTTAATTCTGTGCCAGCTATCATCTCCCAGCTCCTTAGAGTTAATCTGATTATTTGGCACAAACAACTCATTTGTGTGCCTTTCTCCAGTCAGGTTCTTTTCACTTCCTTTCTCTGTCTCTCTCGGTATGCACTGGCTTCTTCTTTCCTTCATGTTAGATTACATAGTTCAGATTGATCCCCACTTGTATCTTACTGCTGGGACTCTGCTTGGTATCTCATTTCACATTTAATTTATTTTTAAAGTAGACGCTCTAAAACCAAAGTGGACAATTGGGATCTAATTTAGGTAATCAAACTATGCCGATATTGCCGTCAGCTGACCACTTACTTACAGAGACCATGAGAAACTCTTCCAGTTCATAAACTGTCCAAGTTTAGTAAAAACAATTTTTCTGTGCTTGGCAAGGCCACCACCTCCCTTCCTCCCTCATATGTCTCTCTGGAAAAATACTTCAACCACATAGGAGGAAAATTACCTCTATAAAGTTGTTTAGGACTGATTATGCAGAATTCCTCAGTTCCTCGTGCAGAGAGAAAGGGTCAGGTACTGCTCAGGGCTGGCACTTCAGGAGCTGCACTTGCAGTGATGGATGCTGTTCTTAACCACAAAGCCACCCATAGTAAATCACTGTGGAATCAGTCGTACAACCAAGTAGTCCCCAACTTCCCTTATCTTGATCAATTGAATAACCAAAATGTAAATGGAAAAATCAACAAGATCTTTTTTTGCCCTTCCTGCCAGTTGTATCTGCTATGTCAGAGAATCTCTCCCAAATTCTTTCATATGGTTTCCCAGATCTGCAGTTGGAAACTTGACTGCAAACAGGAAAGATGTGGGAGGCAAAATGCACAGATGTTTTTCCTGAGGAAGCTTAATTAATTGTTTTTATAACACATTAATGATGTTAAAATTCTTTGGATGTGCCAAGTTTTTTTCTCATTTACTACCATAAACATCAATGGAGAACAAGAAATAGCATGACCACTGTACTTGGTAATTGATTTTAGGTTATGACTTAGGTGTTCTGTAGCTTTTTCTTTCAACAGATAATCACAGACCACACAATACTGTAGCAGAAAGGTCTTCTAGGGCAAGTAAAGGATGTGTGGGGGGACTAAGAAAATAAGTCTCAATTTCAGCCCCCTCTAATATGTTTCTATGGTACTGGAACCTCAACCCACCTTTTACCTATTCATGTCCATGCTGGTTTTATTCTGTTCTGAAAATATCTGTGTTCCATTAGAAGGCATTGCTCCCAGGTGAAATAGCTAAATACAAAGGATGTAGGCAGTTAAACATTGCTTTTCTTCTACACAGGGTTCGTCCTTACTGGCAGTCCCAGCTAGAGGACTACAGTGCCATCTCTCTCTCTGAGCAGTGTTTGCAACATCATTTAACCTGCTTTGGCCATGGGACAAGGTTGTTGTCAGGATGAATTATGTTGGTGTATGTTAAGCAGGCAATCATTGCAGCTATTGTGCATCCCAGCATCTCTTTTATATAGCTACAAACAGTTGCCCCACAGCCATTTTGCTGTGGCCATCCAGTTTCAGTAACACCTTAGTGAAGGAATGTGAAATCCCATTAATCTGTGCTATTTGATTGAAATACTGCAGTTATGTAGCATGCCAAAACAACTGGCTCCTGCAGAAACAATGGAGCTGGATTACAATGGAATATAGGTGAGACAAATGGGCTGAGCTGGCACAGCTCATGGGCAGCCTTTGCAGGCTGGTGAAGCCTCACTGTGTTCTAGGAACAAGCACTCGTAGCTGCAGCCAGCACTCGTGACTACCACCAGTTACCAGCCTGAGCAGAGGCAAAAGTTCAGTGTCTTAAATAGCAAAGAAGAGATTTCTCAAAGCAAGCTGGGAGCTTTCCTGGGAATCTTGCATATCTGACTCAGGAAGCTCAGCTCTAGAGATAGTGAGGTTAAACAAGTTGAAAACTGTGTGCCCACAGAACTGCAGAAACAGTCTTGATGTGTGTGGTTTGTCCACTGCAGAAAGTCATTGATTTTTGTTCATATAAGCAGTTACACATTTAAGCCAATATTATTTAGAGAGTGTCTTTGTCAGCCTTAAGTTGCAGGTCATATGAGGTGGTGATCTGCCTAGCAGGATGTGTTAGGAAAATTATATTAGGAAAACATAGAATGAAGAAGATTACAAGGCCAGCTAGCCCTGTGAATTAAAATTCAATAAACCTGTACAGATACTAGTGAGCAGTGCATGACATCATGCAAACAGAGTTTAAAACACAAACCCAGTACATGCTTTCCCTTTGTCTCTCACAAGATGAAGATGTTCCCATACAGTCATAAACTCCAATAGGAAATGAACTGTGCTTCACTGACTTAAGAAAGTTCAAAGCTACTAAAGCAGCAGCTGAGCCCAGGTGAGCCAGTGCCTACAAAGAACACATGCTACCAGTCACACACGTAGAGACTGATTTACAGTAGTGCTAAGTGGTCACAATGCCAGCTGCAGCCAAGTGGAATGGGAGGAGATCAGCACATCAGAAGACCAGGCTCTTTGATTTAGAGGCACAGAAAGCCTGCCCATGGGATGAAAGTATCCAAGACTGAGTAAGAGTCAAGCATTTTGGGAAGCCAACAAAATAATCTGACCTGTGTCTTACTCCTCAGGAAGGCATAAAACTCAGCACTCTAAGAATCTAGGGGTAAGAAACATCTGTGGAGAGGAAAAAAGTGGCAAGTGTGGCAGTAGCTGGATTTTTAAGGTGACTGCTGGACAGATGCTTGATGGGTGTACCTAAAGGAAGGCTATTATGTTCTCCAGCTGGTAGAACCCATCTCTACAAATGGTTGGTGTAGGAATTCTTGTGTTTCTGCAGAAGATAAAACACAAGCAGATACCCACATACACAGCCCTGTAACTTGTCTGCCCATCTGTTCAGCAGTTTCCAAATCTGCATAAATATAATAAATCATATTTTACTACAAAATCTATTCTCTCTAGTACCCATAAATATGGCAGTTTATTGCAGAATCTTGATTCAAGGGTATTTCTATGCCCTCATTTAGTAATTGCCTCACTCACTGACAGCTGCAGCTCTATTAAGATGATCCTAGTGATATTCATTATATAGTTACATACTAAAACTATGTCACACTCTACTCTTTCCCCTTTCCAACCAAAAAGGAAATGTAACTAAAACTGTGGTTTTGGTAACCACAGAGGAGGAATTGAGCACGTGTATATTAAACACCAGCAACATGTTACAAGTGCTTTGAGTTTGTAAATTAGCCCATTCCCATTTGTGTCAAACTGCAGGCTCTGGATTGGATAAATGATGTCCATAGATGTGAAAATGGAGCACGGTATTTCAGACTGTTTTTTCAGGCTGGAGAGATTCAATGCTGACCTTCTTTTTAATGTTTCCTTTACCCTTCCTCATCCTCAAGACTATGTAATAGTAGATAGTGCCTTCACCTGTGCCCTGCTGCAGTTTCTCTACTGTGATTAATTTTTTCTGCCTCTGGAAATGCAGAGAGAGCCTGAATAAACTGGACCACACTAGAATATAGCAGTAAAAGAAAAGCTCATTCTGTTGGATGTAAAACATAAAACTGGGAGAGACACCTACTTTGTAGCTCATCCAATATTTTTAAGATAAAAATGTCTCCACCTGTCCTATCACTTAATAACAGTTGAAATATACACATCTGGAAGGTAGGATGCTCCTAGATCTGTGAGAATCACTGTACGTCCACGTGAAGCTTTTCTCTTCTCTTTTATTTTATTTTATTTTCTTTCAGTGTGATCCACACCATAAATCTTTTAAGCAGTAAACTCCCAAAGCCACCCTGATTATCTGCGTTCAGAAGGCAACTGCAATGTACTGCAGAGGGAGAAAAAGCACAAGTTAATACAGCCTCAAATGCCTTTAGATAAGTAGAGGCTTTCATATGGCCAGAGAAATAGATGGAGATAATGTATTTAACCTGGGGGAACAACTCCAAGATAAGCTTCCCCTTGGAAACTGGACACAGAGGAAAACAAGGTGATTCCAAAAGGTAAATAGGATATTCAGAAGAGGCTTAGAGGACAGCAAGTGGAAAGGAGGTGCCATTTCCACTTCCTTAGGAAAGATAATCTTTCATGGCTCCCTAGTCACTGGATGCCCAATACTGTGATAAGTACATTCCCAGTATAGTAAAACCCCAATTAAATAGTTTATCTCTTCACACCAGTGTCAAGTCAAGTCTCACATATTGCAGTAACACATTTTGAAAGAACAACATTTATGGCTCTTTGTAGAGAGGAGATGGATATAAATGTCTATAATTTCTTTGCTGTGTTATGCATTAATGCTTGTTATCAGTTGTTACCAGAGCTGAGCAATTTGTGAATATGTTATTTTAAGCCACCCCTGCTGCAGCCTGTAGATGCTTTGAGTTTTGCCTATATTTATGCAATTAAGCAGCATTTAGGTTTCCACTGCCAGGGGTGATTTCTGTGGTAATGTGATGTGAGCTTCTCTCCAGGACAGGCTTTCAATTATACAGATCCAACTAAAGCTTTAGTGTAAACACACTGTTGAACCTTGAGGATGAAATGCACAGGGTTTGAGCACTGAAAATAAAGGCAGGTTGGGTATCTGTCTTCTTGTTCTTTCTTGGCTGGCTGAGCAAGCTTTGCAGAACAGGAAATGATCTTGCTATAAATTTAATCAGCATTGCATTTAGTGTGCCCTAAGTTTCACCTATTTTCCATATTTTCTCTGGCTATAACTGTTTTCAAACAGCTGTTAGTGAAAACTGCAAGCAAAAAAACTATATTCTGATACTCTCTTAAATATATATACACAAATCTGTATATAGCTTCTCATATGCTTTGACATAAATTTGGATAAAATGGACTTTAGGTCCTACATGTTCTCAATGTTCCTTGTAAGAAATTGAAGGCAGAGGAATAATTAAAAAATAACCAAGATACTTAGAATTAACAGGTTTCTCTTGGATAAAGGAGAACATAATGGTGCCATTAAAGTTTGCATGTGGTTCATGTTTATGGTAGATCATAAACTGCATGCAAACCCTTGTGCAAAGCTCCCATTGAAGCCTACAGGGGATGTTTAATGTCATTGAGTCATAAGTCACACTTTGCAGAGGACTAATCAGCAAATGGATAAAATACACTGAGACTACACTTGCTTAGCTTGAAATATCCAAAGTCAATGTCTAAATACTGGTTATGTCTGACCAGAATGAAGATAACACAGTTTACTCTGTGCATGCAGGCTCCCAGCTGCAGTCCCTATAAGCCTGATCCACCTTGCCCAGTAGCTTGGACTGCAGCTGAAGCTGAAGACCAGCCAGACTCGAGAAAATCTATGCCTTGCTAAACACCAGTCACATTAAGCAATTTAAGGAAAGGGTTTTAACTGATGCACTTGAAAAAGAAACTTAAGGAAAGGGTTTTAACTGATGCACTTGAAAAAGAAGTGTGAGAAATTTCTGCTTTTCCTCAGTTGGTGTACAGGGAAAATACCAGATAAGATGGATCAGGTAAAAATTTCTACCAATTGCAGTTAAAAGAAACTGGACACAAAATATTTGCAGATTTTTTTTTTTGCTTGTTTTGAAGTGCAGTAATTAGACCTGTTGTAGCCATGTCAATAGGTACATGATTTGAGGATACTGTACTCTCATCTTTCAGGGAAGAAGGTCAGGGCTTGCAAAAGAAAAAAATCAACAAGGAGTCTACCCCTCATCCCTGAACAAGTATAGCTGCTTTCTGAGTGACTTAGATTGGCATATTTGTAGAAGGGTACTCCTTCATTCTTTGAACAACCAGATTATAAAACAGTAGGCATTGCTGAGGGCAAGAAATCAAACTTGATATTCTGATGGAATATGGCAATTCCTAGAGCACTACCAGTGGTTCATTTCCATACAAAGTCCTCTGAACTGCCAGATAAGAATTTCACCCTCCCTCGGATATCTCTGTCAACAGAATTTGCATTGTATGTAATATTTATTACATCCTTCAGGCATTCCACAGGACTTGTCTCACACTGGCATCTGCACATGTCCAGGTGCATGTCATGTTCCCTGACAGGTTATGGAGGAACCCCTTGGCACAGGAACTGCAAGAGGCAGTCATGGGACAAAGTATCAAAATGTTTAGTTGGAATTATACTGAGACCATAAGATATTATGAATTAGCTCTGTGAAAATGCCTGTTCAAGGCAAAAATTAAGACACAGCAGGCATTCCACATTAAGAAACAGTCTGGCACACCAATAGCTAATTGATTGTTATTGTTTAGTGTATTTGCAGAATGGAGCATAAGGAAACATTAAGCCTGCATACTGCTTATAAGATGGAAAGTGATTTTGAAAATCTTGTTTGATAGAAAATAAGAGCAGTTTCCAGCCTGCTAAGTAGGCAATGCAGGTTTCTTCTCATGTTATATCACTTACATAGCATTTAAGATCAGAATGCACACTCTTCCCCTGCTTTTATTGTCAATTATCTTCTCTTTAATGAAACTGCATATTTTAGAGGTAGAAAACAATCCCACACTTCTAAAAAAGTGAACTGAACAGGAGCTGTTTACTTTGGAGTGTTTAGTAACATCTGACCAACTTCTTTTCCCTTCAAATAAAGAGCTGGGGTTTAGTCTATTTCCTGAGCAGCATTTTCTATATGAGTATGTGCTAGGTAGCATTTTTCCCCTCAGTTACTGGAAAGTATGCAAAACAAATACTAGAAAAAGTGTGTTTTTCATTTCACCATAGAAAGCGTATTTAGGGGTTTAGCATAAGTAAATTCCCTTTGAAATAAGGAATCTCCAGGCAAACGGTAGATGAAGGGAAATAAAAGGAGATATAAAGCAGTTTTCTCCCCTGTCAGCATGCTAAGCAGAGAATTCACCTGTGATTTCTAGCAAATATTTTTAATGAAAGTAAGATGAGGTCTTTATGAACTGAGAGGTAAAGACAAAATATGCTTCACTAACTGAGATCTGGAAATAAAATATCTTCCCTTTGGTAAGTTCACAGGGGGTTTGTGTCTTTTTCCACTTGTTTGGGATAAAATCTATTTGTATATAACCAGCCAGTGGACATTTCATCATATCATGTGTTTCATATACATATGTAGCACATATTGTTTTTGTCATCTCTAAAATGTCCCAGAAATGCCTTCTCCAGCCACCTCCCCCTCTTCAAGGAGCCCACCATAGCAAAACATTCTTCACGTGAGTTAAAAAAGATATACTGAAACACGCTGCTAGGTTTTCTTGTTCCAAAAACTTGTCTACATGTGCAGTGCAGCTGCCCCTAGCCACAAGTTTTCAGAGTCCCTTACCATCTCCTCATTGGGCTGGGATGCACCTGACAAGGGCTGTAGTCATTTGTCTGCCCCCAGCACACTTCACCAGGATGCTTCCTAATGGCTTCTGAGCAGGCTGTCCATCTGTGCCCCAAGGCAAACTGACAAACTCTCCTGCAGCAGAGAGCACAGCCAGCAGCTCCTTTTGAATTTGAACTGATGTCCCTTCTGTGCACAGCACTGCAAGCCCTACTGAATGGCCTTTGCCTGGGTGCTGCTCCTATCCCTCCTTCCTCGGCATCATCACCTCTGTTTTTATACTTCCCACTGTTCCACAGTGACAACAAACTGCAAAGGGATGATCTTGTGCCTCCCTCTGCTCTTCCAGACACGTTTGGACCATACTGGATCTCTTAACTATCCCAAAGACCCATAGGCATTATTGAATCTGGAAAAACACTTGGTAACTATTCTAAATTTACTTCACCTTCACGCCTTGAGCTGAACATATTCCTAATGATTCCATTTCTCTGGCTCTAAACAGAATTCTTCAGATGCTGTGTGCCCTCTTCAGTTTTTCACAAAACTTTCACCTCACCTTGACACCCCACTCCCTGTGCCCTGCTTGGAGCTGTTAGAGTTTGGTACAGTGCTGAATATGTTTTTTGGGGGTGGGCTTTTTCTGTTTGGTTAGAGGGTTTTCTCCTTTTTTTTTATTTTAAGAACATCTCATGAAATCCATAGCAAAGGTTGTTAAGGGGCTGATTGATACCTCTTTCTCACATGAGTGTCCTGATCCCAAAACTGAGCACTGCAAGATGATCTATACCTTACAGAGTTATTGAATAAATATTACACTTTAGACTTCTTGCCTGAAGTTTCTGAGGTACTGTATTTTATGGAGGCCTTGACACTTTCAGGACAAGTGTCAAAACCTGATTATAATTTGTTTTGACAATATTTCTGTTAAAATATGTAGGGCATCACAAGCAATATTTTTGACCTTGTACTTTTTAAGATCTGAGAGTGCACAAGACTTCATAGCAATCTGTCAAAAATATTACTGCATCTCGAACATGAACTTAAAATTGTTTCTACAGAGCCATTTTTATCCTTTATTTTTAAAACAAAAGGAAGACATTTCCAAAGTTTAACTGACAGCAATAATTACGGCTAATGAAGACAAAGGGACAACATTTGATGGAAGTTTGTCATTTTGACCTGACTGAATCATCTGATGTGTTCTGTTTTCAGTGGGGATTTTATGTTAAAATAGCCACAGCTTGCTAACATCACAAGTAAAAGGGTTAAGGTTATTGCAAGGTCTCTCTCATCTGGAGAGAAAGCAGGTAAAACCCAAACAATTTCAAAGTTTCCTTCTTTATTATTAAATTAGATCTGGTAACATCCCCCTGCATTATGAATTGACATTCTGGCAATTAATTTCTGTCTTATTGCTCAAGATTCAAAATCTTTAAATTTTTTTTAAATTTTAAAATTTACTTTGTATTTCCAAGTGTCAGTTGAAAGTACCTGGTGTTATTATGGTCAAATATTTTATTACAAGGTGTCATATTAATCCAACACAAACACAAAGGTAACTTAGCTAGATTTTTTTAATGAAACAGCTTAAAAACAGGCAGGTCACTACACACTCTCTTCCCAGATAAATCATAACCTTTACAAGTTGTTTTTTAATCCAAGTTATTCCCATTAATTCTCATCAATGTTTTTCATATTTGATTTATTACATTCAGTGAGTTTGTCCAGCCTTCACCTGAAAATACTAAAATATATGTGATGCTTTATTTTTGTGAATTATTAGCTACTGGAATAATCATAAGAAGTTTTTCTTATGTTTTTAATTTAATATCTAGCATTGTCTTCAAATGCATCATACCCTCTCTAACCTGATATTTGATTAGAGGGAATCACAGATCTTTCAACAAACAAAACAGAATCCAAAATCCAACGATCTGGACTAACTCCTAAGCTCCAGCTGAAAGTCTTTGCAAATCCCCCTGTAATTCTCAGGGTGTTTATAGTAATTAAAAAAAATATATATTATATGTGCTACAGAAAGCTGATAGATAGTGCAGTGGCTTAAGAAGCAGTAGGTGGAAGGTGTGGTTCCTGCACACATCCACCTACCTGCTGACAAAAACCAAAAAACAGATTTTGAGAAATAAGACAGAAAAAAACCCGCTACAAAATCCATATAATGAAAAAAATCTTAATTAAAAATCTTAAAATTCTGTCAGAGGCATTTTTATCATAGCTGTCATTGCAGAAATATTGTAATAAACAATTTAATAAAAACATGTTCCCTTGGAACCCAGTTGCCTGCACCTGGTACCAGTTAGGAAGGTGATCGTGCCTACACAGCTGCCACTCCAGGAAGGCTCTCATGCATTCTTTGTCACATCTGACAGGCCCTTGTATCAACACCAAAATAAATGTAAAAGAAAAAAAATCAAATAGCGCAGCAATAATTATAAGTGAAAAACTACTCTTAGACTTATTATCAACTTATTTTGCCTCTACAACTGGATTTCATAAATTATATACTAGTCAGTAGCTTAGTTAAAATATTCCATACAACATCTTACCATTTGTAATAGAAACAAGCATAAAATAGTCATATAGGAAAAAGCAAAATAGAAATTTTACACATCTAAATGCAATCTCTAGCAAATCAGGTCTTTTCTCATGCTAATAATAGAACTGCTTAGATTTAACAGTAGAGGACAATTACATGCCACAGAGTGGCCTGATATAAAATGAGAAACTTGTAATATCTACAAGAAAAATGACATTATTAACATTCATAGCACAACCAATAATGTACTGTATTTCCATTACTTAAGAGTAGCATTTTTTTAATCTATTCAGAGCAATTCTGGATATGAAGGTCTAATTCCTGGACACAGTCTTATTACAGCATTTGAGATGAACAGGACTATGCTGCCTCTCCTGTGCTCCCAGGACTTGTGGGCACAGACTGTGAGGGCACATTCATGTTTAATTATAATGAAAATGTCCCATAAAGAACAAGAAGGGTGTAAAATCACCATACAAAGATTTAAACTGGAAGCTGGTAAGGTTTTAATAACACAGTGTTCGTGAATTATGCTTCCAATACCACATAAATGTATTACGGGGCTTTAGTTGGTATAAAGCAGTTTATTATGGTTTAATGTATTTGAAATGAGAATGGCTGTACTTTGTGGTAACAGAAATACCAGTTATGAATCAAACTCTTAGTTTACCTCACCTAATGATAACCGCAGTTAAGGCAGATGTTTAAATGCTTAAGTGGTTTCTCTTCAGTTTGTGAAGAGAGACAATATCCATTGCCCGTATTTCCGGCAGTACAGTCAGGGAAGCCTCTCCTTCCTGGGGGACAGGACCCAGCCGAGTGCCCTCATGGAGCCTGTCCTGTCAGGGGGGCAGCTCCTGCCTGTCCCCTGTGCCCTGTGCCGAGCGCCTGCAGCCTCTCCTCACCCCAGGCCATCCCCGACGCGCTCCCGGCCCGGCTGGGCTCGGGAACCTCCTGAGGAGCCGCGGCTGCCCCGACCTGGGCAGCTCCAGAGCGAGGGGAACTGCGGGTGTGAGGAGAAGGCGGGGGAAGGAGCCCTGGGAGCGCCCCGGCCGCAGGGGCAGGGGAGGAGACGCTCCGGGCCCTCAGCAGCCCCGGAGGGCCCGCGGCGGAGCAGACTGAGCCCTGAGGGAGCGGAGCCTGTGGAGGAGGTCCCCACGCAGGGCAGGGCAGGGCAGGGCAGCAGCACAAGCTCTCGGCTGGGGATGGCAGCGGTGCTCGCTCTGTCAGGAGCCGTGGGAATGATCCCTGCAGGAACCCAGCGCGCCGAGCCCACGCTGAAAGCAGGGGCAGCAGCACACACGCTGGGGCTGGCCTGGGCAGCTCCTGTAAAAAGCTGCTCGAGCTTCAGATTCTGCTTCATTACAGGAGGAGAATCTCGGTTCTTACAGTGCAATCACCACCATAAAAAGTTGTGATTTTTTTTTTGTTTGTTTTTTTAAACTCCCATGGTGATGTACTGAGTTCTAGGTCTAGATAGCACCTCTGTAAGAATTAACATGTTAGGGAGAATGTTGAAGAAGGGAGAGTCATATTACAGGACTTTTTAGCTCATTTATAGGGAAGCATGATTCCATTTTAAAAAAAGGCCTCGTCATAATGCTGACCAAAGGGGAGCCATGACAGAGCCTGACAGCTCGGACAGCAGTCCTGACTGCTTCTTTGAGGATTTAAGTAGCAGCCTTCAAACTCAGCACCCATCCCTCTATCTGCTTTAGCTGGAAGTGAGAACATCCAAAATTTGCACAGATGGACACCTTTGGCCTCAGAACAGCTGCCAGCCCTTCAAAAGCCACAGTGATTCTGCTTCCAAGTTCCATCACTGAGAATGCATCCACAATATTGCACATAGATTCAATACTAAATGAAATATTGATTAACCTTTTCAAGTTCTGTTTAACATTTTATCTCAAATTGCCACCAACCGACCCCCTCAATACAACTGGAAAGACTTCAGTCCGTAAATCCATGAAAGATCATAATTAAAAGTTTATTTGCATTGTACATAATTTACACTCTAAATTATCTTGCAATTACAGAGGTACAGGAACTTCTTAAGAAGTATTAAAAGTTTTGAATGTGCATTATCTCCTCGCTCTTACATCAATTATTGTCAGTGACTGAACTTAACTGGCTTTGTATTCTTTATTCTGTACTGTATTTTTTGTAGCTTTCTACCCCAACAGTAAAACTCACTTTCTGGACATCTCAGGTCGCACACTTTAAAGTCCAATGCAACACAAAGCCCTCATTATACTGCAGCATCCCATCTTTAAAAACCCACAGGAGTGCTAACTGAGACCAGCCCCCTGGCCCAGCACAGGGTTTGGGATTTGCCTTCTACGGGCGCCAGCTCCACCTCCAGGTAATTCTATCCACTCCCCACCAAATTCTTTGAAGAAACAATGTGCTGATACATTAAGATCCTCTCTGAATAATAGTCACACTTCTGTCTTATACTATTGCTTCCTCTAAGACTCTAACTTCTCAAGGCCAGAAAAAAATAACAAAACAAAGAAACCCAAAACAAAAGAACCACTAAAAATACACTTTAAAATACATTTTGACATCCTATCAAAGTCTGTTTTCTGTTATGTTAACCACTGGCTGGTCAACATCCTTTCCTGGCTTTAAGGAGAGCAGCTGCCAAGAAATGGCCTTCAACTTGCTTACACTGCAAAGGCTTTTTTAGAGAATTCCCCTGCAAGAGACAAGTTCCAGCTGGATGTTATTTCATGTTATTCCCATATGTAAAACGTTTTAAAGTATATAAGTTATTTGAGCTTTAAGCCAACTGCTAAAATACAAAGACCAAAGCTTCTCCTTTATTAAGAAGACAGTACATTAGTTCTGCTCATCTCTGCTTTTGCTGAAACAAGTGAAGTTACAGCTCCCTTCACATGGCCTTAGCCACTACTCTATTGCACACTCAAGTTCCACCTTATTAGTCAGACATATTTTTTCCAGGAGAAACTCCCATCTGAATGGGAGCCTTAAACAAGAAGGGGTCCCTCCAGCACCCATCTCCTGTCACCCCCTTCTTGCTCATGGGGTAATGAATTTTCACAGTTCTTACAGTTTCATAATTATGGATATAAGCTGTAGGACTTCCTCCTATTTTTAAATAGTGCCAGCTGTCTCAAAAGGTTAAAAAAAAATCACCTCATTGTATGCAGCAGATTAATAAAAATGCTATGCATCAGCAAAACAGGCAATGTGCAGTTCTGCTTGTGGAAGAAGTTATGCAAAGCCTCCTGGTGTCAAGCAGCAAGAACAGCTCTTCTCTTACAGGCAAATCAGGTATTCCAGACATTTAGCACAGCTTTCCCTTGTGTCAGCATCTCCTGTGAACAATCCATCCAAGCAAAGAGGACACACACTTTCCACCTCTCAACAGTGGTACGCTTGAAGAAAGGCACACAGGTTTCAGTCTATATGTGCAGAAAATAAAATGCAATTAGCAGGCAGGAGAGAACAGTAGGAAGGTGCCTCAGACAGGATAAAACTGTAGAAACGTCCCTCAGGCACATCCTTGTTCAGTCATTTTGTTTGCTGGAGTTGTGTGTGTGACACAGGAGTGCTCAAGGCTGGGGGCTCAGAAGGGGTCTGCAGAAGCCTTCCAAATTCCAGAGATGTGCGATGGAGATAGTTCTACATATCCAGAGTCAGCTGAACAAAACAAATTAAATATCACCTTTGCCTTTGTCTGTATTATCAAATATACACAACAAGAAGATCACTGCATCTCAGCAGTCTGTGCTGACACCTCTCAGAAACAAGAAGAACATTCTCAGTTGCATTTCCAATTCTCCTTTTCATCAGCCTCTGAATGGGTGTGCAGCAAATCCTTTGAGGAGAAAGAAAAAGAAAAAAAAAAACAACAGAAATTTCTCTTGTGCCCACTTCTCCTTCATTCCTTAGTACAAGAGGAGGATCAACGAATCCCAACCCATCCTTTTATCCAGAGGACCAGGTAGTGTTACACAGCCCCAACACTACAGTGGATATTTTGTCACCAAGAGCTGCCCTGCTAGATGCCCTATCTGCAGTTTCATCTCTCCTGCCACTACAAGCGTTGATCTTGCTTAGAAAGAAAAAGGAATATCTTGGTGCCCACATCTCTCATCCTGGTTGCACAAGGCAGGCTTTGCTAGTGTGAGGTTTTTCTTTACCTGGCTTAGAAGCTGATGACGTCTCAGGTGTCTGTAGAACTGCAGCACAGCAGGGTCAGCTCTCACTACCTTGGGGTCAAAATCCAGAACACGGAGACCTGCAAGGCTTCGGGCTCGGGAGAGGGCTACGTAAGCCTGCCCACTTTCAAAGACACGAGACAGGGAGATTTCCACACAGTCTAGGGACATGCCCTGTCAAGGGCACAGAGAACTTTGTTACAGAGCAAACAAACCAGAACATTGTGATGTATCAACACTAACCTGCCCTGTGAGTCTGTCCAAGACATCATTTTCAGTAAAAAGTTTTGATTTTAAAAAAAGGGAATCAGTAGAAAGCAAAGGCATTTTTCTACTGTCAGGAAACTTGTAGTAGATAGTAGGATCCACTAACTAACTCCAGGTAGGCTCTTATTGCATGAAACTCCATAAATCCCATCTAATCAACACAGCAGGGAAAGAAATCCTGCTGGTTTCACTCTTAGAAGTTAACTGGAGCAGGCACCGTCCTCGAGCAGTGCTCAGGCAGACCAGAGACTGGGTTTGGGTAAGGCCCGGCCAGCCCTGTCTCATGGGTTGTCCCAGGTGCAGCAGAATTTACAGCATGGCCTAGTTTAAACTGTGGCTTGGGAACAAACCCACAGGTCCCAGGCCTTCAAGACCAGTACTTATCAAGCGTAAAGTCTTCTGGAAAGGAGAGAGTTTTGAAAATATTACACTGTTATATTGAAAAAATCCCCACTGCACATCACCAAAGGGCAAGTCAGGCCCAAAGAGCACAGCTGTGTCTCCAGCAGCTTCCTCAGACCCTGCAGAGCTCAGGGTCCCCAGTGCTTTCAGGGGAACACCATCCTCATCAGCCCACAGTTGTAAATAATGCTGCTCTGTAGTCCAATGCCAACTCTGCAGATGGCAGTGCCCTAAAGGAAACCCCAGTACCACTGACAGCCCCACAAACAAAAGAGATGCTATCTCTCTGCAGCTAGACACATCCTGGAGTTCCTCCCCAACAAGGGCCTTTTAGCTTTCCCTCCTGTTTCACCAGCAGTGCAAGCTCACCCAAGAAATAAGATTTATAATGGTGTAAAAGTCTATAGACAGCTGTATAAGAACACCCACCTGACTCTTGTGAATGGAAATGGCCCATGCCAATTTTAAAGGTAATTGCTGACGACTCAGATGAACTCCTGATGGTCCTTTGATGATCCATTTCTCCATTTTTATGAGCTGTGTGACCCCACAGAGAAACCTGACCTTAGGCAGCCCTGTAGGAATGGAAGCAGGAAAGAAGGACAGATGTATTCCTGACACTCAACAGCCAGGATATCAAGCAGCTTAAGAATACCTTTTTTCTACCTAAACCAAACCTAAATCCACAGACAGTTAATAGCATGTACTGAAATGATGTTTCCTAGTAGCGGAACACACCTACTTAAGCAGGAGAATTAAAAGCAGGTATTTTACCAGTTGAGATGCAGAGAAAAAAATACATTTTGCAGGTAGCAGAACATTATTCTTTGAGAAAAACAAAAATCCATCAAAACTTGGTTCAACAGAACAGGAAATTCAAATGAGCATACACATTTACACACAGAATACAGAACACAAGAGGCCTACAGATAGCTATAGCTGATGCAGTACATGACATCACAGCTCATGAGAGCCACAAGCTTGCAGAGATCTCTCTGCTTTCCCTCAAATTATTACCAAGCTGTAAACAAAATTAAGAAGTCATCAGCCACCAATGACAAACTGTTTTGTTATTTTCCCACTTTCTTCAACAAAAGATCAAAATACTTACTTACCCTTCTGTTCACTTTCAAACCCTACAACAACACCTCGTGCCCCATTCACCAGCCCTTGAGATACGTCCAGGTTCTTTGCTAACATCACCTACAGAGGAAATGAAAAATCTTTAATGCACTGCTTCTACAGCCTCTTCAGCTACCTGCAGCTAAACTTCTTGCCAGAAAGTACAAGCACATCAGGCTGATTTGGCAAAATCATCTTATCCTGCCTATTGCAGCACCATCTCCAATTTGATTGGAATTATTTCACAGCCTTTGCTTCCTATGATTCCTAACTACATCATTTTACAGCACTGAACAATTTACTTGAGCTATTTCTGTCCACACCTGTGAGCTCAGATCGAGGGAGCATTTTCCCCTTCACCAGACATCACCAGCCTATGCATATACAGATTTTGGGAACAGCTAAGGAACAAGTTTCCAAAGCAAACAGTGCTACTACTACTAAGTACAATCCTACATCCTTTCCACCCTGACAGCCCTAGGTCAGAGCTAGGTGCCCAGTCCAGCAAACACAGCAAGCTGTGCCATACATTTACAGGAGGGGAAGGCTGCTGTACCTGCAGCTGACACTGCAGGCAAGGACTGCTTGTGCTCTCTGCTAGTGGAAAGCTCCTAAATTTGATTGGACGTGTCTGTCAAAGTCATAGCAATCACCACTGCCCTCAAGACATGGGCCTGAACTCATCCTCTGTCTGGATAAGATTCTAAGCAGAAAAGATATAAAGATAAGGATAGAGTCTTCTCTTGGCCTGGCATAGCCATTCTAGACTAAATTTGCATTCTATATATTAATCTACTCTATACATTTCTCTGATATTCCTCCATTTTTCTTATGCCATTTGATCTGGTCTATCACACATGTATGCACACACACTTACCTGAGCTCCAAGCTTCAGCTCAACTCTACCACCCACAGGACACTGAGCATCAATTAACTTCACTAGCATTGGGTCACTGTCCAAAGCCTCAAACACGTGCACTTCTCCTGTTAAGGAAAGAAGGACAGAACTTATAACTGTTGAACATATTCTACCCAGCATTCTGGGAGGGAGAGGTTCAGCATTTATTTCTAACAGCAAATCCTCTTTTAACGTGTTCTGGTCTGCTGCTAGGACATCCTCATGCAAATCTTGTCACATCTAACAGCAGAGAGCTCACTATTGCCTCTCTTCCCTAAATAACTTCCAGAGCATGAAAAAGCACAGGGATGAAAAGTCAGCAGTAAATAAGAACTGAGCAGACAGCATTTTGAGCAGTTTCACACACTACCAACACCAGATCTCCAAAGCAGACTACGGAAAAATCCAAGGGCCAGCAAAGGAGGGAAAAAATTAAATAGCCTTTAATTCAAGTCATGGTTGGATAGAGCATGGCCTTTCTAAGATGTTATAGAAAGAAAAAGCAGGGGTGTGGATGAAATAAACTACCCAAGCTACCTCACAGGAAGCAATGAGCTTGCTGTCTCTTACAAACCAAACAGTAACATTGTGGATTTTAAAACAAAATTGTGAAGATTTTCCCCAGTCACCTCAACTCCAACACACAGAGCTTGGACTGGTGCTGCTGTGCATGACAGAACACTGGTCCCACCTGACACCCCAGAGCCCCATTGCATCCACGCAGAGCTCAGCCCCAAAGCCAGCATTTCCTCCACCAAGTTCACCTGGCAGCTGTTGCAAGCGTCTCTCATTGGTTATTTCTACATCGTCTTTATGGGTGCAGAGCCTCGTAGCCAGGATCCCGTCCCGCTCAGACCTGTGAGCAGCCGTCTGCATCAGCTGTCTGGTCACCTCCTCTGTGCACCTGACAGCCAGGAAAAGGGAATTCTTTAAAGTGATCAGGAACAGGCTGAGCAGCAGTAACCTCCACACAGCTAGATCAATCTGGGCAAGCTACAGGCCTCCAGAGAGGACAGAGAAAGGTACCTGCATAAAGTCAGAGAGCAGAGCCAGTGTGTGCCCCAGCCCTGCCCGGGCCACTGCCAGCTAGGGATCCTCTGAATTAATTCACAGACATTGCAGAGGGACCCTAGGAATTGTCTTCCATTACCAGAGCAGCATATGTGAAACCTGTCTACGTTAAGGCACTTATAGCTTTTGCCCACAGCTACACATTCCTGGCAGAACCCACAAGAGTGACAAACTGCTCTTTCCTCTGCTCCATCACTTGGGAGCAGGGATTACAAAGAGAGATGATCATCTCCTCACCTGCCTAAACGAATTGCACTGAGGAGTGAGACAAAGGTCTTGTCAGTCTGTCTCCGCACTTCAGTCAGCTCCATATTTATGTGGATGCATTTCCTCCAGCTTTTTGCCTGGAAAAATCATTCTCTTGTTAAGGAAGAGGCAGACTTGAAGTATGAGAATGAGTTTAGGAACCATTTTGTACCTGGAAGCAGAACTTGGTTTCTTCATTAGCCTTGCAGACTGGGGGTAGCTGTAAGAAATCTCCACAGATAATTAGCTGAATTCCTCCAAAAGGCTCATCCCGTTTTCTGACTGCCCTGGAAGGGATGGAAGAGAAGTTTTCAGTGTCCTCTGGAATCTGGACATAGTCAGGTCCCAGAAGTTACTTCTTAATCTATAAGTATATTCAGACCTAGACAGCCTGCAGTGAAAGATGTTTATCCCCAGCCACCTCAGAAGAACTCAAATAATTAAGCAATGCTCATACAAGACATTAAATTTGCTTTGCTTACCTACCCTAGAGGTCATTATCAGTCTGGTTCTTTAGTGGCTGTTATCCTACAGCTACTTCTCTCTGCCAAGAGACCTTTTGGGCACAGCTGTATATTCTGGACTCAGTTCTATGACAGCACTTAGCTCAGGAGATGGAGAGAACAATCAAAACAGCCATAGCTGTGAGTGAGGAGTGACATGACCTAAACCTGTCTCATGATAAGGATCGACCCAGATGCTATGATTTCATGCTTCCTTACAGTCCTGTACCAGCAGCTGCCTTGTATCCCTTCACAAAACTAAAGAAAGGAAGCAGACTGGAAGTTTATGGAAATTAAATTCTGCTAGTTTGACCTGACAATTGCTCACCTTGCCACTGCCTCCAGCTTGTCAAAGAATTTGCCATCCACCATTGAGATCTCATCAATAATTAAGTGCTGGCAGGCCAGCCAATGCTGGCGCACTCCCGGCCTCTCTGCCAGCTGAATGCACTGCTCCAGTGGAGCCTTCCCAGAGCCGATCCCTGTCACAGCACAAAAAAGCAATGCTTTAGGGTGCTGCTGATTCTTTGGAAAGGGAGTAAGAGCTCCCAGCCCGGCCGTCGGGCAGGCCATCACCTGCAAAGGCGTGGAGAGTAGTGCCCCCGATGTGACAAGCTGCCACTCCCGTGCTGGCTGTAGGGTAGGTGACATTCGGAGGGAGGGAGCCCACGATCCTCTTCAGCAGGAACGACTTCCCAGTCCCTTCGAGGGAGAAGCAGCAAGTCAACAAGGGCCGGGACTTCCCCCGGGGAGTCGATGAGAGCCGCCGGGGCCCCTCACCTGCAGAGCCGGTGAAGAAGATGCTCTTTCCGCTCCGCACGGCGCGCAGCACCGCCTCCTGCTCCGCCGAGAGCCTCGCCGGGGGCCGCCTCTCCGCGCGGGGCACCTGCGGGACAGGCCGGGGTGCGCTGTGAGGGCGGCGCCGCTACCCGGGGCCGCCCCCTCGCCCCGGGACTCACCTCGGCCGGGCGCTCACCCCGCTCCTCGCCGGCGCGGCGGCGGCCGGGGCCGCACGGCAGGTCCCGCTCCTGCACCGGGCTGATGACGGAGAAGGACGGCGGCGGCCGGTCCAGCAGGCGGGGGCGGGGCGGCGCGTCCTGCGAGCCGGCGGCCACCTTGAGCCGCAGGAGGCGGAGGAAGCGGCGCAGCGCGTCCGGGGGGCAGTCAGACAGCAGCACCTGGGCGCCGTCCGGGGCTACCCGCACCGCCGCCCGCCCCTCGCCCGCGAACCGCGTGAAGAGCCTCACGGCGTCTCCGGCCAGCACGAAGCTCAGCACCGCGGCCGCCGCGCCGCTGCCGCCGGCCACCCGCAGCACGGGCTGCCGCAGCTCGTTGCGGCCCAGCAGCACGGTCGCGTCCCGCATCAGGCGGCGGCGCGGGCCGAGCCCGCCCGGCAGCGGCTGCTCCACGGCCGCCGTGCAGCGCAGCTCCGCCGCCTCCATCGCCCCACCGGCCGTTCAAACGCGCCGCGTGCGCCGCCGCCAATCAGCGCCGGGGGCTTTAACTCGGCGGCCAATGGGAGCGGGAAGGGCGGGGCGGGAGGCGGAGCGGCGGGCGGGCCAATGAGCGGCCCCGGCGGCGGCACGCGGGCGTTGCCCCGGAGCGGCGTGGCCATGGCTGCCCGCAGCGGGAGGGAGGCGCCGGATGCGGTGCAGAACCGGCTGCACGCCGAGCGCGCCAGGCGGGAGCACCGCTTCCAGCTGCTCTTCACGCAGTACACCGTGAACCCCTTCCGTCCCAGTGAGGCCCCGCGGCCGCAGGGAACTGCCGTAAAGCCCCGCGGGCGAGACAAGCCGTGAGGGGAGTGGGGGGTGCCGGAGGCAGGGACGAGCAGCTGCAGCCAAGCGCGGCAGCAGTGGGCAGTGAGAAGGGAAAGCTGGAAAGGGCAACTGCTGGGCTTCCCTTTTGCCTGAGGAACCGGGCTGCACACTCACATTTGCCCAGGTGGTGCCTTGAGTAACTACGTAGCAGTGAGACAACTATTTAGGATGTGGAACTTAAAAATTCTGTGTTACACAGAACTCTGTGTTACACGGAGAAAAGATGAGGCAGAGGGCCCAAACACTACACCGTGTTCCTTCAGGTCCTGATCTGCTTTCTACCTACCAATTCAGTCTGTGCTAGCACAGGCAGGTGATGTGAGTAGATTCTTTCAGGTCTAGGTTTTGCAATAAAACAACGAAGGAAAATAATTTCCTGAGACTTGGCTCTCTGCAGGCCACCCCTTGGGTGGGGTGGGACTCTGATATGGTAAGCACAGGCAGCATCCTCTTGAAGGGCCTTTAGCACACTTAATGCCCTTCCCTTGCTAGAAGTTGCCATTAATCAGGATTTCTAACTAATTTTCTTCTATGCACATGCAGTTCAAGAATACATTCTCTGTACCTGGCTTTGATTCCAAATTCACATTAAAGTCATTCACCTGTCTCATTTCTTTGCAGTTCACAGGGTCACTAGGAAGCCAATGTCTTGGCACGAGAACGTACAGGAGCCCATAGATGGTAAGAAGTCTCTGAAAAGCTTGCGGTAACTACATAAGAAAATTATTAACACATAACATTTGCTAACTGTAATCATGTATGTGGAAACACCTCTGTGACCACATAAGTTAAACTCATTTATGGTTTTTTTTTGTAAAGCAGGTTCTTTTCCACTTTAAGGCCCTTTCCCACTACTTTCCATTTTCAGCACAAGTTTGCATCCATGCAACTACACTCTTATTTTTGTTTTTAATTAAAATATATAAAAACTATAAAATATATAAAATTCCTTATATTTGTACTATAACTTTTTGGCTGAGAATCTCAAGCTCTCAGGGGAAAACAAAAATACCTAGAAACATGTTCTACATGTACATGTTGCCTGCCATTGCAGATTCTACCTAACCACCACAAAGTTAAACTGCTGAAATGACTGCCTGGTCTTACTTTAGAGCACTGTTAACAAGAGCCCTTATAGCAGCTGCTCCCTTATTTCTAGCATGCTGATTTTGTCTAAAAACCTTCATGGGTCAGGTGAGGTTGGCCTGCTCTGTTCAAGGACTGGGGACAGTAGAAAAACAAACCAGGGAAAGGCTGCAGGTCTCAGGCAACTGAGAAAGTTGAGAGCTGGCATGGAGCACTGGTTTGTACTAGATGTGTAGGAAAAGTAAGATTCTGCAGCAGAGTAGACAGGAAATACCACAATTAACAGGCTAGTACTGTCAGGCAAATCTTGAAACTTCCTCAGGAACAATTCTAGTAGAAACATCACCATGCATTCTGACAATATTATTCACAGAAGCACAGAGGCTGCCTCTACCTTTGGTGTTCTAGTTGTTGCTTGGACAGTGTTACGATGTCCCATTCTAGCACATGTCCACAGGTGACTGATTTTTAAACACACTTTCATTTGTTTTTGTGTCTCCTTAAACCACAGATGAATTCCTGAATCTTCTTCACCGTGCAGCAGTGGTGCCAAGAGAGAAATACTCAGAGCCACAAACTGAAAGCCAAGAAATTGGCTGGCATACAACACCTTTGGTGAGTAGGATGCTTAAAGACTCAGCTCTTTACAGAGACGTTAACCCTGCCGCACTGAAAAATATTCATGCAGGAGAACAATTTGTGATAAACAAGGAAAACAAGAATTACAGGGAATGAGCAGAACTGTTCACAGGAAACCATTTTTTTAAAATTTACACCTAAGAAGACTCTTCACAGTGGCACAGACTTGTGAACAGGGAAGCAGTACACTTCCCCTGGGAAACCTGACTGCAAAGCATCTAGTGACAGTGACAGCACACTGCCAAATGCCACAGGGGTACTCAGGGCTGTTTATTAAAGCATTCAGCCATGAGAAATGGTGTAGTGAGCAATGTGAAGTGACGTACAGAAGTACTGTGAAAAGAAACGTGCTGCTGCACAGCATCTTTCAAACCAATTGCAAGCAGAACCATAGAATTAATAATCATGTCACTATACCCAAAGCAGATACACCAGTGAGGATTCATCTGGGGAAGTGTGAACAGGAAGAAAAGAAATATGATTAAGAAGCTGAGACATCAATCATATCTGACAAACAGCTGTGATGATGACTGGCTTTGTGGATTAGTGTTTTGGGAAAGGCAAATTTTGGCCTGTTATAAAGAAAACTAAAATAAATAAGAAAGTAAGTCAGTCTTTGTTGACTTTTCATATTATACATCAAGTAAGGTAGTTACTCATGACAAAGGTAGAGAAAGACATCCCAGCTGGGCTCTGTGGTATTAAGGAACTGCTGGTAGGCCTAGTCTGACAGAGCAGAAGCAATTAAACTTGTGTGTAGGGGAGCAAGTTCAACTTTTAGACTCAGAACTCATGATGCTGTTTAATTTGTTAAGTTTTCCTTTTTTGGCAGTTTGACCATGACAGAGCAGTGAACAGTACAGTGGTACCCTGCTCTTCTGTCATTTGGCCATTTCTCAGCAGTGGAACACCATGCATCACTGTCCCCAGAAGGGACTACTACTACTAGTTGTAGTAAAAGTACACGACTGTTTGTCATTTTTGTTTCCCAGGTTCCTTTTGACCGCACTGATATCAGATTCTACTTCCCACGCCAGACAACTGAGATCACCATCCATGGCTACCCTGCACCACTAAAGACTAGTACAGGGGGAAAGCCACAGATAGAATCTGAATGACATCTAATGTGTTAGGCCCTGCTCGTTATCTAGCAAGTGCAGCAGATTTCTAGGGAGAGACAATAGAGAAGAGAAAACTTTCATCTGTCCAGATTTGCAACCTGTGACACAAATAAACCTATCTGTAAGGCTCTGCATTCGTCTCACTGCTGTTTCTACATCCATCTACACAAATAGTCTAAAAAAACATTACAACATCTCAAAAAGCTTGAGACTTCTTATTCTGACATAGGCAACATGACCCGGAACTCAAAGTCACCAACTTCATCTTAACCTTAGTGGTGTAAAAAGCTGTCAGAATGAAGAGAACAAAGGGCAGGCTTCAGCCACAATTCACTGAACAGCTAAACAGGAGTTACACATACTTCTGTGCAAACCATTTAATGCGTTCACACACCAAAGGTTTAAGTAGAAAACAACCCTTCAACAAAACAGACAGCAAGAAGAAATTAGTGATAAGGCACTGGTTTCCACTGACTTTTTTTCTTTGCCACTGCAAAGCATCCAGCTTGCTCCACAGTTAGCTGCTTGATGACAGCAGAAACACATCTTGCAACACAAAGAAACACAGGAACCCCACTAGGGAGCACAGTTCTCTCAGCGGGCTCGGTTCTTCATTTTCTGTCTTGCTCTCTTTCCAGGTCTCTTCTGCAAAAAAAAAAAAGAGGACAGATTCAGATCTTTAGTTTCATGATCTCCTTCTTTGTTCTAGCTCAATAGCCTAGGAAAGATACCAAGGAGAGGGTATTTGTCAGAACATCTGGAGAGGGAGATTTTGCCACACAGGTAGCAAACAGCACTTTTTAATTCCCCTTCTTATTTTCCTGCTGATACCAAACCACTGTCCCCAACACTGTTAGTAACTCAATTATGCTTAGCTCCCAAAGACAGGCATCACTTCCAGATGCTGGAGGCACCCATCATGCACTTCTCTCTCCCTACCAGACATGGCCTGGCTTCCTAGCCAACCAGGATCATTTTCTTGCAACATTTTACTTACATTAAGGGCTTTTTTCCCTCCTTTTCCTCCTTTTCTTGGGCCTTTGTTGTGAGCCACTTTTGCCTGGAAGCTGGATACATCATTAAAGCTCTCCTTTGTGTTCCACTTTGAGCCCTTCTTCTTCCCACCAAAACCGAACTTCTGATTTTTGTATCGTCTTTTGGCATTTGGTCTGAAAAACAACAACCAGCATCACTGCCTCCGTTCCTTGTTTCAGGAAGCTCTCAAGACACACATATATATACACTTATCTCCCATCAACCATCATAAACCTTTCCCCTCTTAACAAAGATGCAGAAATTAGTACATTTCA
This sequence comes from Prinia subflava, assembly GCF_021018805.1. Taxonomy (NCBI): domain Eukaryota; kingdom Metazoa; phylum Chordata; class Aves; order Passeriformes; family Cisticolidae; genus Prinia; species Prinia subflava. The sequence continues at coordinate 11,087,882 of NC_086256.1, read as the reverse complement.
GTCTCCGTTCCATTTTAACCATACTGTTCTTCTCTTTAGGGACAGAAAGCCACCTTGGACTTACTTTAAACAGAACAGTTTTCTTGTTCCCCAAAACTATCCCCTAAAAAGACTGAAGAAATCAGACATTCTGTGTTTAACTGTCTTTCGTTTCTGGTCTCACCCCTTCTTTGCCCGTTGATTTGCGTTGCCTTTTTTATTCCCTTGAGATGACGTCTGCTCTTCCTCTAGAAAGTCCAGCTTGTCAGAGAGACCTGCAAGAGCAAAAATATCACAGCTACACCTCAGAAAATACAGATTTTCAGTCTAAGCAAGTAACAACAGGTCACCCTCCCTGAAGAACAGCTGCTTGGGAAGCTTTTCACTGCCACCAGCACACAATTGTGCACAGCAGCAGCTTCCCAGCCTCAAGGCCCAGACGCAGTGACCACATCACACTGCCCTATGCTGCTCACACACCGCTCCTGCCCTCACACATTTGCTTTCTAAGACAAGTTGACTTTACCTTTCTGGTATTTCTTGACTGCATTCAACATATTTTTCTTCTCCTTTTGTCTCCTCTGCAGAACCTCAACTTGCACCTGAGATTAGAAGCAGAATGTTAGCGCTGTTCCTTGCAGTGTCCCATACTTTTTTTTTTTAAGGAATCCTATCTTTTTTTTCTGTTTTCCTTCAGAGCAGCTAGACAGAAGACTAGACAGATTCTGTGTGTTTTAGCCAGACTCCTGTGGTCTCACTTTTCCAGCTCCCCACTCTAAATTCTTGTCACAGATCCTTTTCCACATATCCCTTTTGTAGCTCCTCACCTTCTTGCCATATTTTCTCATTGCACGGAGTTGTTTTGCTTTCTCAGACCTTTCCATTGCTTCCTGTTTACTCTTAAGTTTCTGTCGAATCTAGTTAGAGAACAGAAAAAAAAAAACTTATCAGTAACACCAACGAAAAAAAGAGAATCTTAAAATTTCTGTGCGGTCCTGAAGTCAGCGTTTGTGACCTATCTATGAGTGTAAAAAAGAAAATATCTCTCAATCAGATAATGACTATAAGGCATACCATCCTCTCAGCTCAAGGAACAGTTAGTACAGAAATTCCTGAAGTGATCTATAGTGAAAATCTGGCTAAAAAGACAAAACTCACACAAGAGAGAGCCCTATAATGTGCTCTAATGGAATTGAGTGTATCTTGTCAGTCTGAGAGTCTATTTGGGTGTATAAAGAAGACTTGATAGTTTATTTCTTCTCATTATTAAAAGTAAACCACTGAAGAAAAGTCAACAGTCCTGTAGAGAACATCTTTTCTGTTCCCTCCGTGTCCACATTTTTATAAGGATGGTGCCTTATGAAGAATTACAAAGATTTCAACACAGATCTTCATGATTCAGTCTAGTGACTCCGGTAGGAGATAAAAACTGGTTTTCAATGGAAGTCAGCAAAAGAGGAGAACAGTCGTGCAGGATTGACTTAAGCCTTAGTGTGAGCTAATTATCGTTCTTCATCTTATCTAGAAAGGTTCCATCACAAAGCAAACCAGTGACCCAATGACACATGAACCTTCAAACTACACTCCAGCTCATGTTTGTTTAATTTATACAATTTTTCCAAATCTAAACCAAAAATACAGTTCCATTTTGAACAAAGACTACAGTCAGGAAGAAAATGTGTGAAAGTCTTATTTCCAATCTAATTTTCTATCCAAAACAGATTCATTCAGTAATTTACAGTTTAAAATCACAGAAAACCACAATACACTGGCAATAAACAAAAGGTGATACTTAAATAGAAAAAAAAGGATTGCATTAAAGCCACAGTCAACTGCAAGTTTTATGAGAAAGAGCAAAAACACAGGCAGCTTTACATCCACTGTTACACATACTAAGAAAAATTCTCCCTTTTTAATATTAAATACATTCAGGAAAAAGTATAAATCATGCTTTTCTACTTTATCATCCAACCTATTATAAAAATCCCCACATTGCATTGAAATACCTAAACAAAATGAAACCTCCTGCAACAAACCCAATCATTGTCACAGGAATCAGAAAAGAGATGACCATCAGCACTCACACATCACACCTTAAATTTAATCTCTACCACAGACTAAAACGCACACATTACAGGAAAGAAAGACATTAATTGCATGTACCTTCTGCATCTGTTGGTCTGATTTGGCCATCTCTGCAAAGTAATCATCCGGCCTCCTCGTGGGAACCTGCAGCTTCCGCAGCCGAGGGAGGGCTTCCAGGACAGCGGCCTGCGCCTGCCGGTAGCTGGGAGAGAGCACAGCACCGCCGTCACTGCACCGCTGTCACTGCACCACTGCCACTGCACTGCTGACACCGCACCGCTGACACTGCACCGGCGCTGCCACTGCACCGCTGACACTGCACCGCTGACACTGCACCGGCTCTGCCACTGCACCGCTGACACTGCACCGCTGACACTGCACCGGCTCTGCCACTGCACCGCTGACACTGCACCGCTGACACTGCACCGGCACTGTCACTGCACCGCTGACACTGCACCGCTGACACTGCACCACTGTCACTGCACTGCTGACACCGCACCGCTGACACTGCACCGGCACTGCCACTGCACCACTGACACTGCACCGCTGACACTGCACCACTGTCGCTGCACCGCTGTCACTGCACCACTGCCACTGCACTGCTGACACTGCACCGCTGACACTGTACTGCTGTCACTGCACCGCTGACACTGCACCGCTGACACTGCACCACTGTCACTGCATCAGCTCTGCCACAGCACCACTGCCACAGCACCAGCTCTGCCACAGCAACGCTGTCACTGCACCGCTGTCACTGCACCGCTGTCACTGCACCGCTGTCACTGCACCGCTGTCACTGCACCGCTGTCACTGCACTGCTGCCACTGCACCACTGTAACTGCCCCACTGTCACTGCACCGCTGTCACTGCACCGCTGTCACAGCAACACTGCCACTGCACCGCTGCCACTGCACCACTGTCCCTGCACCACTGTCCCTGCACCGGCCCTGTCCCTGCATGTCGGGCACCTCACAGTGCTGACACAAACTGCTCACACCAGCACGCTGATACTGGCATCTAGCAAGCATTGGTCTGGAATTATATCAACATTCTGTGATATACATCCAGTGCACAGAAAGCAGCTGAGGTGCCAGTATAGTACTAACATTTACATCTTGCTCATATGCATTTCTCTGATTTCCAGTTAGAGGTTTTTTTTAATGTTGGAATATAAAAGGCAAAGCAAAACCAGAGAACCATAAGAGCACCAAAACAAACTCAGAAAGAAAAATCCGCATCCTGTGTTAAAGTGTTAGTCCTGCAATCAAGGAGCTTTTAAAATAAACTTCTCAGCAAAGGATGAAATCTGCTATGAAGAGGGAAGTTATTTCTTTTCAGCCCCACAGCAGTTAAATATACTAGCACTATTTTGTAGTTATTCTGGAAGACATTCAGAGCCATCGAATGTAAAACAACACGGCCCATGAGTACCACAGTGACAGCCAGTGTAGCAGACTGTAGCACACTAGTGAAACATCACTCCAAAAACACAGCAACACACGGGGACACTCACATGAAATCTCTTTTTGACACTTACAAGCTCATCTCTCTCTGGAAATCGTTCTCAGGGTCAACGGCCTCAGACGTGGAAGCACTCTGAGCAGCGGGGTCCGTGACCGGGCCCAGGGTCACGTCCAGCCTTTCCACCCACGTGAGCTGCTGCCTGAACTCGGCCAGGCACTGCTTCAGGCCGTCCTGTGAAAGGAGCACGGCTCAGCACAGCTCCGCACGGACCGATCCGCACGGCTGGCCCGGCTCAGTGTCCCCGTCACACCGCGGGGGTGACACACCCGAACCCTCCCCGCAGGGCAGGGCACCGGAGCCCGCCCGCCCCGACCCCGACTCCGCCGAGCCTCCTGCGCCCCGCACTCGGCGCTGGGGCCGCGGGCCTGGCCCGGGCTGTCCCCGGCCCCGCACTCCGCTCACCGCGTCATTGCGCCGCTTCGGCCGCTCCTCCAGCACCACGTTGAGCCCCGGCTTCAGCGCGCCCCTCGCGAAGGCCTCCTGGAGCTGTGGGAGAGTTCGGTCAATCCGCGCCGCCGGCACCGGGGGGCATTCCCCACCGGCCTCGCCACCGCGGCCACGGGCTCACCTCCGAGTCCGAGAGCGAGGAATCCTCCGAGTCCGAGCCGGAGTCCGAGAAGGAGCCGCGCCGCGCCACCGCTGCCGCCATCGCTGCCGCCGCGTGCGCCGCTTCCGGCCGCGTGCGCCGCCGCTTCCGGGGCCGCCGGGGCCGCGGTCACCACGGCGACAGCGGCGGCGGCAGCGGCAGCGGCATGGCGGGGACGGCCGTGCTGCCCGTGGCCGTGTTCGGCTGCCGGCCGCGGGTGGCCGGCGGTGTCTGCTTCCTGGAGGAGCAGGTGGTGCTGCACGCCGCGGGGGCGGGCTGCCTGCGGCTGCACCTCCAGCACAAGTGGCACAACTTCATCCCAGGTGGCACCGACCCCGGTCCCGACCCCAACCCCGGGCCGGTCCCGACTGCGGCCCGCCCTGACCGCTGTGCTCCCCGCAGGCACGGAGAAGAGCCGGGGCGTGCGGGCGCTGGCCGTCAGCCCCGACCGGCGGTTCCTGGCGGTGTCGGAGGCGGCGGGGGAGCAGCCGGTGCTGGCGGTCTATGAGCTGTCGGCGGAGCGGGCGCGGCGGCGGAAGGTGCTGGCCGCCGAGGAGCTGCCGGTGCGGCAGAGCGTGTCCCTGGCCTTCTCCCCCGACAGCCGGCTGCTGGCGGCCGCCACGGGCCCCCCCGAGGGCCACCTCGCCTGCTGGCTCTGGGAGAAGCAGCAGCTGGCGGCGACCGTCCGCGTCCAGCCCGCGGGCGACGGCCCCTGCCAGGTAATGGCTGCGGCTCCGCCTGCTTCCAGCACTTCAAACCCGAGCTGTGCCTCGGCTCTGCGCTCATTATTAACACTCCTGTTCGCAGTCGACTGCTTCTTCGGGAGCACACTTCACTTTTCAAAAAGGTGGATAAAACTATCAAACTAGTTCAACAAGTAGCAGGTGCGAGGCTGGACATACGTCCATCCTTCAGGACATGTGCACAGTGCATTTTCCCGTGGCCACATAGGTTTTATCCACAAGAGGAGGGGGCTCCACACTAGATTTCATACTGTTTCTCTGACCTTTCTTGACTTCTGTTGTTGGCTTCCCTCAGCGATAGGACACGAGGCTAAATAAAGTTTTGCATTGACCCATAATGGACATTCTCATATCTGTATCTGTTGTATCCCATGAGATTCTCTTGTAGCCCATGAGATCTATGTTACAGGGCCAGTTCAACAGGCCAGTGAGAGTGCAATGTGCCCCTTGTGTCCCTGCAAAAGCACACACTAAATGTATGGGCTATGTTCCGTAGTTGTAATACACTTCCTGGAAGTTCTCAGGGCACCTTTTCCCTCCTGCATTCTTCTGTGTTCAGATCAGAGGAGAAGAGTGCCTAGGAACAGGCTGAAGGCACACAAACGATTTCTGCATCCAGCTTTGGGTGCCCCTTTTTAGATTCCTTCATGTAGGGAGGTCAGATACTTTTGGTACATGTGTCAGCTGGACTCCAGCTGCTATTTTTTCTGGGGTACAGCGACAAGCAGAGGCTGCCTGAACTACTGAACTCATGAGCTCAATTCCTAAAGAGAGGGGAGAGACTGGCTGTCTGAAGTCCCATTAAGCATAAAAAAAAGACTGCAAACTACCCCTCCTGTCCTTCAGGTTGAGTATTGTGATGGCTATCCATCATTTCCACAAATAAACACCTAATTATGTGAATTCATGTGCATACTGATAGCCTGAAATACAGGAATACAGAACTTATTCCTGGCCTTTTGAAAACAAATGGTTCCACTTTTCAGGAAGCTTGCTACTGGGAAAAAAAATTTAATCAGTACAGAGGTATTTTTGCCTTACTTTTGTAATTTAATTTGGATAGGCACACTTTCGAATGGGGGAAAACTGCAGCAGGTAGTTATGGTGGCTAATTCGCACTCTCTTTGGTATTCTTGTATGTTTCTATGAACCATCTTGTCTGTTTTCCTGTATCTGGCATAAAAAGTCTTCAGAACAGGTATATTTGCTTATTTATGAACATAGTTGAAAAAAAAATACTTCCTCTCTCTCTCTCTTTTTTTTTTTTTTTCCCATAGGTGAGCTTTAATCCTCAAGACAATTCCCAGGTTTGTATAACTGGAAATGGCTATTTTAAACTTTTCAAGTACAGTGAAGGATATTTAAAGCAGATGAATTTGCAAAGGGGAGAGCCAGAAAACTACTTGTGCCATGCCTGGCTGTCCAAGGAGGAAGTTCTATGTGGCACTGACAAAGGCAAACTTAGCTTGTTTGAAACTGGAGAGCTGCACTGGGAGACCAGTTTGGAGTACAGAAAACCACACAGGGAACTAGCAGAAGATACAACAACAAAGGAAAATGAGAGGTAAATCTGTTAAATATTATTAGTAACAGTTACATGCTTTTGCCTGCAGATTAGTTACCTCCTCCTTGTCCAGTTTATGAAGTCAGTTGATGCTTAGCAATTTTTGATTTGTGCTTCTTTATTTTTAAGTCTTTATGCATTTCCTAATTGCATTTCTGGTGTTTTTAGTGGACTGGCCTTTGAAGAAAATGGTTTACAGCAGCATTCTTTGCCTCAAATATCTGCAGTTGCAGCATATTCCAAAGGCTTTGCATGTTCACCTAGCCCAGGAGTTGTTCTTCTGTTTGAGAAGACCAAGGAAAAGGAGGTCTACAAGGAGAGTCAAGAAGTCTGGGTAAGGAGGAAAAAAGCTTTTATAAGCCCTGTTTAGAGAACTGTGAGTGTTTCTGATTCAGTTATTAATAACAAATTTTAGCACACTGCTAAATTGCACTGTAAAGATTAGCTAACTGTCCTGGTGATGCTGAAAGGAGTTGCCAAAGGTCACACTGACAGTCAGTGCCTGATGACCTTTTGCAAGGTAGTTCTGTATGTTCCCTTTCCACATATAAAATGTGCTTTGAGGCTGCTAAACTTCAGGAAAACTTTAAGAAACTTTTATCTGGGGAGACTTTTGGGACTGAGAGATAGTTTACATCAGTTTTGAAGAACCTGGCTGCTTGTTTTTTTCCAAGGAGAAGCTTTTCTTCCCTCAGGTATTTATTAGAGCTGTCATGAGACCTGTGCACTCTTAAATAATCCTTCTAACTGTTCTATAGCAAACTGTGCATTGACCTATTGAAATCTCTGGGTAAGAACATTTAACTCTAATGAGTTGGTCAAGACTCTCATTCTAAAAGGTCAGATCTTCCCTATGCATGAGACCCTGTAATAAGACTTATCTATTTTAATGATACATTAAAAGAACTGTTTTTCTGAAATCACAGTTTTTAGGCAGTTCTCATTCTGACACTTGCTAGGTTTTTTGTTGATATTTTTCTACTACCATTTTAATTCTTGTTTGGTGCAGTACTTCAGATTACTGCTGAAATGTCCCCTGAGGCTTTATTTCAGCTGTAATGTTACAGATACCGTTAGGTTGTCCTCTTGTGGTCTGTTCCCTGCCTTGCAGTAGTTATGTGCTATTAAATATCCAAGTTGTCTTGCTGATATTATGTATGTGCTTATTAGAGGAGCATTACAACAAAAGTCTGTGTGTGTGCATGCCTACTACCAAAACATGGAAACCTGGCACAACCCACGGGGTGCCTTTCTCGTGCAGCTTCCTCAGGACCAGTTCAGCACTGAGCCAAAGAAGTCAGGCAGACAGGACATTACCTGTATATGCTTCAGCCCCTCTGAGGAAACGATGGTCGTTAGCACAAATAAAAACCAGCTCTACATGTTTACCATGTTCTCCACCAAACTTGTAAGGGTAAGTGCGGTTCAGTCACCTTCCACAGCTTTCATGTCCAGTATTGTAATGATACAGGCTAGTCAGTGTTGTTTTCTGTGATGATTTCTCATTAAATCCTTCAAATGGACCCTTAAGCTCAAGATATGGAGTGCTCAGTGTGCCTCTCTGAGGGCAGTATATTCTATACCCCCTTGCTCAAACATCCCTCCCTGTGAATAGCTGATGCTATTCAGCAGAATGATAGAGGACACTTAAGATCATTTAACGGTGCCTTTTACTGCTGAACCACTTCACTAAGGCTTTAACTGAGATAACCTCAATGTAACTGTGTGGTCCCTGCTCCACTGTAATATGCAGAAACTTTATTGCAGTGATAGAGCTGGAACAGCCATGGGAAGGAATCTCATTCATCTCTAAAATGATAGTTGTTGAAGTCCTAGCTAGAAGTGAAACCTCTTTGGGAAATACAAACAAAAGGAAAAACCTTCCCTACTCTGAAGGAATTAAATAATATAGAAGGAATTAAAAAAGACAAGTGAAAAATGTGTTATCATGAAATAGACAGATGGAATTGCATACCTAACCTGTGTACAGGCATACAGAAAGATCTGTACAGGAAGAGGGGTTGCAGGTAGGGGTCCTGTTTCCACATGCAGCCTAAAATTTCATTGGTGTTTCACTTCCAGCATGTGGTAGCTAGACATTCTAGTGATGTTTTCTATCACTCAGCACTTGAGGTTTTTTAAATATCTGCATGACCAGAAGGTATTAACTGAATTCTTGCAGGTCCAGTTTTATTTATTTATCTAACTTGCCTTTTGAAATATACCTACAGTTATGTTCTGCTCTCACTGCTCTGCCCTGCATCATTTTTTTGATTATTACTTATAAATTTAAAACTAACATTGTTAGGTTTTTAGCACTGTTATGTTCAGGCCAGTGCAGTGAAAAGATGCAAAGACTATGACTAATTTTTTTTAATCTGACTTAATGCTTGCAATAAAATATTTGTGATATCTTTATGTTCTTATTCCTTCTCAGGAGAAGATATCTTATTTTGCATATATGAATTTCCCATTGCATTCTAATTCAATCACTGGTCTGGACATGTGTATTTGGAAACCCATTCTTGCTACGTGTTCCCTGGATAGATCTGTCCGCATCTGGAATTACAGAAGGAAGTAAAGAGTTGTTTGTAGTTGTTATTACCTCTTGCTTTTTTGTATATTGTATTTAGGAGGCAGCAGCAGCAATCTCATATGAATGGGAGTGTTGTTCTGGTGAAATTCTTGTTGTGGTGTGGGATGTAAATGGTATTACTGACATGATTTGGGGAATGTGAATGTGCAGTGCCTTTAAAACTGATGCCAAAAGAACACAAAGCCTTTTCTATTCAGCTATTTTTGTGTTAGACTTCTTGTGTTTTTGAAAACACTCTTTAGGAAAGTTTCATTCACTTTTGTCTCAAGATACTGTTCTCCCATATCCTGCTTCTTAGGCATAGTTCTTCAGGAAAATTACTCCAGCTCTTGAGGTTCCCTGGAGGGAAAAACAATCTCAGGAGATGCTTGTGTAGGATTGCAATCAGCAATTAATTCACCTCCTTCATTATATTACAGTACACAAGGATTTGCTCTTGCACCTTCCACACCTTCTCTGTGAACCAGAAAATCAAATTTGCCTTTGTTTCCTGTAACATCTCTGTGATCCTTACATAACTGAATAACAACACAGTTCCTCGAGGACAAGGCAGAGTCAGATTTTAGCTGCAGGTGTCCTTGCTGGGCCAGATAATACCCTGGCAAGTGTGCAATGGGGAGTTTGTCCTATTCCATACTGCTCAATGGTTTTCTCTTTCAGCACTTTGGAGCTGTGTAAGGAGTATCAGGAGGAAGCATACACAGTATCACTTCATCCCACTGGCCTTTTCTGTTTGGTTGGGTTTTCTGACAAACTACGATTTATAAATCTGCTGTATGAGGACATGCGTGTTTTCAAGGAGCTTGCTGTGAAAAAGTGTAGAGAGGTAAGGAGTGGCACAAAAATGAAATTGGGGAGTTATGGAGAGCAGAGTGGTGAAGAACGGAAAATAAAACCTTCTCCAAACATCCTAGTAGGATATAGGGTGTCCTGTATCAAAGCTCAGAGAAATTGATTCTGACTGTTGAAGAAAGGCCCAGAGACTGCTGTGTAAATGTGGACCTGGGAAGCAACAGAAGGGATAATTTGCTCAGAAATACTCCAGAACTGAATTTTATAGGGGAAACAATTGATTAAGAAAACTATAAGTGTCTAATTATGTCATGGAGTTTTCTTTTCATGCTACAATTTGATATTAAAGGATGTAATTGAAATTCAATGCATGAATGTTTTTATCCATTCCATCTACAGTAATGGGTGGTTATGTTCTTTTTGTAGTGCTCATTCAGTAATGGAGGCCATCTTTTTGCTGCAGTTAATGGAAATGTGATTCAAATTTATTCCAGCATCACCTTTGAGAATGTTACTAATCTGAAAGGACACACTGGGAAGGTCAGTAAACAAATCTTATATAGTACAAATTATGAATGTATTAACTAGTTGATAAGATGCATTTTGAAGAGGTAAAGTACTATTTTGTATCTTAAGATGGCCCCAAAAAGTAAAAACAGAAATAGAAAACTCAGTTTTCATTGGTCAGAAGGCAAAAAGTTCATGCACTAGATACATCTGAAGACTCTGCCCTTAATTTGGAGGGGAATGATTGGCAGCTGGATGAACAAAATAAAATATCCCAGTAATATATTATTAAAATAAATTCTACTACTCCATACTGAAATGAACTTTTTCCTGATAGTGTGTTCATAAGGTAGTTCTTACTGGGTTTGTTTTTTTCTAATGCTAAAATAGAATTGGTTGAGAAAAATCTAGAGGTTTCTCAGTAAGACTTTGAAGTATGATTCTGAAGTTGTTGTGGCTTTACCAGAACAATGACTCCATGCTATGTCTATAATATACACATCAAACTCCTTGGTGTGTTTTGCTTTTGGCAGGTACATGCAGTTAAATGGAGTGCAGATGACACTAAATTTGTCTCCTGTGACACACATGGTGCTGTGTGTGAGTGGAATTTGTTCACAGGTAAAAAGGAGTCAGAGTGTGTGCTCAAGACCTGCATCTACAGCAGTATTTCCCTGACTTATGATGCCAAAATTATATTTGCTGTTGGATCTGACCGAACTCTCAAAGAAATTTCAAAGTCTTCGGTGAGCTAACAAACTCTCTAGGATTTTGCTACGTTCTCTGGGGAGGGTACAGGTGCTTTGCTTTCCTTGGCATCCATTTGGTAAATAGGAATCGGTCTGGTTTTGTAAGCTGTGATATTTACTGACACTTTTGTGTTCTTATGTGCTTTACAATGAAACCTGAGGTTTTGTTGTAGTTTTATATTTTTGTAATTTTGCTTGGATTTACCTAGAAATCTTCTAATCCAGCTAACAAACTAACTAGGCAATATTGTATCAACTGTTCTGCTGAAATACAAGTGTATCACATCTACCACTGTAGCTACCTGCATTTTTTTCCAGAAAGCTAGTAAATTGTATGTGATAAGCATTACATCTTTTAGATCACACATCAGCCATTTGGCTTGAAATTTCAGTACTGGCAGCTATAACAAATATAGAGATTTTATATCTAAATATTTCTTTTAAATCTAAAATATATTTTTAAAAAAATGTATAAAACTTAATACTAATTACTGTTACTTCTCTAGGCATATAGATTCTTTTAACTGCATTATGTGCTGCAGGCTCATGCAATATGTAATCAAATACTTCATGTAACGTGAGGGTTTTGTGTGATGGTCTGTGCTGTTGGGTGATGTTGTAGATCCAGCATGAAGTGCCTGCCCACGACGTTGTTTACACGACTGTCGCTGTCTCTCGCTCGGGGCGCATGATATTCGTTGGTACATCCCTGGGGACAGTTCGAGCTATGAGGTACCCATTACCTCTGAAGAAGGATTTCAACGAGTACCAGGCCCATGCAGGTGCTGTTACAAAGGTAGCACAGAGTTCTTTCTTTTCCCTGTGGTCCCAGCTGCACATAGCTCCTTTAGGGATGATTCTCCTTTTCAATTCATAGCATAATGTGTTAAAATTAAGGCTGAGTCTGCACATGGGGAATAATATTGCAGCATTCATAGAAGTCCTGTCTCTAGATATGTCAGGGAATAAGCTGTTGGCAAAAAGTGACTTGCACCAGATTACAAAATATGGCATATTGAATGGAGAACTTTGATACAGCTCCTTCTGGAAAGAGGAAGGTAATTTTGTCATAGAATCGTTTAGGTTGGAAAAGAGCTTTTAGGTCATCAAGTGCAACTGTTAACCCAGCACTGCCAAGCCCACAGTAAACCTCAAGCACCACACCTACACATCTGTTAAACATCTCCAGGGATGGTGACTGCACCACTTTCACTTGTAGAGAGGCATCACATTTGCCCATTTCCAGACAGCTGAGACTTCTCTAGTGAGCCAGTACTGCTGCCAAATGACTGACAGGGCTCAATGGGCACTTCTGCCAGCTCCCTCAGTGTGCCTTGGTAGGCCCTCATTCTCCAGGAAGCCACATGTTCTGTGTTGTTAAGACTGGTCATAATTTTGGTATTTGAAGTATCACTGTCAACTACAGCACCTTGACTTATCCTTGCACAGTCCAGCATTAGAATATGCACTTGAGTTACTGTAACTGTACGTTCACCTCAGCTGCAAGCTGTATCAGCTCCCAGCTACTCTATGCCAGATGAGGCAGCCACAGCAGGTCTGGAGAAGGTGACAGCAGTTACTACTACTTAGTTCTTGGTGAGCTTGTAGTTTCAAAAGAAAATATTTAGCCATCTGTCGCTCAGTCAACTTCTCAAAATAAAACACTGGGGACCTTTGGAATTGTCATATAAATTGCCTGTCTGTGCTATAATTGTCTAGAAGGTCTTTTCTCTTTCAGGTTTTTAAAAATCTTCCTATGGCTTTGAGACCAGAAGCAGATCCAGTGTCTACACATATTCTTTCCCTTTCCTTTGTTGTTTCAACTGGTGTGGAACAGGAGTAGAAGACACAATCAAACTGTTGGGACTGTGTTATTATTCCCACTGTTGACTTTCTGGGGTAGAAATGAAGAGAGTATGTGGGTAGGGAGAAAGATGTGGTGTAAAGTAAAACTGTGTCTCCATTCTTCCATGTCTCATCTATTATTTTGTTGTCTCTTCCTTCTAAGATGACAGTAACAAGTGATGACCAATTTCTACTGACTGCCTCAGAGGATGGCTGTATATTTATCTGGAAAGTGCATGATAAGGAAGGCGGGGAAGTGAAAGAACAGGAACTTGAGCATGCTGAGGAAGTGTTGATCATGAGATCAGATATAGATGAGAAGGTAGGAGGAGCAACTTGTGCTCACAATCCTATAAACCGTAGGATTTCTGTGAATTGCATTTGCATGATGCTTGTTACCAGCCAGTCCTGTATGGCTTGCATGGTAAAGAGGTTACACTCTTTACCAAACACTGCAAGTTGCTGCAGTGGCTTGTCAATGTGCAAACAGCATTGTACAAATCAAGAGTGTGGAGAAAGGTTTGGATTTTTCGCTAATAGTTTCCCCAATCCCTTGAAAACTCTTTTAATGGAGTAGAGAAGTCAGAAGATGCATTTCTATAAACCATCTTGTAAGACAGCAAGGGAAATTTACTTCTAGAACTTCTTGGTCATCTGTCTGAAGATTCTCTGTAAAGGCTATTGTTCATAAATATGTGCATGTAATTAAAACATCCTTAACAAGCTGTTGCTAATGGTGAATATTCTCTCTCTTAAAACTGTTTTCTCATCCATGTCCTAACAGAATCAGGCAATACAAGACCTTCAGGTTTGTGTGAGAGATCTACAGTTAGAAAGTGATTACGAGCTACATCTCAAGGACATGTACTGTGAAGGAAAAATAAAAGCATTGGAAGAGAATTTCACTCAGGAAATAGAGTCCCTTAAAACTAAACACCAGGTATGATTCATGTTGCAGAACCAAATACTAAGAAATCTTTTACTGAAGAGTTGAATTCAAGCTTGCATTACATATGTAGGTATGCCATACAGCATCTGAAATAATTCCTTTCCAGTTTAAAATGTTCTTGGTATTTATAAAGCATGAAACTACCCTTGAGTCAAGCATCTTATAGATACAAGGGGATGCAAGAGTTCTCCTAGGTAGCCTGTAACTATCTTCACATAAAACCAGCACAGTAAATACTGCTTGAGACTGAGGATCAGCAGTAGAAATGGCACTGTGCCTTAAAAGCTCCTTTCCATATAAGGCTGCAGCTGCCGCAGGATCTAACAATTATTCTCCTTAATGCTGCCTTTTTTATCTGCTGTCTGCTTAGATTTTTAAGAACATCTGCTGAGATTCCTTGTATGTTTTTTGAAAATAAAAGTAAAATATATCCCAGATGTCTTCTGTTTGTGTGCTTATTGATTTCCTTGTGGTCATGAAGCAGGACTCCCCTGAAAAGCAAAGGCTATGATAATTCTTCATGGTGTCTTATTTATCTGTGTCTAATAATGCTATTCTGTCCATCAGTCTGGTGCACACACTGGATTTCTGACCTGTAATTTGTTATATTTCTGGATGTCTTTTAGATGTAGAAGGCAAAGATCCTGTAGTAATTTCTCTGGCAGTAAAACATCTTGAAGTAAGGGGTTATATATCACAATTCAATCCTGTCCACCTCATGTTCTTTTTCAGCTTTTGGGTAAATACTGTCCTGTACTGGTGATTTGTTACTTATTTTGTTGAGTTGTGCATAGTCCCTCCAAGCAATATTTCTGTTTGACTCCACACACAGGAGTTCAGTATGAAAGCTTGCCAGGTTACTCATTAGTTGTAGTAATTTACAGGTTTGTAATTTTCAAGTGCTCTTTTTATACCTCTCTTGTCTTTTGGCCCTACAATTGTTCTACTAGGTTTTTGATATACATTTTTTGAGGAGGTTTAATTATTCATTTTAATGTTTTCTTCAAGTATTTTTCAGATTCTTTGGCCTTCAGTCTCATTGTGGTTCTTTTTGTCTAAATAACCTGAGTTTTAACCTTTCTATTTTTCCTCTCTTTTGTAGAATCTAACCTTGTACAAGAAAGCCATTTAAATTCTTGTGGATTCCTCTACCTCTGTTTTATCTCTGCTGGTTTCTTCTGCGGTTCTTCAGGTCTTTTCATAAGTAGTGCTTGGCTATAAAGTTATAATAATTTCAGCTACACTGAAAATTCTTTAGACTTCCCGATTATAGGCTTGCAAACAAATGCCTTTGAAGGTGATTAAAAGTTCTCTAGGCAGGCAAGTTGTACTTCCTGTCCAAGTATCAGTACATGTTAAGATTAAACTGAATGACAACTTTAGATTTGGGGCTAACCTTTTTAGTTGTATACATCAGACAAATGGAATATTTCTGCTTATGCAAGACCCATGCAGATGTTGCGAGAAGAAAGTGAAAATATTGTAACTATGGTACAATTCCTAGCATCTTTGGGAAATTTCTCAGCTGTCTTCTTGCTCCAGTTCTGTGCTTTTTTAGAAGATTAAGTAATTTGTAGTGGCAGGCTGACATTCCAAGTGAATGGCATTTAAAATTCACTCTTGCTTAGGTTTTATGTCATACTATGCAAATGCCAGCATTTTAAGACCTCAAAGTTGCTTCAAGTGAGACAGGAAGCAGCTTGAACTTTAAATCTGGACAATAATTTATGGAACTGCAAAGGCTCCTTGAGCAGGCATACACAAAGGAGTTGAGGCTTTTGTAGCTCATAAACTTTTCTTTTTTAGATTAGGATCTGTTCCTTGTATTATATGAACCCTGATTGCTGCTTTTCCTTAGATTTCCTTAGCTTAACTTGTCAAAACAAACTAATATGTGGGAAAACTTGTTGTAGTGACACATGGCATCTCAATTTTGGTGAGAGATTCGAAACGTATTTCTGTTGTGTATGTATTCTTTCACAAGAGCAGAAACAATTGCTTTGTCTAGTTTCAAATTAAAATGTATTTTTCTTTTTTTTTTTTTATCCCAGATTTTAGAAGAAGAGAAAGAAAAATGGGAGCTACAACAGCAGGTTCAACTGTCTGAGCTGATGGATAAACAGGCCAGGGAGGTGCAACGGCTAGGTTAGACTAGAACAAGTGTTTGTAACTAGAAGCTGGGGAAATGCTTTATTGATAGAGAGGGATGACTAGAGTAGAGGGATAAAGAAAAATGGATGTATGTTATGTAGGTATTTGGTGCAGACCAAATGGTTGTGTAAACTGCACCAGACACGTGCCCACAATGAGAACCTGCACATGGGCCCTGCACCTTAGAGGTTTGGTTCTTGAGATTAGTAATTTCTTCATTTATTTTATACACAGCTCACTGTGCAAGCACAGTGCAGTCATTCCATTCAGCAAGGAGGTGCACAGGTGCAGCCTGGAAATACCTGGACTCCAGATTTGCAATCAAGATAAAAATACTGCAAATTTACCAAGGAGTCCCCCCATAAATGAGTCCATTGCCTACTCATACTTTGTAGCAGTTGAGCTTATTCAGCTCTGCCATGGTTGTCATCCCAAGGAAATGCCTAGATTAATTGTCAATTTTACAAGGCTACAGAGTCTAAAGCTCCTGTACATCTGATGAAGAAAGTGATGAAATACTTCTTCTTGTAATTTATTGCAACCAGCTGCCAACAAGAGAGTAAATAATAAGGCAGTGATAGCTGCAGAAGGATAGGATTCACTCCTCTTTTCTATTAGTTTTGTCCATTCCATATGTTTCCTGTTAACAGAATCTGACAGTTGTAAGAAACTCTCAATGGAAAATGAGAAATACCAGGAGCTTCAGGTGAAATCCCAGAAGATGGAGGAGGAATATGAGAAACAATTACACATTTTGGAGGAAAGCAAAACCAAGGCTGTGGCAGAGCTAAAAGAACATTATGAGAAAAAACTTAAACATAAATCTGTTCTGCTGGTGGAGGTAGGAAGCTTGATTTGCAGTTTGATTTGTTGACTAAGTTTATCTTCAACTGTGATAAAATGTTCCCTAGGACAGGAGAGGTTGGTATCCTCCATACAAATCCAAATCTGCCTGTAACTATGGGAAAATATTTTGACAGTTAGAATAAGGAAGTAATAAGTAATTTTGACAGTAATAAGGAAGACCCAGCTGAGTTACCAACTTTTTGGGATTTCATACCCTGAGTAACTTGCTAGGATTAATATCCTTGAGCTTTCTCAGCTTCATCTCCATTTCTCCTACATCCTGAAATTCCTGTTTACTAATGTGACTTAGGTGATACATTTACGGTAATTGAAGAAAGAAAGATTCAATCATGTTGTTCTAGTGAAGAGATAACATTTTGAAAATTGTGAATTACATTCCTGAGTCCTTGAGGTTCTTACCTGCATAATTTGGGGAACAAAAATAAATATCCTGAATACTTAAAAAACTCCTGCACACTGAGGTCAAAGACTTGGCTTGACAAAAGGCAGCTATATAACTAATATTTACATATTTAGAGTCAGAAAATCTGATCACCATTACTATTTGCAGCCCTGTGTTGCAATATCAATTTGAAAAGCATGTAGAAAGAGAGGCATACAGAGACTGAGGCAAACCTGAGTGCTTAATGGTCCTAATGCATCAGAAACAGCAACTTTAAAAGATCCTAAGTGATACTGGTTTGTGATTTCTGCAGCCAGAACAAGTTTGCTTATGTTAGTATTTGGGCCAGATTCCTAACTTGAAGCTTTCAAGTCTTAAAAATTATTTTAAACAAACAAACAAATAAGAACATCAATCTGTAAGTTATCCATTTCTAAAGTTACTTTAATCCACTAAAAAGTTATCTTAAATGATTTTGCTGCAATTGAATATAGATTCTCCCAGGAGAAACACAGTTACAAATAATCTTTTATTTCTCTCCTTTATTGGTCTCTTACTCTTGCCTTCTCTAATGCAGGCAAAGGAGAATATGAGGAAGCAGATTGAAGTACATGAAGAAATGGAGAAACAAATTTATGAAGAGGGAGACAAAGAAATCTTGGAACTCAAAAACAAGTATGAGAGACAGCTCTTGGAAGAACAGGAGTCCAACACACAACTGAAAGGAGAAATAGGAGTCATGAACAAAAGGGTATCTTTTATTCTGTGCTAGTATCAGACCTGCACAAGAAGACCTATAACTGAGGATTGAATGTCATTAATGGCATGTCAATTTAGTCCATTAATCTAGTCTGTAAATATGTGGCATTTCACATGAGAACAGTAGACCATTCTTAGGTTAGTTTGAATGTTTAGAATATTTGGGCAGAAGAAGAAGCTCTCTGCTGATTGTATTCCTGATATGATTAGATATAGATGATAAAGGAGATATGTTTTTATTAGTACAGTTTCTCTGATCTACATAGTTTAAAACTGTAAATAATATTGTTCATCCTATGACAGGAAAGAAATGAACTTCTAATTTTTCTAACATCAAATACTTTGCTTTATTAGTAAACTACTTCAACTGCTTCATTCAATGTAATAATCCCTGTGTTTTGTTTGCATCATCATTTTTTATTGGCTTTACTGCAATTTTTAAGGAGGCATAAAATATTTTACTTCTTTTATTGTCTGAGTATTACATTTGCCTAAGAATCTTAGCCATTTTTTCTTTTTCATTTTCTCCAGTATCTATCTGGAGACAGAGAGGTTCTTTTCATACCCTCTACTATCATGGTACTGTCTTTAGTTTCTTTGTCTTTTAGACCCCAGAGATTTCTTCATGTGTCCTTATAGTTTGTCCAGCACCATTCATTGGTTCCAGCTTTCTTGGCTTTGCAAATCTTAGTACTGAGGCAGGGATTTTGAGGGTACCCAAGAGCTATGAACTGGGCACCCCTCCAGTCCTCCATCTTTAGAGATGTATTGCCTTCACCTTATAAGAATGATGCTTAGGTATCCATAATATCCATACCTTCCTTTCCTTTCCTTCTTCCCTTCCCTTCCCTTCCCTTCCCTTCCCTTCCCTTCCCTTCCCTTCCCTTCCCTTCCCTTCCCTTCCCTTCCCTTCCCTTCCCTTCCCTTCCCTTCCCTTCCCTTCCCTTCCCTTCCCTTCCCTTCCCTTCCCTTCCCTTCCCTTCCCTTCCCTTCCCTTCCCTTCCCTTCCCTTCCCTTCCCTTCCCTTCCCTTCCCTTCCCTTCCCTTCCCTTCCCTTCCCTTCCCTTCCCTTCCCTTCCCTTCCCTCCTTCCTGTGCAGTAAATATTCTTGTCAGAATATTCAGAAAAAGCAACAATGGATATTCAACTCCCTTTTGAGTTAGAGGCATTTAAGTGATGTGCAGTTTCTTCATCATATCTTCATTTAATATCCTTTATCCCACACTGTCTATAAGGTATCCTACAGAATAGGATGGCCATGTTGTGCACAGCTTTTGGAGACTGTTATGTTCTTACTGGTTTGCCGCTCTAGTTGAACAGCCTACAGAAAGAGCTCAAGGACCGAAACAGGGATATTGAGGAAATGAGAGTGGAACAGCAGAAACTGCAAGGCATCATTAAATCACTGGAAAAGGACATCTTGGCACTAAAGACAGATATTAAAGACAGAACTGAAACTATCCTAGAGAAGGTAAGAAAGTGGACAATTGGATGAGGTCAAAATCACTGCCCTTAATTAAATAGAGATAATTATTTTAATAGTATTTGTTTTGATGATATCACATGACTGGAAACTCAGTTTCAATGTAAGGAATTCGTGATCTCCAGTTTGGGATTTTGGTTTTTAGTTGGCATTCTAAGCTTTTCTTGGGGAGCTCAAGTTCAGGATGTTGACTTTCTCATCCCCTGTTCTGGGATCTGCAGGTGGCTCAGCATTATTTGCCCCCTCCCATCTAACCTGTAGATTGGCAACTGGAGTTCAATCTTCCACAGGATCTGTGACTGCTGGTTTTGCCTCTTCCATATTTGTGCCTTGTCCTGGGGATCTGTTTGAGAGTGCTGCGTCTGATTCTGATCTCTGTACCCATTTCTTCCAGGAGAAGCATATATATGATCTAAAAATGAAAAACCAAGAACTGCAAAATTTCAGGTTTGTACTGAGTTCCAGAATAGAGGAGTTTAAGAAGCAAATAGAGTCACGTGAAAGTGATATTGAGACAATGAAGAAACAGATCAGTGAGGTGAGTAACACTCTCATTTGGCCTCTGCTACTTAAGCCCATTGTCTAAATACAAAGATACCCAACAACTCCATGAAAGATTCCACCCTGGTTGTTCCTTGACTCCTTTCAAGAGTACACAGCACTGATTCAATATCCGTGCAGCTAATAAAAATATCTGTACACAATAGCTATTTAATTTTCTGTCACATGCTACCAGTGATCAACATTTAAGTTCCTGTATGTAATTCTAGATTTTGCTTAAGAATAGATCTTATCCTTACGTGGTTGCCCTCCATTTGCCCTATAGCATTTGCAAGACACTGCTTTTACTGATCTGGCAAAAGAGAATAAATGTCTTCTCTCAGAAATGTTTCAGATTTATGCAAACATAACTCTGCTAGAGGTTAGGTACACGGACAAATTATATTCATCAGTTGATATATGGGAAATTTGAACGTATTCATACTTAGCATGCAGCAAATTCATTGAGGGAACTTATTTATGATAGAAACTTACTATGATCTCTGCATAGATGTATCCTTAGCTAAGCCAAACTAGGACTATGGTGACATAGTCTTTTAAATAAAACGCAAAGTAATGAACAATTTGTATGTACTTAAGACTAGCAAGATGAAATCCCTGTTGTCTTTTCTGGTCACCATCTTTGTTTTTTCCTTTGCCATAATTGTTTTTTCCTTTGTGTTCTGCATATGTACCCACAGTTTTCAATCCATTTGTTTCTTTTCAGAATCAGGTTCTAGTTACTGTTGCCCTTACACTTTCCAGTATTGACTGTCCATTTCCACCTCATCCACTTTTATTCAGGTGGAACGGTAGAGCTCCCATTCAGCTCAAGGAATTTAAGGGGTATCACATAATTTAAATTAATGTGACTCACCAGGGAGTTGCACATTCATTTGTGTCGTTTCTGTGTATTCTGAAAGAGGGCAGTGTTGTTACAAAATTGACTTTTCTCATGTTGTCAGTAAACCTGAAGGGGGACCTATTCCCTCGAGTCTGTATTTCCAGTTTCTGGTTTTCCTGTTGTGTGTGTTTTTCAAGTCTCCTTTTAGCCTTGATTTCCTCCTCCTGCTTTCTTTCAGATGGAGGAGGAGCTGGAACAGTTCCGCAAGGAGAGGACAGAGCTGAAGCTGAACATCACACATCTGCAACAGAAACAGAGGGCAACTGCTCGCGAGGTGCACAGGGAGATGGAACAGGTATGGGGCACCCCCACCACACAGCTCCACAGAACCACACTGCTGGGCACAGAACACTGGAGAAGCATTAATCTGAGCAAACAGTTACTTCAAGGGTGCTGTGTCCAGGGATCAAGAGACTCTCAGTGGGCCAGAGACACAAAACTTCCAAGCCTGCAACCAGCTTAGTGTGTTCATATTTTTAAAATATCCTGTTATTTATGCATGAACACATATTGTCCTGAGTTTAACAGAACAGTGAGGCAAATGCTGAGCTGCATGTTCCTGCCCAAGCCTGAAATCTGGGAACACTTGGCCTAAACAGGAGCAGCAGGTAGGATACCACCTAGGCATGTGTAGGATGAATAAAGAAAGGTCTCATTAATGGAGGAGTCAAGGACCCCTTTTTTGACAACATAGCAGACATGAGGGAGGAACAGGGGCTTCAGCTGAAGGTGGAGGAGTTTAGCAGGCAGTGCATGACAAGAGAGGCAGTGCAAGCAGATAGAGAGGCCTGGCAGAAGCCAAGAGAGAATGAAAAGGCAATCTTGATGTGAAATCAGCAAGCTGTGCATGTGTCTGATGTGTTTTGTCCATTGCCTTTTCTTCTTACCTGTTGGTGTGTTGTTTCTAAATAAGAAGGTAGGGCAGCATTTGGACAATGCTCTCAGGCACATGGTGTGGCTCCTGGAGATGTCCTGTGCAGTGCTGAGTTGGACTCAATGATCCTGGTGTGTCTCTTCCAACTCAGCATATTCTGTGATTCTGTGTTTGGGAAAGGACAGTGGGCAATAGCACAATGAGCCACTGTTTTTCAGATGTCATCTTTGGAGGCTGGCACTGATATTACCTAATAAAAGTATCTTGGCTTATTATTACTCCTAAAATCTATCACTGCTGTTCACACATTCCCAGTGAATTTTTAATTATTTTTTTTAAATAAAATGGAAGAAAATATATGAGAGTTTTCACCCATTCCACTAGACTTTCTAGAAAATTGCACGATGGAGTGTTCTGATGAGCCAAATAAGAATGTGACTACATCATTCTTGCAGAAACAACATATGGAGACCCTCATCAGACGATTTAAGGCAGATCTTCATAATTGTGTGAGCTCCGTTAGCGATTCTAGGAAAATGAAAGAGAGTATCCGTGAACTCTACACCAAGTATGTGCATCCATCAGACATGGTGAGTCAGGACCTTTGCCTTCTCCTTGCCCATGACTTTGTGTGTAGTGTAGTTACTGAGGCAGCCTGCTGTGCCCTCCCAGGCCGAGGCTCAAGCAGAAGATGCAGATTTGCGGCAGCAAATCAAGAAACAGCAGGAGTATAACGAGAGGCACGTGGCAGTTTTAAGGAAGAAGGCGATGAAGGATAAGGAGATGCAACACAGTGCTTACATGCTCATCATGAAGGTAATAAGCCTTTTCCTTGTGGTATGGAGGGGGAACAAAGGAAGTAGCTGCACTAAAGAGTCTTTGGTAACCTTACTGTTATGGTTTCTTAGGGCTTTGAAATAGTTTTGGTTGGTTTTATTGCCAGAAATTCCTACATTTTCAAGTGCTTCCATTATCATTTGTGAACAAAAAGAGCAAGATGTCTGAAGTCAGAAATGGCTGCTCTTTTGTGGATAGTTTTGTTTATCTCCCACTGCCTAAAAGGGAGATAGGGAACTTCTATTGCATGGATGTTTTTAAGGAAATAATGTACTTATTTTTTTATTTCAAACAGTATTTATAATTGCCATCAAAGTCAATTTGCCTTTGTTTGGGTGTCAAGCTGTATTTGCTATGTAGTAATGTTTAGGAAGTAATTTTGGAGGAAGAAAAGAAAAAAAAACCCTTCTTTGCCCACATAGTCCCATGCCTGCTGGTGTGAATTCAGAAGAACTTTCTGCTTTTCACATCTAAAATTTTCAAGGAAGTTCAGAAATACATGGAAATATGTCTGTTTGTACTAAGATCTCTTGCTCAGAATCCTTGTTTCTTACAGAGCAAAGTAAACTCGTGACTGCTGGGGTCAAAGATCCCATTTGTTTTCATCTGGAGTGGGAGGACCTGGAGCCCCACACCAGACATCCTAGGAGGACAGCTTTTCTAGTCTCCTCTTAACATGATCTCCTTCTGCTCACTCAGCATTTCCTTTTCCCCTCAGCAGCCCTTTCTGCATTGTTACTTTATTATGCTTCCTCAGGACCATTAAATCTCAGTCCCCTCCTAAGTCATCTGTTATTTACTATTTATTCATCATTTGCTTCTTCAAGGTTAGACAGCAGCAATCTTCTTCCCTGCCACTATTTTTTTTTTTTTACTCTTTCTGTGAGTTAGATGTTTCCTTTGGCACAAAAGGAGATGGGTGCAGAAAATAACCTGCAGAATTTCCTTACTGGAATAGGGTGACAGATGGTGTTCATAATGATAATACTTGATGTCTTGGATCAGTAAGTCTAATAAGAAATGATGATTAAAACCAAATTAATAAAACATCTGGAAGATGAAGATATCAAAGATTCTAACTGGCCTGGTTTCTTCAAAGAAAAGGCAGCTCTCTGAACTCCAGTAGATTAATGAGATTTTACAGCCAGCAGGAATTATCGTGGCCTTCCAGTCTTTCACAGGGGCTTTTAAGGCTAGTTTAGACAAACTCCTGTGAGGATTTGCTTTGAAAAAGCAAATGACATCTTGACAGTCTTCTAGCTCTGTATTTCTATTATTCCTCAGTTGCGCTTACATTTTCAGAGCTATGCCCTCCTCTTTGAGAGATTATTCATAGGTACACTCCACTAGTGACTGCTGCAACAGATCATTGAACCATCTAGATAATTTTAATTATTCTTACCAGTTGACAAGTTTCCTGTTATTCAACTATTAGTTTTTCTTCCAGCCTTCTGTCTTTGTAATGGCTTCTTTGGATATATAAAAACAGAGACACTGAATAATCTTGAAATTGAAAAACAGAGACATTGAAATAGTGCTGCTTAAACTGAAGCCCATATAGGATGAAATTTTCTATATGTCCTACCTGTCTCTGACAGTCAGCACTGTAAGGACTTCCTAGACTGTAGATTGCATCCATATGACGTGCCATTGTACCTGATGATGCATCACCTGTGCATTTGATCAGTCCCTTTTCTGAAACAATTGCTTCTTTGTCACAACATCGTTTGACAATGAGTTTTCCCATGAACATTTATTTGAATCCATTCTTGATGTTGCATTGCAGTGCAAGCATTCTGTCAGAATGCAAATATTGAATTAAAGGCTAATCTCTCCGGAGAATGTTTTCTTCAGGAAAATATTATTAGTGTCAACCAACAGCTTTTTAGCACCAAGAAAACCAAACAAGACATTTCTACATAGATCAGATTGCTTCATACAAGATACTCTAATAGACCAAAAGGAAGATCTTCATTTCACAGCAGCAGGTAATTACTTGCACTGACCATATGAAGGTGCTCATGACTGAAGTACACATAAAGGGAAATGCTATGGCCCAACCCCGAAAGCTGGTCAAAAGAAAATTACCTTGACTGATTATTGGAAGTTACCCTCTTCAGGTGTTCTTTCAGGATTAAGCTCTGGAATAAATCCACAGAGTCACATTTCATCTTTATTTAAAGGTTTGAATTAGACAAGTCAGACTCAACAAAACATTACACTTCCAGAGCTGCCTGAGCACACCAACTCCTGCTGCATTTATAGTCCAAAATAACCACTGCAAGAGCGACGCTTCTTGCCCAACAAGTTTGGATCTTAATGAATCCCACACTCTTCCTCCAGTCAGTGATTTTCAGCTGAGGAGAAACTAAAGCACAGCTGCTGTACTTGCCTTAGTGTGAAGTCTTGGTAGTCTTGTCATACATGTGCTGTGAGCTGCCAACTGGAACTCCTTGAGTGCAGCCACACACTGAGAGGTGCAGTGAGCTTTGTGCTTCGCTACTGACCTGCCTGCAGCTGTGTGGTGCCAACACTTCTATAACTACACTCAAAGGAACTGAGTCATATGCTTTGCACAGTCTTTTGTGGTAACATAATTATTTCTATCAACCAAAATTATCATTAAAACAAAAGTAAAAAACAAGATTTGAAGACACCATTTTCATGGAAAAATTTCATTCATCCTTGTTCTTACCTCCTGCTGTTTTAGTAGGTTCCCTACTGCTTGAGACTGCTATTATGAGGTACCTTAAACATGCCTTTTTGCCATCTATCTTTTTTAAATATTGCCACTGGGTTCCAAAAGTTCTAAAAAACACCACCACAGGTAGCTGAAATAGTTGCTATTCTTGGTTCAAGTATGATGGCAGCTGTTTAACATTTGGTGTAGTTATTGATGTAAAAAGGTATTTCATTGTCCTTGTGAGAGGCAAATATACAATTGCACTTCACTCTCTTGAATACAGAAAAGAAGTATTTAGTTAATAGTGCTCCTGTTTCTAAATCACGAGCAGCAGTGTTATCATCCTTCACTAGTATTAACCCATACTGGTTTTGCTGAAATCTTTGAACCTTTTGCAACAATGGTTGAATTACATTTACTGGCACTTTCACAGCCCCTTCAGCAACACACTTTATGGTAGGCTACTAAAAAATTAGAGGATTGAACTTTACAGGCTGAAAACTAACTAAAAACAAAAACAACCCACAGAAGATGAATACATTGCTAACTTTTCCTTATAACAGCATGTTAGCAGTAGGTATCTCAAGTCTCCACATGTTTTACATAGTCCCTAACAATTTGGAAGGAGTGTAGAAAAGTGATATCTGTCAGAACTAATGAAGAGGGCTTTGAATAATTTCAAGGATATAATTTAAGTGAACAAATACATAGTGACAAATGAAAAGCAAAATAATACACACGGGAGGGAGAGATGGGAATTCTTTGCATTAATTCTGAAGTAACTGGATCAATTTAGGAAGGCCCTGAGCTTCCCTTTGGACTGGTGAGGAAGATGATACCTTGGAGTGCAGCTGCAGTCAGAAAAGCAAAACAAATATTAGTTTTTTGAGCTAACGTGGTTTGAATATGGTCATGTTCTGTGTCACATCTACTGTGGTCCTACCTGAAATGTTGTGTACTCTCCTGATTGCCCAGCACCTTCTGCTTGATTCTATACTCTGCAGTGTCTTCCTCAAAGATATGAAGATAAGTATTGCTCAGCCAGGTAGCACCTGTGCTTTTCCTTAGACAGCATGTTGTTTTTGCAGGAAAATGTGAGTCTGATTAAGGAAATCAATGACTTGCGGCAAGAACTGAGGGTGGCCAACATGCATGTGCACGACCTCCAGTCAGCACTGAGATTATACAAGAAGAGAAAGGCAGTTCAAGACACAGGTGAATAGTTCTTGTATATTTTCCATATTGTTAGTACACATGGCAGAAGCAATTTCTGTCCTTGGTGAACAATTCTATTACTGTGTTTCATTTTAGCTTGTCTGCCTGGTGGTACCTGTTATATTTTAATGTTAATTGTAGAAGCTGCTAAATCCTGCAGATTCTTACTATTTAGATCTATTCCTTCAGCCCTGAAAGATACTTTCCCTTTGTTACTGTACTGTGTCCTCTCTATTTTATCTTCCAGCTCCCTCCAGTGAACTGCTGTCCAGCCCAACTGTCCTGAGGTTGAATGCAGAGATGGAAGCTGAAAAAATCATAGAAATGCAGCAGCTAGAAATTCAATATCTGCGAGGCCAAATCCAGGAGAAGGGGCAAGCCCTGAACTGTCCAGGTTCAGCCTCTTTCGGTCAGAAATCTTCCTGAACTGAATCTGGGAAAAAGCCCCAAGACACAGCAACACTGACATGGTTCAAGGATGCCTTATGTTATTATATCCTCCTGGCAAGGTCAGAAATGCAATGGCCTAGAGTAGACTTACATGATCCTATACTCTTCCACTAGAAGCATTTATGAAACAACCAGTTCTCTGAACACTTCTACTTTCCTGAAATCTGCCCTTCTCATGAGACTTAGGAGCCAAAAGAAAAAAAAATAAATTTGTGTTAGTGTAAGACTAATCTTTGTGCCTTCATGCTGGGTACTCATCTCTCTCTTGAAAACGAATGTGTCCTATTTTAGAAGAGCTGGTCAAACCGTGAGCCTTTTCTGCTAAAATTCTTATTTGGTGTCATTGTGCTGCAAAATTCAACATCAGCTTTTTATTTTCCAGTATTAAATTGCCTATGTCCATACAAAGAACTGCTGCTCTTAAGACCATGTCATTGTTATTCCAAGCAGGTATCCAGTCACAGATTAACAATCAATTACCTTGTGAGGGCAACCTTTGCCTCAAGCACACCCGAGCTACAGCCCTTGGTAAAGCCTCTGCCTCCTGCCTAGAGATGTGTTGCCTCATCTCCTACAATAATTTCAGCAGGACAAAAAAGGCAGCCCAGTTTCAAATCCCAAAAACTGGAATAACTCCAAATCTTACATCATAACTCCTGTAACTTTGATAAACTGATTTTCGTTTGTCTTTTTTTCAACATCCACAATCCTTTTAGTTCAGTTTTTCAGTGAAATTCTCCTAATAAGTCACTCTGCAAAGTACTCATACACAGCAAAAGGCAGGGAGTAATTTCTTTAATAACGAGGAGGGGAAAAACCCTAAATTTTTCATCTTTTGTTGTCAGTGCATGACACGCTGTCCCACTGAGGAGCATTTCACATCTATTAGAAGACTGAGCTACTGGTTAAGCATGGAACTATATGGTATTACAACAGCCAGTATGTTACTGTTTCATTTCCTATCCTGAGTTGTGCAAAAGTGATGAGTGCTTTTATATACTCTTAATAATATTATACAGAAGAAGGTGGTGCCATGGCTGGGTAACATGTAAGCTGCATTACCATCAGGAATACTAGACTCATTTCCAGGGCAAAACTATGGCAAAATAAATGGTTCTGTGAGCTCCAATAATTTTGGAGGCTTCCGCTGAGTGCTTTGTCCATGAATGTGGAATTAAATTTCTTCAGTCTATTTTCTTTCCATTTTGCATCTTTAACCTGTATAGAGCATAGGTTTCAGAGGAGCAAAAGGAAGATGTTAATGGTCTATTTATGGGCTAGCTTAACACCCTTTCTTCCTTCTCACCTCCCCATATAATTATCTTGAGGCTTCCTGTACAGAAAGAGGATGTAATTAATGTAATTAGTAAATATTTCAGAAACTAGTTCCCCCTAAAATTTTCAGGACACACCCATCTTAATTTGCTAGGCTCTCGTGTGGTATAATTTTCCCCTTTTTCTGTCAGGACAAATTGAGTGCTAGAATCATACAACACACTGCTTTAATAGTTGTGGTTTAGAGAAATGCAATCAACTTTTCTGAAAAAGAAGAATCTTTTCCTAATATGCCTATACAGATAGCGAATTGTTTCTAAATGGTGACTGATATGGTTAAAAATGTACCCTTATGTCACCCTTGTTAGCAAATGTTAAAGGCAATACACAGCCTGCCAGATGAAGCCTAGCTAGCTTCAGCTGCCAGACTAGGCTGAAGAGGATTCTGAACTTGATCTTAGTGGCTAAGGGGCAGCTAAAACATTGCTTATATAGGGGAGCATTAAACATCAGCAGAGTGTTACAACTAAACTTCAGCAGACCTGCTGGAAGCAAAATAGATATACAAGCCCCTTCTATACTGGGAAAAGCAGACCAAGGTCAAACTCCCTCACATACACTCTATAAATGTTTTAGAATTAAGTTGTAATGGATTATAGTTTTGTGTGCTAATGGTCTTCTGAATTCTCTTGGGGTGCAAAAACATTTTCTGCTTTCATCCTCTCTTGACCTGCATTGTTTTGTTTCTCCTTTTGGTACCTCCCTAAAGGAGCTGGTAAGCATTTCATGCTCTTATAAAGCTGCAGCCTACTTTTTAAAATTACTATTCGGCTATCTGAATAAGGTTTCCCCTTAGATGACTTCTTTGCTAACTGGGCCAACTAAAAAACCAGGGTTTTCTGGATAGGGTCAAGCTCATTGTTCAAAGGTGTTTGTATAGAAAACCTATCACATACCATTTGGTTTTTTTATGTGTAGGACAACATCCTCTGGACTGATGATACTTCACAAGTCTTGAAAGACCTATCAGACTTTTCTCAGACAAATTCCTGAACCTGTCACACTACTAGGTTGCTATTTGATTAGCATATCCTAAGCTTCCTTTCTCACAGCCTGATAAAAAAGTAGCATGTGACTTAATAGCTGAGCCCCCCTTTCCATCAGCCAGACAAGAGCTGTTGTTCAGTCCCATTCTCTTCTTCCTGCCTTTCCCTGGAGATTTTCCAGCTGCTCAGACTAACGGTAATGATCCCTTCTGCTGTCATGAAACCCAGCCAGGAGGGAGGGGACATAGATCAGTCTGGGAATCCCATTACCCTACTGACTTCAACATTCCTGCTACTCCTTTTTTAAAATTTTTCATCTCTTAAATTAATCCTTTTCTGTTTCTCTGATTCCTCTCAAAATGGTTACCCTTTTTTCCCACTGGATTACCAGGCAATCAGCTCTTGTGCACCATGGTAAACTCTGCTGGTGCTGCCGTCTCCCAAAGAGGGGGTTCTGCAGCTGCCTTTTGGTGGTAAGATGTGACAGCAGCATCTTGCCCAACTTGAGTGAACTTCTGCCACAGAAAGAGGCAGCCCTGTTATGACTGGATGGCCCTAACCTATACAGTAGAGCAGGAGCTACTTTATTTAATACCAAATACTTGCTGAATGTGTCAAATGTCCCCTAGCACTGCCAGCCTGGCTGCAGGCTTCTCCTCACCTTGCTGCCTGGGAGCTGCTCGCTGGCTCTGGCACCCCTTCACCTCCAGCGGGGAGGAAATGAGGCACCTTCCAGGATCGGTGTGTGGCCAGAGGCCAGAGCTGCCCGAGCAGGGAGGGAGGGGTAGCACCTGCACAGCGGCGCGGCTCTGGAGCGTCTCCAAGAGCAGCAGCAGGTTTGCTGAGACGCCACCCAGCTGGGGAATGCACCTGCCCGGGCAGGAGGTGAGGGCCGCAGCCGGACCTCGCTGCTGCCGCGGCACCAGGAAGGGGAGCCTCACCTGGCTCTTGGCACGCACTTGCAAGAGAAAAGGAAGAGATATTTTCCCCGTGGGCTCCCTCGTTAGCTGGATCCAGTGGAAAGAAAACCAGGAAAAACTATTGCTGCCAGGCTGGAGCAGGGAAGTGTGCTGGGTTATCGCGTGTGGGCAGCGTCTGCCGCAGGTGAGTGATCTCTTCCTCCCTGGGAGCTGTGTGGGAACTTCAGCAGTAGCTGCTGGCAGCTTTGAGGCTGCTTCAGACTCACCTCTTAAGAGACCCTGCTTCTTGCCTCCAATTCATTTCTTCCTTGTGCCATTGTTTGCTCTCAGCACGTAAGGCTTGGGAGTTTCTTGTTCCCTTGGCTATCCCAGGCCACCTTTGGCAGAGGTGCATCAGGAGAGGCTCTGTGGGGTCAGGACAATGGATGCCTGTTGAGCATACAGAGAGGAACGTGACATTTTATAATGGAGCATCCAAAGCTGTCTAAATCTGTGCAAAAGGCAGCTGTGCACTGACCCTGTGACAACAAGCCCTCCACCATCCTTAAGCCCAGAGCTCCTAGGCCTGGGGAAAGGAAGGGGCAGTCCACCATCACCCAGGGCTTCCCAAATGGAGTCACATGGCAGGAGCACTGGTGGGACAGATGCTCATTTCTGGGAAAGCATTATCCATCTGTCAGGGGAGAAAGGGTGGGCTCTCCCCAGAGGTGCAGATCAAACTGCACAGGTTTGCATGGATTTTGAGCAGCCCAGGAAGGGAGGAGCATCAGGAATTGGTGTGGCAGGCAAAGGAGTGTGGATCTCTTGCTAGGATTTTGGGCGAGACAGATAGATGCCACATAAAAGCCACATTACTCCCATTCCTTGAAGTTCCTCTATCCCCAGTCCTGAGTTCTCAGAGAGGGAACATTCCCACATACTCACAAAGCAGGCCTTGAGCACCTTGACACTCAGAGCCTCTGCTTTGTGCATTGGCAGTAATTCAGTCATAAAACTTTGAGCTTTATTCTCTTTGAGCCTATAGAGAGTTAGAACACAGTCAAATATGCTTAGGAAGCATTTCTTTACTGGAAAGGTGGTCAAAAAATGGAACACACTTCCTAGAGAATTGGTTGATACGCCAAGCCTGTCAGTGGTGAAGAGGCTTCTAGGCAATGCCCTAAAAACATGCTTGAATTTAGCCAGCCCTGAATCGGTCAGGCAGTTGGACTAGATGATCATTTTACGTCCTTTTCTGTTGAAATACAATAGAATAGACAATACAATAGGCCAGAACAGACAAACTGGAATACAATAGACAGAATAGAATGTACTGTTTCAGTTGGACATACAACAATTCAGGGCTGACTCTCCTGGTAAAGAAATGCTTTCTAAAGCACTGGAAATTGAAAAAATTACATGAAATTACAGGAAAATGTTTATGCCTATTCTGGACTAAAGATTTTTGTGAGGCACAGAGTAGTGGCAAGTCCCTCCTAAACAGGCTATGCACAGACCAGGCAAAGAAGCATATGAGAACGGAATTGTTTGAGATTGTGAAGTTCTGTTGGCTCTCATCCACACTGCTCATGTAAATAATTTTATGTATTGTTATTTTATAGCAAATCTTGTTGGACTCTCCCAGTCTCCATGATGTTCACGAAGTCCACATAAAAGCTGCATAAAACCCTTGCAAGGCTGGAAGTACAAGGAAATACTGCAGGAACCTGTCTCATCCCCAGACGTCCCCTTCTGAACCCTGTGGGTAAGCACTGTTTCAAGGGGTACCCTGGGTTCAAGAAGAGGAGGGAAGTGAGGAATATTTCAAGAGCTGAATTGTATGTGGCTCTGAAATTGAAGTGTTAGTTAATATACAGTCCCATGGCCTATCAGATATCCGTCTGTTAAGCACAAAAAGTTTATAAGTAAATACATATATGCATGCATCATTCTGAGGTGTTCAGCCAGTGTGCATCTCCCACTCCTGCAGTCAGGAGTGGCCAGGAGTACATCGATGATGACCCTCAATTTCCAGTTAAATGGTGTCAGAGGAGGGAAAGAAAAAAACAACCAACACAATGAAAAAGGAAATGAATATTTTTGTTTTCCTGCATTCCCAGTGCTTTCCTGTTCTTCCTCCACAGCTGCCAGCCAGCAGTGGGGAAGGACAGCATGTCACTTTTTTCCTGAAATGTGCTCTTTGGATTTAAAGCATTGTGTGGCTGGGCTGGTCCTCTCCTCCTTTTTCTCTTGCATACAGAGATGGGAGCATAGAAGGTGCTGGCTTCAGTAGTCAGTAAATGCAGATATTAATGACCTGTGAGCCACGCTATCAAATACACCGATCTGATGGGCCAACTGGCTTGTTATGGTCTGTCCCAGACCAGTGAGACCAGGTGGCCCAAAGAACACCAAAAGAAG
Source organism: Prinia subflava (assembly GCF_021018805.1). NCBI lineage: Eukaryota > Metazoa > Chordata > Aves > Passeriformes > Cisticolidae > Prinia > Prinia subflava. The sequence goes on along the minus strand of NC_086256.1, from coordinate 11,055,177 downwards.
GGGTAACAGCTTTGGATGGCTGCCCTCCCTCACAGCAGAGCAGGCATCTGTATTCCTTGCTTTCTCTCGGTCTGATCTGGAAAAGTGATGTGCTGCACAATGCCAAGAAAGCAGAGCAGCAAAGTGAGATCTGGGTTCATCCCTTCTTCAAGGAGTGCTGGGTGACAGCCCAGGATAGGGCTGCTTTGGTTTAACATATAAAGAGAGTTTTCTGAAGAGGGTCGGAGGCAAGGCACCCAGCCTGAGGAATGAGAAACTGTAGCTAGATTTAAGGAGGAATGTTTCACAGTGAGGGTGATTTAACTCTGGAATGATCCCCGAGGGGCTATAGATCCTCCACCCTTGGCACCTAAATGAATGGGGCCCTGACCTGCTCAGCCTGACTTTTAGCTGAACTCTGCTTTAAGCAGGTGACTTCACAAGTCCCACCTTGATTTTTCTGTAATTCTAGGAGTAAAAATACTGTTACTAGCACACAAACTCTCAGAGTCCAGAAAAGCAAATGTGGATGGTTTTAGAGCAAAATACTATATTCCCAGAACATTTTTAAACAGACATAAGGAAACATGAAAGCATACTTCAGTGGAAGCCTTTGCCTCTCAAAATCATTTGTTTAATAGAGGTTAATGTAACACTGGGAAACTCTCCAAATAATTTGTTTAATAGAGGTTAATATAACACTGGGAAATACGTGCTTGTAGAGGTGATACCTAGTTTTGTTCCTCGCCCAGATGCTCCTATGGTTTTATTTTGCTCCCTTGTCCTTCTTCTGAGCAAATAAAAAACTAAAATGGTTAAATGTTAAAAAGTAACATGCAAATGCAGTGCTGTAGCTTGATTTTTGATCACATTTTCCCACATTGTGGTTTATGCTGTTGTGGGTTTTTTGTTTACTGTTTGACTCACATAACTTGGGTCAAGCAGCAGAAGGACACAGACTTTGCACTTCTCCAAGCTTTATGTTCTCTTAGTCCAATCTAATCTACAAACTCGCTATCTACTGGACTCACCCATTCACTGGTAAGAAGATAAGGTGCCTCTGTGCTTGGAGAAGGAAAGGCAGGAGGGAGCAATGTTTAGCACCAAGCATAGGCTGAGGAAACAACTCCAGACTCGATGTCTCCTTGCCTCTCTGTACTTTAATAGTGCCCCATGACATCCTCACCTTCCTGGGGACTCGCACACGCCGACTACACAAGGTATCTGCTGTCATGAAAAATCAAAGTGCATCCCAGGGGCACAAACCAACATACTCAACCACAGCTCTTTTCTCTCTCTAATTGATGCTTTCTGATTGTTCTGGCCCCACCAGGAGCTGGAGGTCTCCCACAGGCCTCCCAGCAAGGGTGCCTGCTCTGGAGCCGGGTTTCTGTGCCGCAGCCCATCACTGCCCGGGCTCTGCCAGCAGCAGCAGCTCTGCACAACAGCCCTGTGCAGCTCCCAGGGCTGGTGGCTCAGGGCCTGCGAACCCGCCGTGCTCACAGACTTCCTGGACACGTGTGCCCCTGGCAGCAGGCCCTGAGCCACGTCCAAAGTGACCTCATGCTCCATCACAGCCGGGGAGTGACTCAGGAGGAGCTTGGCCTGACACTGTCAGGCGGTGTCTGGTTCGGGCACTCCCCACACAATTGTGCTCCGTGCTGGCTGGGGCCCGATGGAGGGGGTTTAGAGGTGTTTGCTGGCAGCAGAGCCATTGCCATAAGGGGATGCAGTCTGTGCAGAACAGAAGCACGGAGAGCAATGGGAGGAGATCCCTGGTGTGTGCAGGGCTGCCGTGTGTGGAAGTCATAAATTGTCCCTGCCTGTGTGTAATGAGCCCCAGTGCCGAGCAGGGTACAAGCAGAGTGTGTTTGACATGGGCTGATGGAGTCCTGAGTGCAGAGTGGCTGTCCCCCCACCCAGGAGAAGTGACACAGCTCTGACACAAGGGGCTTGAGTCAGTTCCTGTCCCTGCCATGGGCTCCTGCAGGACTCAGAGCAGTTCATGTGTGTACCTGTGGTGGTCAAGGGTGCATTATCCTGTCTAGGAGGTGACCAGAGAGGCTGTTCTTGGGTCTCCAGGGTCTCCCAGGCTCAGCTATTCCTGACATGTGCCCAGGCTGAACTCTCCAGCACCTCTGCATGGTTTGGGTACTAGCTGTTCCAGAGCGTCCCTGTGGTGCTGTGGGACCAGCTGGAGCACTCACATGCCAGGGAGGAACATTATATGAGAGAAATGCAAGTGGTTTCCACTCTCGGTCTAAAACTGTGCCCAAAGAAGTATTGAGGGGGGCCAGGACAGCAGGGGCACAAGCCTGAGAACCATGAGTGGTGGGCTGAGACAAGGTGCTGTGCCCAGGGGAGTCCAGCTAAGCACAGCACCTCAGAGCCACTACTGCCCTTCCTCTGCTCCCCTCCAGTGGCAAAGTGCTTCACAGACAAGCAGCAAGAAGGGCAAAATCTCAGGGTGCCAGGCCACAGCTAAGGGCTCTTTCCAGGGAAGTGCTAAGATCACTGGAGATGTAGCTACCATATTTCTGTAGGGGACTTCTGAGGAGAAACCACTGGCAGTGCAGGGATGGGGACAGGGCTGAGAACATGCAACTACAGCAGCTCTCACTGTTCCAGCCACTGGAGTGGAAGAGTTAAACCCCGGTCCTGACCCCCACGTCCCCTTCTGGGCAGCAGAGCCAGTTGGTGACAAGAGGCTGATGCTGATGAGGGAGCATGTGAAGCCAGAGCTGTGAATGGGGCTTTATCCCAGGAGGGACCTGCCTCTGCTCCGTCCCTGCCCTGCTGCCAGCAGCAGCTGCAGGCAGAGTCCTTTGGGCAGCAATGTGCCAGCAGCCTCTGAGCAGGGCACACGGCGCTGGGGAGGCAGGAGACTCGCCCTGGGGGCAGGCCGGGGTTCCCCCACAGCACATGGAGGTCTCCCGGGAAGACGTGCGGCTGATCCATTCTCCAGCACTCGGGGCTTCTGTGAGGGAAACGCAGTAAGGTCTGCAGGCCAGCCTGGAGCAACCAAGGCCCAGGGTTCGGCACAGGGTTATTTGGTACAGGGAAGCAGGGTCTCTGTTTAATGATATCTTCTCTTCTTGACTTTTTCAGATGAAAGACAAAGGAAAGGAAGGAGACAGCCCTGGCTGCTCACCTGTGGTGCTGCTCTGGGAACACTCCATCATGTTTCACAGCCTTGCCTCAGTGGTGGGCCCAACCCCATCACACGGACCATAGCGCTCCAGGTGGCACCACTGCAAAAGGAAATTCCATCAGGATCCAAAGAATGAGACCAAGACATCACTGCTGGAGAAATGCAGCTGCCTTCACTGCTGCTGCTGCATTGACCCTCCATTTACTGTAGGGGTACAAATTCATCTGTGCCACCTCTGTGCCCTCTCTACCCAGCTGCTCACCATGCCAGAGCTGGCAGAGCTGAGCAGCCCCCGGACCCCTGCGGATGCGGACCACATCCAGAGGAATATCTTGGAAGAGCATGTGGAGCTCTGGTGGTTCCAGGACCCCAAAAAGGCCATCCTGTGCTATGGGATGGCCGTGGTGCTGATTCTGGCCTGCGGGATTGGGGGCATCATCCTGCTGTACAGCACTAGCAGCCGGTCTGGAGAGTGGCGGCTCGCCGTGGGCACCACGCTCTGCCTCCTGGCCCTGCTGGTGCTGCTGAAGCAGCTGCTGAGCTCTGCGATCCAGGACATGAACTGCATCCGCAGCCGGGATCAGATCGAGCTCCTCAAGAGCGGAGGCTTCTCGGACTGCCTGGTGCTGCTGCTGAGCGCCCTGGTGCTGCTGATCTGCGGGGTGGTGCTCACCATCCTCTCCACCACCAGCATGCAGCTCAGCCCCGCACGGCCGCTGGCCAGCATGTTCACCAGCGGGGTCATCCTCCTGACCGCTGGCAGCGCCATCCTCCTCTCCCTGCTGCTCTACCTGCTGTGCACCTCCTGCCGCCGGGCGGCTCCTCGCAGCCTGGACACCGGCGAGATCCGCGTCTTCACCATCTCCGGCCGCCTCGCTGGAAACAGGCGGCTTCCTCCCACCTCCAGCATGGCCAACCTGATCTGAGCCGGGACACTTCTGCGTGAGCCTCAGCAGACACAACCCGTGTGCCTTGTGTTTCTGTTGGAGATGACTGGCATTTGCTTTGCCCCAGACTGGTGGCACAGCACAGACTCGGGGTGCCTGGGCGGGCTCTGACCTGGCTGGCATTTTATCTCCACAAAGCCTCCTGTGGCAGCTGCTGCCTGCCTGGCTGTGGCCCATGTTACAGAGTGAAGGTGAGCCTGTCCTGTATCCCTGGGGACCCTGGTACTAGCACAGTTCCTGCAGTTCCTGGAACTGTCATATGCTGTCCTGGCAGGAGAGGCTGTGATTGCAGGTGGTGTAGAACCAGCCTGTGCTCTGTGCAGAGCCTCCAGCTCCCAAGTGAATTAAAGCCTTTAGCAGCTGGTGAATGGCAGGAGATATTTTGCGTGTCAGCAGGCACGAGGGAGCCTGGTGGGAGGTATGGCTGCAGGGGCTGCTCCCAAGGAATTATCGGTGTCTGTAGGAGTGTGTTGGATCTGCTTAGGATTGTGTGTGCCTGAGCCACAGCATGGCTGGACCTCACATGAAATGCTGTCTGTGTTTGCAATGCCAGGATCTGTTCCAGTGTCACATTTCTGCAGCCCACCATCACCTGTGGTTTGTCAAAGGGATGATCAAACGGTGTCAGTGTGAAGGCCCTGATGGATTATCTGTGCTGGACTGAGTGTTGGGGCTCTGTTATCATGCCAGGGTGCTCCAGCTACATGAGCCACAAACAGCAAGGTGCAGTTGCTGAGAGATGGTGATGGGATGCCAGAATCCTGGGGCTGCCCTCTGCAAAAGCTGTGTGAGGGGAGAGTGCTGTGCCCTCCCACAGGAGTTTCCCAGGAACAGGCACCTCTGCTGCCAGGAGTCCCACAGCTCATCCCAGTCCCTGCTTGTTCCCATGCTGTTTCTGTCTCCCAAGTGCTGCAGCTGCTGCAGGGCAGAAAAGTTCTTCTACTGTCACTTGGGCTGTCCCTGGAGCTCTTTTGGTGTTTTATCTCTACAAGGTGTCTTGTTTTATCACCAAGGTGTCTCTCCCAGAGGCAAATTAACAATTCACTCCAGGAACTTTTCCTGTGACTTAAGTCTAATTTACCTGTCAAAATTCTCATTTCCCTCATAGACCCACTAACCCTTTCAACTGCCCTTTCCATAGACACAGATCCCAAGCTCCTGCTGAAGATGCTTCTGCACGACCTTCTCTTCCTCTTAGCCAGTTGTTCAGAGCATGGTGCTAATAATACCAAGGTCACAGGTTTGATCTACATGTGGGCCATTCCCTTACAAGTTGGACTCCATGATCCTTCTGGGCTCCTTCCAGTTCAGACTATTCTGTGATTCTTCATCTTCTTGTCTGCTCCCATCTTTTCTTTCACCTGAGTTGCTCTGCCCCAGATGATGGTTTTGCTCATTATTTGCCAAGTTTCCTCTGCAATGGAATGAGACTGAGATATTGTTTTTTGGTACCTGGTAGCAAATTCCTTTGGAAGAGGATGGTAACTGATTCCCTTGCTAACAGCATAAATAACTGTCCATGTCAGTGTCAGAAGGCAGTGCCAGAGTTCACCATCACCTGGGCAGTGAGGGCTTCACCCCTTCACAGCTCCAGACCAACCATCCCCAATTCAGTGAGATCTCATGAGACCACATCTATATCCCCCTGCTCTTGCCCTGCTTCTGCTGACTTTCCTTTGCCTGAAGCCTTGGATTATTTTCTCCAATGTACAGGTACCTCATTTGGGGTTTTCTCTCTCTGTTATTTCTATATTTTCCTCTGCCACTTTCACATCATCTGTAGATTTTATTAAACTGCTGTTTCCTCTTCTCTCTGCATCTCCTCCCTTAATCTGCCCAAGAGCTCAGAAGGTGGTGGTGAGCTCAGATCCTCCTGTGCTAAATCTCTTCAAAGCCAAGCTTTTCTGCCCCTCTGGGTTGTTTGGCCTCAGGTCCACCAGGAACCCCTGTGTCTACACAGGAGGGGACAGGCCAGAGCTGAATGGTTTTGCACCATCACCATTGCTGCTGCTCTGCATGTCTGTGTCAGTGCATGTGCAGTTGTGCCAGGCTGCACCGCCTCTGCCAGCACCAGTGTTCCAGCAGTGACTGCCAGCTCCACCAGCCCGCACGTGCTGGCAGGCCACAGCTGCCTGCACACCAGCTGTTTTGCACATCTGGGCATTTCTGTGCAGAGGTGAGATTGTGCCCAGCGCGCAGCTCCGTGCTGCCTGCACGTCAATGTGAATCCTGGCCCCTCCACAGCCCCTTCAAAATGTGCCCCAAGTGCCTGTGAATTGTGCCAGAACAGGGTGATTGACTGGGTCAGGACAGCAACCCAAGGAGACAATGGCTGAGAACAGGCTGTACCTGAAGGTGGTGGTTGGGTGTCCAGCTGCCCAGAGGGACAGCCTGTGCTGCCCAGTCACTGACTCCCCTCTGCAACACAGGCGCTGGTTTGTTTCTTAGTTCCTGTGTTGTGTGTGGACATACATAATAAAGTGTTAGAGAAGTTGATTATGTTGAAGGCTGATACTTGAGCACAGGCCTCTCTGCAGAGCAGGAGGTGTCAGGGCTTTTCAGGGCTGGCCTCAGCCCAGGGCTGTAATCACAAAAGCCCAGGATCCCTCATGTGGCTGTGGTTTTGGATCACCAGCTAGTGTGGCAATGCCACCACAGCCCCAGAAATGCATGTACTTCTTTCCTAATACACAACTCCAACTTCCAGATGCATGTTAATCCCCCTCTGCTTAATAACCCAGACATATCCAGATCCCCTTACCACTGCTCTGTGAACCTGAGACCTGGCCATGCTGCTGAAAGATGCTCACACGGCGCACACAAAGCCTCCTGGATATGTCAGTGCTAGTTTGTTTACAGAGAAGCTGTTTTACCCTGTGGCAGGGCTGAGCCTCGCAGCAGCAGCCACTGCCTGACACGAGCCTGGAACCAGTCTGCCTGCATACCTGCTCCTGCTCCAGGCCAGCCTCAGCCAGCCCTCACAGCAGCTTCCTGGGTGGACCCCTGCAGAAGGATCCTCCTTTTCATGCTCTGATCCCTTGCAGTCCCAGCTCTGCATGCCAGATTTATTTCCCCCCCAAATATAAGTTGCCAGGTTCCTGCCCACTTGTAGTGCAGCTGCCTGAGAGGGGACAGAAAATGCACACACACACACAGACATGCATACACACAAGAAAACCTGCCATGTCTGCTTGGCTAAGAAATAAATGGGTAGGCCTATCAGCAGGGTCAAAGTAGATAAGTCATCCAACCACTAAGTGCTGGGGGACTGGTGAGTAAGATCCTGAACAAATAAGCCTGGGCACTTGTATTCTCAACTTCTTTTAAAACATCACCGAGACTAAGAAGAAAAGACTGCATCTAGCATGAATTCATGTGAATGAAAAGCATGTTGAAAAGCCCAGAAAAAATCCTTCTAAAGATAACTGAAATGCTTTTTCCCAGCCCTCAGATTTATATCTCTTACCCAAAAGATATTAGAAATTTCCAAAAATACAGTATATCATGTATTTTCATGGGTAGCTGATGAGCCCAGAAGGCAAATGATGAGACAGTAACTGAAAAAGTAAAGCTCACTTCAGAAATATGGCATTTAAGAGCAAAAGCTGGCTGACCACTGAAAGAAGCCAGCAGGTTTTCCTCCTGGTCATGGCTTCAGGTGGGACATTTGCCCTCTAGCCTGTATCATCCATCCAATGCTGGACTCATTTTTCCCCTTTGGTTTACATTCTCTGAGGTGTATTTTTTTATACACTGTAAATGTTTTAATGAGTGAAGAAATAGAATGGCAGTTAGCAGTGAAACAGATTTGAAGAAGGTGGGGTAATTAGCTGTGTGGCAGAGCCTTTGAGAAATCCTGTCCTGTGTTGATACCTCATGCTCTGGAGCATGACAGAGAGACTCCTGAGCTATCAGGGATGGTAATAACTGGGCTGTACCCTGGGAAATCTTCCCAACTGGTTGATACCAGCCTTATGAATCACTTACTAAAGGTGAATGTCACTGCTTCTCCCTGTTTTTAACTCCAGCATAACCCACGAAGGCATGACCGACTCCAACAGAAATAACTTGCAGTTACCTGTGTCTCATGTGCTGTTCATTGTACCACAGAGATGACAGGAATGTAAAAATTATCACATTTGTACAACTCCACAGTTAAAGAGACATGTGGAACTGTAATGGGTACTGGAGAAGAGGGTCATCTTGCCCCAGCGCATGTGCCTGGAACTGAAACTGGCAGCACTGATGAGTCTGCTCAGCTCTGCAGAGCTCACAGGAGAAAGGTGTCTTTTAGCTTGTCTTCCTGGAGAGGAAAGAGAGAAAAGAAAGAAGGGCCATGGCTAGAGAGACATGCACAAAAACCCTGTGATGATGCACCAAGGTTGCCTGCAGGTGAAATATTTGTTTGGACAAGAGCATTCATTGTGCCACAGATGTGGTCTCTCATTGCCACACTTAGAGAAATGTATTTATGGTCCTTGAAAGAACATGCAAAAAAAAGCCACACCCCAGCTGTGGGGCTGGGGATCTCCTGGCACTGCCACTGGGAGATCCCAACAAACCACTGCAGGCAGAGGCAGGGCCAAATCATGTTTTAATCATACCTCAGAGTGACAATGCATTCAGGGACAGAGCAGGGCTGGGTCTGGCACCATTGGGCAGTGGGGCCAGTGTCCAAGACCCCATGGCAGCACCAGGGCAGGCTCCTCTTCCCACTGCACCCAGCTTCCTGAGCACGATAGGCACCACCTCCTTCAGCCCTAGCATCCGAGCAAGGCTTGCAAAGCAGCAGCTGGTTTGGTGTCCCTGTGACAGTGCAGCCTACTGGTGTCATGCTGGGACACTCTGGGACTGGCTGCCTGCAGCTCCATCACCATTCCTAGCTCATCCCTCTCTCCCCTCCTCTCCTTTCCTCCTGCCCCAAACATGTGGGGCCCAAAGCCGAGGGCAGGTGGGAAAGGAGTGGAGCTAGGGAGAGAGCTAGAGGCCACAGCAGTGGAGGCTGAGTTGTAAGCCTGTAAGCTCAGATGGAGCGATGCAACTCCCGCTCCTCTTTTGTTGGCAGCTGCTCACTGGGCTGGATGTAGTTGTCCTCAATGAAGCCATCATCATCCTCAGCTTGCAGATCGGCAGCATCAGCTATGGAATGGCTCCCACAGGAGCCCCTGTCCCAGCTGCTGCTGTCCTCCATGGGGCTGCCTCCGATGGAGCTGATTTCGGGCAGTGGCCGGTGGCGGTAGCTGGCAAAGTTCTTGTGGGCAAGCTTGCACTTGGCAGCCAGTGCGATCAGGATGGAGATGCCAATCGCTGACACAATGAATCCCACCAGGTATGGCCAGCTCCTTCCCCCCTTCCCGGCAGGCAGTGCAGTGGCTGTGACACAGGAAAGGCACATGGTCAGCCTGAGGCACACCCAGCGCTCCCCATTCTCCAGCCCTGTGACTGCCTGCAGTGTGCAGCCAGCACTAGATCGCGTTCATTAGGAGCCATACAGATGCTCTTCACCAAGACCCAGCTGCCAAGGGAGTGTGAACACTGGGGGCAAAACTGCCTGACAGCTGGCTGGTACTGCTGCCCATCACTGCGGGTCTGTGCTCCATGTGGCTTCGTGGCACCTGTGAACTTTCCAGTCACAAAGCCAGCAAACACCTCCAGGTGTTGGTCACCCTCCCAGCGAGTCACTGCACCAGCCTGGCCGAGCAGCCCCAGCCTCTGGGACTGTGGGGCAGAGCAGGGGGTCTCCACCTGCAGCCCCATCCAGTATGACAGAGGACAGGAAGGTGCCAGACCCTACAGACACCTGTAAATCTGCACAACTTACTGTTGTTCTCAGTCACTGTGATCTGCTGTGTTGTGTTGAGCGCACGAGCAAACCGCTGCTTAACCTGGCAGCCCAGGTCCTGAGAATCCAGAGCTGCGATGTCCTGGCCCCTCAGGCCTGGGGGCGACACGCAGGTCACCTGCACAGCTGGGAGACAAATGGGCTGAGGTGGGATGGGGGTCTGCGCCCATCCCCTCTCCCGTTTAGTAAAGATGATTCCTGCTTGCTCCTGGGTTGATGCGATGTGTTGCAAGGTGCTCATGGCTCTGCCTTACAGACTCGCTGACCCTCAGCATTTTGTAGGGAACAACTAAAGGGAAAATCCCCTGACAAAGGAACTCTGTGACTCTGATTAGCAGCTCCTTTAAACTGAATACAGACAAATTCATGGGTACCCACAGAAACCCACTGCTCTTACTCAGAGCTGAGCTCAGATGGTTGGAGCCTGACCTGGCTCCAGAGAGGAAGCTGCCAAGGCCTCAACAATGAAAATGTGGTCACTCCACAAAGACACATAAAGATGGATTTAGAGGCCAAAGTGTATGTGCAACCCACTTCCCAGAAGAGTAGTCATGTCATCCTGCTGACACTCTTAGAAATCCATGGTGTCCTGCGTAACTGCAAGCAAGGAACAAACACATCACCTTTTGGTTTGCTGTTCCTCAGCAGGGTAGGACAGAGCGCCATCTCAGACCTTGCCCAGGGGTCAAGCAAATGGATCAAGCAAGACTCCTGTGCTCAGGGTTCTGCCTGCCCGACACATCCCCTGCCACCCATCCCCCGTGCTCACCTGGCCTGCGCTGCAGCCACTGCTGCAGAGGGTGCGCGCTGCAGTCGCAGACCCAGGGGTTCCCTTCCAGACGGACCCATGGGACTGTCTCCATCAGCTGCAGGCTCCAAGGGTCCACAGAGACCAGCGCATTGTGCTGCAGGTCCAGGTGGAAAAGAGCCTTCAGTGGCAAAAGGAAAGGGACATCAAGCTCTCGCAAGCTGTTGTTTCTTAGAAGCAGTGTGTGCAAGTTTCCCAGGCCATTGAAAGTGTCCGTGTGGATGTGGGTGATGCCGCAGCTGCTCAGGTCCAGCAGACGCAGCGCCCCGAGGTTGGAGAAGACTGCTGGGCTCAGCGTGAGCTTGGCATTGCTGGAGAGGTTGAGAGAATGCAGGGAAGGGAAATGCTTCAAAAGAGTCCTGTGGTGGGGCATGACCAAGGAGTTGAAGGAGAGATCCAAACTGGTGATGTTTCTTGGAAGGGAACTCGGAGCATGCTGAAGGCTCTTCCCACTGCAGTCAGCCCATCCCTGGGAAAAGAGCTACTGTCTGAGATGGACTATCCATGACGGGGAGTGTCTTTACAGAGACTCCCCAAGGGTTCAAATGTCTTAATTACACTCACAGAGTTTAGAAAAGTGAAGACACACACACGTTTAAAAGACACATGAGCTGCCAGATTGGAGCGGGCCTGGATAAATGGAGAAAGGTGAGCAGGACAGCACAGGACTGAGAGCAGCTGACTGAAACAGTAAAGGAGGAGCATGCAGGGCTGGGGGAAAAACCCAAATGGATGAATTCAAAGACAGCAGGTTGTCACCTCCATCCTTCCGTAAAGGGCAGTTGTCATACAGGGTCAGTTTGCAGAGGGCCTTCCTTTTCCTCCCCTGGATCCCCACCTCCAGCCCCCTGGGAGCTCTTGTGTGACACAGGGGCATCCTCCCAGCTGGAGAGGGAAGCAGGCAAGCCTTGCCTGTTGCAAGGGCAGGCAGGAAGCTGACCAGGCTGCAGAGCTGTGGGCACCTGTACCAGTCACCCATGCCAGGAGCAGCTCCCTGGGGCCTGTGCAGGACAATGCACCAATGCTTCCATCTCTCCCATGTTCTCAAAGATACACTGAGTAGCTGTGGCCTACTGCTGGCTGGCTATGTCAGTATCAGGAAATAAAACAGACCAAGGACCATTCACTGTCCCAAAAGACCAGCAGAGCAGGATGGAAGGATTAGTCAACCCACACAGATGGATTTTAATTTTTTTTACCAGTAAAATAGGGTGCCCCAGCTCAGACAGTTTTGGGGAGCAGTCCCCAGCATGGGTTACTCTTGCCTGGACTTTTAGTGGGAGGGGGTCAAATGTCTAATCTGAAGCTGCCAGAGAGCAGGTCAGCAATTTAAGTTTGATTAGGCAGGCACAAGCTCCCGCTAAGTGCTGTTTGGACCTTGCAAGCAGAGATGCTGTGCTTTTAAGTCCATAGTCCTGGGTTTCCACGTCTGGCTACATTCCAGCTAGCTGGGCTTTCCATTTCTTTCACCTCTCTTTTCATCTTCCTGTCCACCTAAATCTCGTACTAGATCCTGCTGCTCCTGCTTGGTAGAGGAACAGATATGCCCTTAAACTGGGGTGCTGAGGGCTGGGTTATAACTGAGCCAAGCCATAGGGGCACCACATGGGTCCTGTTTCTAGCTCCAACACAGCTGGGTTCAGGGAGTCTTTGGAAAACAGTGCAAACCTTTGCATGGAATAACTGAGAGCTCAGTGGAAAGGTCAGTGGCCCATGACAGCCACTTTCCTTCATTCTCTCAGCTCCTGCCTGATGCTGCCAAGCTGCTGGCTGCAGTGCTTGTCCCAGTGGGTTGTTGTGTTTCCTGCACCTTGCCGGGTGCTCAGGGATCCTGGCCCCATGCCTGCCATCACCCTGGCTCCAGTCACTGCATCACTATGCACCGGGAAAGGGAGTGAGGGCTTGGGACCTCCTCAGGGATGTGTCTCATGGCTGCTTGCCGTGCACCCCTTACGGGCAGCTGCGTTACATCTGCAGCCAAGAGACCTCCACAGTCAGAGCTGCCATGGATCAGACAATGCTTTGCCAGGCCACGCTCTGCTGAACAGGCTGGGCAACATGACATGTTCAGCGCAAGGCTGGGAGCAGGACAGCCAGGCTTTGGGCGTGAGCAAACCACCCCTGTGGCTGGTGGCCTCTGGCACAGCACATCTCCCAGCTAACTCCGCTGGCTCCCCCGGGTTTCCATCGCTGCCCTTCTCGTGAGCCGTGCAGAGCAGGAGCTGCCTGCCAGGCCCTGCCGCCCCGTGGCGCCCCCGCTGCGGTGCCAGGCCCAGGAGCGGGGCCCTGCCCGCCCCCAGCTCCGCCGCGGCCCCACGGCCCCCCTACCTGGTGGTCAAGGCTGCAGGGGTGTCCCGTCACCACCGAGCAGAGCAGGAGGCTCCACACCCAGCAGAGCAGGCAGGTAGGAGCCATTTGGCTCCAGGAAACTTCCGGCCAGAAAAACGAGTCTCGGGGAAAGCCGGGAAGCCGGCAGAGCCGGCCGTGCCGGCGAGGTGTGGCCGCACGGCTCAGGGCCGCCACCGAGCCCCACACGCCGGCCGGCAGCGAGCAGCGCCCGGGACGCGGCCCGGCTGCAGCCCCGGCCCCGCTGCTCCCGGGCTGGTGAAAGGTGGCGGTGCCAGTTACACATTAACAGCCGCGCCCATCACCTCCCACCCGTGTGCCGCCCGCGATCGGTGACCAGGGCTGCACTATGGGCTGGCGTGGGGCTGCCGGAGTGGCAGCAGGACACCCGGAGGTGCTGGGGGGCCTCCAGAGGGACGAGGGGCACCTCTGTGGCACCTGCCCTGAGACACTGTGCTGGAGGAGAGCAGCATGAGCCTGGTCCACGTGTTGGTCCACCAGGGGCACACAGCCAGCCCCGGCCGGGGAAGCTGGGGCTGAGGCAGCAGGAAAGTGTCCTACAGGGAAATTAGTCTTGCTGGGATTCCAGCAAAAAGGTGTTTAAAGCATGCAGCAAACTGGCAGGTCTCTGGGCCCAGCAGCAGCAGCTCAGTGAGCAGCACCTGTCCGTGAGGGTCCCAGAGGATGGGAGTGCCCCACCACCTTTGGCACCCTGCAGACCTACCACTTATTAGTAGTTTTCCCTGCCAGTCCTGCTGGGGTCAGTGAAAGTCTGAGAAATCATGTCAAAGCAGCATCTCATGGGTGTTTGCTGGCAAATCAGATCTGCTCCTGTGCCCAGAGGTAATGGGGCAGGTGAAGGGGGCAAGGCTGACAGAGCCACAGGCCAGGCAGGGAAAGTGCTGGCTACACCTGCTCCTGGCTTTGCCTCTGCAGCAAGAGGCAGCCCCAAGCTCTCTTCCCTGTTCCCCATTCCCTGGTCCCACGCCTGCTCAAACAACAGGAAGCAGATTGCCAGCAAGAGCACTTTGAGCTGTCGGCAACTGGGACAGGGCGGCCGCTCTTCCCCCAGCTGCCAAAGGGCTCCTCCGCAGCCGCACGTCCCACCCTTTCCTCAGGGAAAGCGCTTCCCTGCAGCCTGTCCTTCACCCTGTGGGCATGTGCTGGATGCCAACCCAGCAGGCAGCGCCCGCTTCCCAGCTGCCAGGCGAGCTGGGGATGCTCAACTACCCCACTTCCAGGATGTTCTGTGCCTGGTGGGAGCAGTCCTTAGCCCAGCTTTGCCTCCCCAGGACCCGCTGAGCACATGGAACAAAACAAGCATCCAGGGAAGCAGGGCTAGAAAGTGTTGCTGAGGCAGCCCAGTCCATTGGAGGGTCTGTAGGGCGGTTGCACTTCCTATCAGGAAATGTATCTGTGCATTATGGTTTCTGGCATATGGTGCAGTGCATTAGAATGTGCAAATGATAACAAAAAGTGGTATTTTTGTCAGTCTTTGTTTTTTTGTTGGTTTTTTTTTTAATCTGTTGTGATTCAGCAAAAAAAGCTGAGGTCCATGAAATCAACAGATATTCAGGTGCTTGGAGTGTACTGAGGATTGGCCAACTGGAGCTTTCCATGTTACAGGAGAGCAAGTGTGGATAGCTGCTTTGGCTGTGCTCAGCTGTGCCTGTCTCTCTGGTGCCTCCTCTGGAGACAGATAACTGGAGCTGTAAGGTCCTAGCTGGGCATCCCCACAAAACTCCCCAGAAAGGTTTCCTACTCTACCTCCAGCCAAAGGAATCTGCACAGATGGACAGCACAGCTCTTATCCAGGTACTCCTAGAAAAAAACACAAGCAAACAAATCACGTTGGGTCAGATTCCTCAATGGATCCCTGAGATCTCCTGGGTATGACCTGGGGCAGAGAATGACCCCATATGTTTCCCATTATGCAAAAATTCAGTGTAAATAATCCCATCCTCAAACAGATCCTCCTGAAAGAGGACATTTCAGAGTGCACTGTAACTTGGGCTCTGTGTGATGCGCTCCCCCACAGCTGCCAGGGAAGCACAGAATGAGTTGCACATGTAAGCACACAGTTCTGAGCCTGAGTGGCCTCTACAGCCAGCTTCATTTCCCAGGCAAATGAGGGCAGCTGCACCTGGTGTCCACCTTTTTCAGATCCTCTCCACCCCTCCTGCTGTGGAGTGGCCAGGCAGCTGCACTGTGGGAGCCCCTGCTCACTGCCATCCCTCCCTCAGCATGCCATGGGCACCGCGCGGCCCCAGAGCACTCTGTAAATAGTCGGAAGCGATGAATGGATTTCCCTTTCCTCTCCATGTGTGCTTTAGATTTTTGGCCGGATACAGCATGGGCTCAGGACACATCAAAACATGAGACTCATTCCCTGGCAGCCCTGGCTTTCACATGGGAACAGTTTGATTTGTGAAGAAGTGTGAGGTTTGGTGCGTGAAGCTTATGGTGATTTCCTGGGAAACGCTTTTTGTTTGCCCGGCAGAGAGCCTGGAGCCTGCTGGTGGCTGGCACAGCCTCCCTGGAATGCTGTGTGTGAGACCCTCTGGGGCTGGGTTGGAGCAAGGCCACACCATGCTGTGCCTATGCCAGCACTGTGCATGGGAAAGTGCTCAGGGAAAGCCAGGCTTTCTCCTGCTTCCACTTCCCCCCAGACATGTTTACCACAACACAGAGGGTTTTCTCCTTGGGCAGTGGCCGCCTCCCATGTGAGCTGGGCAGCTCATTGGCGCTGTGCCTGTGCTCCCACTGAGCCCCTTTCAGCCTGGACAGTGTCCCCACGATGGGCCACTGAGGGATGAGCCAGGCCGTGGCCAGCACGGAGCTCAGGTGGGCCATGCCCACCACCGGCTCGTGGCAGCGGGAGGCCGAGGTGTCGCGAGGAGTGCGCAGCCTTGGCCTCGCCGCACGCCGCTCCCCGGGGGACAGCCTGAGCAGGGCTGCTCCCCACGGCTCCTGGAGTCAGGGCCGTCTCCAAACAATGGGTGGAGAGCAGGAAACGCCGCATGGGAAACAGGATTTGACTCCGCCGCCGCCGCCAGCCACGGCCCCTTGGCCCCTTTCCTTTCCCTGCTCCAGAGAGCCCTTCCCACAGCCATCAGCCACGGGGCTGCACCGAGGGGATGGGGATGCTGCCACCCGGCCGGGCTGGGGCATGAGGCACTCTGAACCTTGGAGAAAAAGCAGGGTTGGGACACCTCCTGCCTGGGCTAGGGGCTCAGCATGGCTCAGGGAACCCTGAGCATGCAGTCCTAGCCCTGGAGGGGTGGGCGGGTGCCTTTCCCTGGAAGAGCTGCCACCAGGCAGAGGACCCCAGTGGCCCCTTGGCCAGCAAGCCCTGCTCTTGAGCAGCTGGCTGGTCACAGAGCCAGCAGAAACGGGGGCATCTCTCTGTCCGTGCCCAGGCTATGCACCACAGGAGGTGGTCCCAGCTGCCCTGGAAGTCAAGCAACAGCATGGAGAAGAGATGGGAGGCACGGGCAGGGAGCAGCGGTCCTGAGCTGCCCCTCACATGGAGCTCCTAGGCAGCCACAGCCTCCAGCTCTGACCCCCCTAGCCAGGAAATGCTGGGGATTTTCTGACCTCTGCCAGATTCGGAACAAGCTCCAAGGACATGGGACTCCAGATTTATCTTCTGCTTCTCTTCCCACATCTCGCAGGTAAATTGCCCCATTTCCCCTGCCCCAAGTGAGCAGCCCCTGCCACGGGGTGGCATAGTGGGACGAGGCAGCTGTGGAAGCTCAGTGGCGCCATCTGAGCAGGGTTGGGAGGGAGGAAATATTCCTTTGTGTTCAGCCATTTGGAGCCCTCAGAGGTGCCTGGCTGCCTCTCTCCAACATGGGAGGAGAGGCACACCAAGACCCCCGTTCTGATGCATGCTTGGCTCGTGTCAGGGAGCTGATCCAGCTGGGGTCTCCAAAAGGAGAGCAGAAATGCACTGTGTCATCCCAATGTGTCTGCAACCCACCTTGCTTTGCCCTAGCTGTGCCTTCTGGGCTGGGGGTGGCAAAAATATCCTGGAAAGGGGGAGAGATCTGGGTGACAGGATTTGGCCCTGAGGCATGGTGTGGCCATGCTCTTGCCCAGCTGTCACACACCGTTGTGCTCCCTCACCCCAGGGGCCATCCTGGACATCACCCTGATTGCCAACGTGCAGAGCCTGTCCCACTCCGACTTCTTCCTCTCCTGTGTCGTGGGGGAGCACGACGTGAGCTACCTGCAGATCGAGCGGGAGAACAAGATCGTGATGACGCACCCCAAAATGGGCTTCCAAAACTACCGCAACCACAGCAACCAAGTCCAGGCCAGGGGCTTCTCCAAGGCTGACCTGGTGGGGATCCTCTACTGCCTGGGGCGCACCCCGACCGAGCAGGCCCAGGTGGTCTACGTGCACAACAGCCACAACGGTGAGTGGCTTTTGGGGCGGCAGGAGGCCCCCGCCTGCCAGTCAGGTACACAGGGGACCTGCCTGCCCTGTGCTTCACAATCCCAGCAGGAGCCAGCGTTGTGGGGGGGCAGTGGTGACCCATAAGCTAGGTTTGGGGTCCACCACCACCAGTGGGGTGGGGATGGAGGGGAGATGGAGGGGATGTTCAGCTAGAGGAGCATGGCCGAGCCCCATGGAGGAGCCGTCAGGATTTGTAATGGTGCCTGGGAGAAGGGCAAGGTCCAAGAGGAAGCTGAGTGCCCTTGGAGGAGGTTGTGGGGTCTGGAAATCATTAACCAGAGCAGGGGTCAGCCCTTCAGAGATGTGCCAGCCCATACCCCCACCACAGGCTCAAGGGGAGGAGATAGTGCTGGAGCAGATCTTTGGCAACCTCCCCAGGTGCTGGACAAACACCATCCCAGGGCAGCACGTCGCTGCTCAGGCAGTGGGGCTTGCTGAGAGGCACAGCCAGACTGCACTGTAGCGAAGAGCAGTGCTAGGCTCATCTCCCACTCCTGTTTTGGGCCGTAAGAATTGAAAGAGCCTCCCTGGGCTGACCAACAGCAGGGATACCACCCGGGGCAGCACTCTCCCACACTGCCCCTCTGACCTCCCCTCTCTGTGCTTGAGACTTTGCAAAATTATTAGGACTGATATTTTCTTTGATGTTTGCCTCAGGATGCTTTCTAGCTCTTTTTTAGAAATTCTAGCTAGAACAGTTGAGCTTTTGCTGAGAATAAGAGGAGGGGATACAAGTTTCCCTGCCTCTGTTAAGACACAGCTTCAGCAAGGAGATTGAGTATCTCCAAGCTGGGGCACAGAGGCTGCTGGTGGGGCCCAAGCATCCCCAAGGGAGCAGGGCTCAAAAGAGCCTTTACAAGGCTCTTTTGTCCTTGTAAAGAGGCTCAAGTTGAAAAATGGTAGTGGTCCTGTTGGGAATGGAGCTGGATGGTCTGAGCAAGCAGAGCAGCACTGAGGAATGGAGCACAGGTGAATGGAGACAGTGTGGGAGACATAACCAGCAGCATGGGGTGAGGAGCACAGAGGGATTTCTGCACCCTCAGATGTCCTTGTTTATAAATCATGGATGGAGGTGATGGCTCTGGGGCTCCATCCTTGGGACAGTGTTTCCCATGGTGGGGTATTCTCAGCCCCCACTCCTGGGTCCACTTAGCCAGGCCAAAATAGTGCTTTGGAGGAGCTGGTTAGTGCCTGGGTTCAAGCCCCTGTGGGAGTTACAAAAAGGTGTCTCTTTCACAAGTTTCAAAGAAATTGCTATTGCTCTCTTTAGAAGAGAAATTTAAAAAAGAAAGGAATTAATAAGCAAAATATTTACATGTTTGCAGGAGGGCTGATTATAGAACCCACTGAAGGGGCTTGTTGTGTGTCATCTCTCCTGTTTAGCCTGAGAGCACACCAAAGCAGGCCAGAGAGATGAAACAGTGGGTGGGGAATGCTGTTAGAGGAAAACTGGCAGCTCCCAAAAGGTCATGCATGGAGAAGAACTTAGGAAGTTTGATAAATTTTGGAACCATTGCTAAAAAAACAAAGTAAAGGAAACCAAAGAGATCCTGAGAAGCCATTCCAGAAGTGTTTAAATCTGTCGATAATCTATCTTTTACACTTTCCAGAGCAGGAAGACAACTACAGAAAACCAACATTTTTTAAATCTTTGTATCCGTGTGCACAACAGAAAAATTGGGAAAATATGCTGGGGCACCTGTCTAAAATGCCATTGTTGATAGCAGGAGACAGGCGATAAATAGCGGAACAGAGCAGCACAATACCACCAGGCTGGGCGTGCAGTGGGCAAGGCTGTGTTGCTGCCCTTGGGAAACCAGACTTTCCAAGTCTGGAAACTTCTGGGTAGGGAGTTACAGGCCTGAAAACTCAACTCAGAACCTGGCAAATTAGCAGAAACTGTAATAAAGAGCAGAATATGTGGTTATGTGGACCCTGAGAAAGAGGCAGCTGAGTTTGCTGTGGTAGGGTCTCTGGGGCAGCAGCAGTGAGGATGCTGAGGAAGACCAAATTGATACTGTCTGCTCAGATTCCTGGAGAAAACAAAGAAAATTCTCTTTCAAAGGTTCTTTGAGAGAAACTTTGCACCAGAGGTGTCAGGAGAGGTCTTTGCATGGGTAAATAACTGACTAAAAGAAGGGAAAGTAGGAATAGGAGCTGTCTTTGTCATATGAGGGAGTTCCCACTGGCATGGCACGAGGTCTTTGCATGGACCTGTGTCATCAACTGTGGGTGCAAAGAGCTGAACAGGTAACCATGCTGGCTGCTGTCCCCAGACTGCCTGGGGAGATGATGGACCATGGAGTGACAGACAGGGGAGAGGTGCAGTTGGGGAGGGCTGCGGTGATGGAGTGACAGGTAAATCTGTGTGTGCAGATGAACACGTTGTGTTTGGGGGTCCCCAGGGAACTGTCGCCTTTCGTTCCAGGGAGTGAGGGCCGAGTCTGTGAGCCCACCGCTGGGGGCTTCAAAGTCCATGGAAGAAAGATCCCAACTAGAGGGATAGGTGGGGAGGCAATTCTGGGAAATTACTGCAAAGTGTGACCTGCGGTGCCCTTCCCTGGGCGTCTGCAGCATGTGCTGCTTCCTCCTGGTCCTTGGCCTCAGAGGCGCAGGACACAGCACTGGATATGTTTTAGCTCCAGTCTGGCGTGGCTCCTTTTAGTGTGTGCAGCCTGGAGTACTGCCAGGCTCCAGAAGCCAGCAGCCGCCTGTGTCCTCCTTTGTGTCTGTCCTGGCACGCCCAGGGCTTGGTTTCCCAGGCCTTAAGGTATTTATAGCCCTGTTTGTGCTCAGGCTGGGGTCTGGCTGACTCACATTGATACTCTGGGAGTTCATTGCTGCTGCATGCCCCAGCACCTGGGGAATCAGGAAAACAGCCATGATGGGCTGCCAGTCCTGGGGGCTGGAGTGCAGCCTCCCGCACACTTAACTCCTCTCACCTGCCTTGCTTTCCCTGCCTGCAGCACTCCACACCTCACCAGAAGGCAGGGTGCACCAGGCACACTTGTTCCAGATGTCACCTCCCCAGACTGCTGCCACCAGCACCCTGTGCAGATGGTGGGCTGGTCAGAGGGCCGGGTGCCAAATCCCATTCCTTGGTGTCTGCCTGAAGGGGCCAGGAAGGGAGCCCTGTCCATGCAGAGACTTGGGAGGTCTCCAACATGGAGAGAACAGGGAGATGTGTATTGACATTCCAGCAGAAGCATGTGGTGGGTGCTGAGCTGTGCCAGGGTGTGTCCTGGTATGACAGGGCTGAGGGTGTCAGCACTGCCCTCGGGTGTGAGTGCTCTCTGAGGTGACTGCAACCTGTGCCTCCTCCTCCTCTGCAGCCCACCTCTTCCCGGTGAAGGCCACGCAGTCTGTGAATGTTGCTGAATCAGCCACCTTCTCTGCCAGGATCCTCAAGAGGAAGCAGACAGATGTTATGTGGAAAAGAAATGGCAAGTGGTTCCAAGAGCAGACACAGGGCTGGAGCTGCTCCCAGCTGGTGCCTGGTGCTGGCCCTGGGGGCACAGGAGGTCACAGATAATCCTCTGTCCCCTTGCAGGCACCTACTACCAGACCACAGACCGAGGGGAGGTGCAGGATGACCACGTCGTCCTGACACTCCCCAACGTCAGTGTCAGCGAAAACGGTGTCTACAGTGCCACGTTCATGGGGGACAGCCCTCTGTGGAGTGCCTTCTACCGCCTCATCGTGAGAGGTGAGCAGGGCCCTGGCCGCTTGGGCACTGGGGACAGCCTGCCCTGCCCTGTGGCAGGTGGCACTCTGGCTGCCTCTGCTCTCTCTGCAGCCTGCCCTGCGAAGAAATGGGGACCATCCTGTGAGAAGGACTGTCCCGACTGTCTGAACGGCGGCATCTGCCACGAGCACGTCGGTGAATGCATCTGCCCTCCAGGCTTCATGGGCACCCGCTGTGAGAGAGGTGAGTTCCACCTGCCCAGCACTGGGTGCTGTGCCCAGGGCATATGTGGGGGCTCTCTTGCACCCCTAGAGGTGACCACTGTGTCTAGAAATGCCATGTTCATCCCCAGCACTACCCCATCTTCAGTGCCCTCTGTTTCTGGGCCAGGGCTGGACCATCTCCATGGGTCCCACGTCTCCTTGAGGTGGTGGGTGATACAGGGCTTGGGGCACCGAGCCAGTTCTGTGCCATGCACAAGCAGTAACTGCATGGATGACTGGTGGGTGAGGGCAAACCGTGCTTCTTTTTCCAGCCTGCCAGGAAGGCCAGTTTGGCCGCAACTGCCAGGAGACGTGCCAGAGAGCCCAGGGGTGCCAGGGGCTGAGCTTCTGCCTGCTCGACCCCTACGGCTGCTCCTGCGCCTCGGGCTGGAGTGGCTCCCGCTGCGACCAAGGTACAGGGACGTGGGTGTCCATCAGCTCTCCCACCCAGCCTGGGCTTCCTCCAGGGCCTGGCTGCTCTCCAGCAGCACCTCTGCAAACCTGTCTGCATCTGAGGGTCAGCACAGGCTGAGCAGTGTGCTGCCTGCATCAGCTGCTTGCTGTCTTTGCGGTCCTGTGACATGGCCAGGGGTAGCAGTGAGCTCTCCTCTTCCCACAGCCTGTCCCTCAGGATTCTACGGCCCTGACTGTGCCCTGGAGTGCACCTGCCAAAACGGAGGCAGCTGTAACCGCTTCAGTGGCTGTGTCTGCCCCGCAGGCTGGCATGGGCAGCACTGTGAGAAGTCAGGTGAGACTGGCACAGGGCTGTGGCAGGTTTCCATCCCCTACCCTCAAGCAGGCACTGGCTCCTTCCTCACCAGTGACTGGGAGGGCCACTGGTTATTGGTCTTGCCAGCTGGTTCAGCAGGACCCTTTGCCTGCAGAAATAGCCTTCAAGTTTCCTGTGGAAACCAGGACATTACAAGGGCAGCATCTGGTCTGCCATCCCAGCATTATCTGTGCTGAGAGTGTTGCTGAGCCCAGCATGTGGTGTGGGGATCAGGGCTGGACCACAGCATCCATCGCCTTTCCCTTGGCACCACAGTGTGGCCGCATCTGGGTCCAAGAAAAGGTGCCAGGCTTTCTTGTGCCTGGGCAGGAGCAGGGCCAGCTCTAATGTTGATTTCTGTGTACCAGACCGGTTCCCCCAGATCATCCAACTGGCCTCAGAGCTGGAGTTCAACCTGGGCTCAGAGCCCATCATCAGCTGCGTGGCCATTGGCAACCCACTGCCCACCAGGGACAGCGTGGAGCTGCGCAAGGCGGACGGCACTGTGCTCAAGGTACTGCCCCGTGCCCTTGCCCCACCACCATCCCCATGTTGACAGCTCCCTCAAGAGTGTCTGGGGCTGCTGGGCAGCTTCAGATTGATGGGGGACTGAGGCAGGGGCTGAGTGGAGGGGCTGACAGCACCCTCTGTGCTGCAGGTCATCAAAACCATCATCGAGCCGAAGCAGATCACTTGTGAGTTTGAGGCGCGGCACCTGACAAAGGCGGACACGGGGCTCTGGGAGTGCCGGGTCTCCACGACCGGCGGCCAGGACAGCCGGAAAGTCAAGGTCAATATCCGAGGTGAGGAAAGTGTGGTGGCATGAGCAGGACAAGCCAGGGCTGCTGGAGGAGGCTGCCAGCATGGTGTGTCAATACCATCCCTGCACCAGGCTGGGTATCTCCCATCATGGGCTGCAGTGCCAGCAGACAGGTTTGAGTGAATCTAAAAGACTTTCCTGACAGAGCTGGAAGGAGCCTAAAGGTAGCAGATGTATCCACCTGCTCTCCTCCTTGTTGCTCCCAGCCCCACCAGTGTCATTCCCTTTTTCCCAAGTGCCACCAGTGCCCTTGAGCGCCCCCCGGCTGTTGGCCAAGCAGAGTCGCCAGCTCGTGGTGTCACCTGTGGACAGCTTCTCTGGTGATGGACCCATCACCTCCATCAAGCTCTTCTACAAGCCCAAGGATGACAATTCAGCATGGTCATCCATTGTGGGTATGTGTCTGCAGGGCTGGGAGACACAGATAGGCCCTGTGTGGGAGGGTGAGGTCTGGGGTGCGCAGATGTCTCCGTTCCAGGCCCCCATGGTGATGCTGAGGAGGATGCTGGTGGCAGGGCACAGTGTGGATGGTGGGAATGGTTTTGACCTGTCCTTTTGGCCAACAGTCGACAACAGCGAGAACATCACCCTCATGAACCTCCGGCCAGTGACCGCCTACATTGTCAAGGCACAGCTGAGCCGGCCAGGGGCTGGTGGCGAGGGCAGCAAGGGTCCCGAAGCCATCATGGTGACTGACTGCCTGGGTGAGCCCCCATCTCCCTGACCCTGCACAGAGCCTGCAAAGTCTCACAGCTGATGTGCTGTGAGGTTTTGCTGCCTTTCTGTTTGCAGAGCCCACAGTCAAGCCTGTGATCGAAGGCTGGTCCATAGAAGAGAAGAACATGCTTCATGTCAACTGGAAGTTACCAAGCAACCATGAGCCAGCACAGGGGTTCATTGTCCACCTCTTTGACTCTGCAAGGCGGCTGGTCTCTGAGAAAAACATCACATCCATCTCTGTGCTCTCTGCCCGCATCGGGGACTTGGAGTTTAACAAGGAGTACAGGCTGGAGGTGCTGGTGTACCACTGCACCAGCCTGGGGCCGCCCTCTGACCCCTATAAGGTCATGATCAACAGCAAAGGTGGGTCCACCAGAATGCAGGGAACTATAACAGGGAATTACAATGATAAATCAATTATAATTGTAACAGCAACCATCCCCAGGTCTGGCTGCTCCTTATCCCATCTCTGACAGAATATGGACAGCTGTTTGGGGAAAATGGGCCCTCCTTTCCTCACTAGACCCTGCAGCCTCCAGCACCAAGGAGCTGAGAAACATCCTAAGCTGAACGTGACATTTGGGCCATGATGAGTGATGCTCACAAACAGATCTGTTATCTGCACCCTTGCCCAAACCCTGATGGTCTTGTCTATTCTTGCAGCCTTTGCAATACCCTGTAGCAACCAGTCCTTTGATATAATTATACTATGCATGAAAAAAATATTTCCCTTTGGTTTGCTTTAACCCTCCTGCCAGGTAATTTTGCTGCATGATCACTAGAGCCTGGGGAGCCTTGCAGTCCCACCTGTGGGCACACACACACATGCAGCCCCTGAAGTAGGTGAAAGACCATGAGGAGGTGGAACACCAGCCTGACCAAGCTTTCTGGCAACCAAGGGGAAAGGCACGAGGCCTTTGGGGAAGCTTGGCACTGTACAGTACAGATTGAGAGGACTGGTAGGCATCAGGCTTGAGGGATGAGAGGTTTCCTCTGCTCTCTGCTTGTAAGAGCTTTGTGTGATTTGGGGTTAGGGATATGTGCAGGCAGGAGAGAGCTCAGAGGAGATGGTGGGAGCACAGTATATGAGAGAGGCCTGAAGAAATAAAATATCACCAGAGCTAGTCAATACACAGGCATCTAGACCTCAGATGGTCTGTATGGCTGGAACATTTGGGGGTACAGTCCTGCTTCACTGTGGTACATGGAGAGCACCTCCTCCGAGCAGGGGCCAGGGGTCCCTGAAGGTCCCTCAAAGCTGACCTGGCTCTGGTTGCCATTGCCATCCACAGGGTCCAGTGCTAACAGCAGCACTGAGCCCCTGCAGCACGAGGAGCTGGGCTGGGACTGACACTCTCCTCTCTTGGTCCCAGGGCCCTCCTCCCCACAGCTGCTCTCGGCCGAGCCCGTGTCTGACACTGCTGTCAGGCTGTCCTGGCAGGAGCCCGAGTACCCCAACGGGGGCATCACCAAGTACATCGTGGAGCTGCAGCAGGTGGGGGGCACCAGTGAACCCCAGTGGATTGACACCGACAGCGGCGCCGAGACCACCAAGGTCGTGGGGGGCCTCAATGCCAGCACCAGCTACCAGTTTCGTGTCCGTGCCAACTCCCATGTTCCAGGGGAATGGAGCCAGCCCGTGAAAGCCAAGACCCTTGGGGATGGTGAGAGGGGTGTCCCAGCAGGCAGGGGCCTCACAGCTCTGCTCCAGCTTGGGCTCAGATTCTGGATCAGGAAAAAATGATTGGGGTGCTTGTGTAACCTCTGAGTGTGGCTCTGAAGCAGCAGCCCAAGACCAGAACTCTCGGTGTCTTAAGAAAACCTGTTCCTCCTAATCCTACAGGGGTAGAAGTGGCATGATGACAGTATGGCACCTGTCTGGGGCAGAGGAGGATGGGAATCAAGGGGCTAGGGGAGCAGAGCAGAGCCAGCATGGGAGAAGGTCATGCCTTGACCCAAAGCTGGTTGGAGGTCCAGAAACAAGAGGTTCAGTGTCAGGAGCTGGGCTGTGGCACTTTTCCCTCTGTGCCACTGTGGCACCGGAGCTCAGGATGTGGTTATGGTATCTTCATTGGGGGCCTGGGTGCTGGGAGAGGGCTGCTCTCATGGTAGTTGGCCACTAGTGCAGGCTAGGCAGGCTCAACCGTGGACCACAACCGTCCGTCCCTCCTTTTGGCAGGAGCGCTGAGCGTGCCGCCCAGCCTGGGCAGCCAGAGCACTGAGCAGGCAGGAACAGACCAGCAGCTGCTCTTGGCCATTGTTGGCTCTGTGTCCGTCACTTGCTTCACCATCCTCTTTGCTCTCCTGGCACTTTTCCTCATCAAGAAGAATTTTTTCCACCGGCGCCGCACCTTTACGTACCAGTCTGGCTCGGTGAGTGCCGCCTGCCCCGCCAGGACCGTGTCCCCTGCTCCCCACGTCCCAGCCCGATCCAGGTCACGTTCCATAGCCTCCAGTCCGGATGCAGCCAGACCTCACTTCCACACGGAGAGGGTGCGGAGCCCACCCTTGCCCATGACTCCTGTCCTGCTGGGACTGCCGCATGGGCAGAGAGGTGCCTGGTGCCTCTAACCTCACACATTTCCATCTGCCAGGGGGAAGAGACCATCCTACAGTTCAACTCAGGGACCCTGACCCTGACACGCCGGCCCAAGCCGCAGCCTGAGCCCCTCAGCTACCCCATCCTGGAGTGGGAAGACATCAAGTTTGAGGACATGATTGGGGAGGGCAACTTCGGGCAGGTAATCAGGGCCATGATCAAAAAGGACGGCCTGAAAATGAATGCAGCCATCAAGATGCTGAAAGGTGAGTGCTGAGGGAGGCAGGCAGGGTGGGCTGAGTGCTGCAGCTGTGTCCTGGGCCATGCTTGTGCTGGGGAGCATCAGGAGTCATTTGCAGAGAAGCAGAGGAAAGGCCACTGTTGTAGGCCTGTGGCGTTCATCCCTTCTTTGCCTCCAGAGTTTGCTTCAGAGAATGACCATCGGGACTTTGCTGGGGAGCTGGAGGTGCTGTGCAAACTGGGCCATCACCCCAACATTATCAACTTGCTGGGTGCCTGTGAGAACAAAGGTGAGGGCTGTCCCATTCTACCCTTGCCCCACAACCTCTGCCCAGCTATCTATTCCTTTTTGCTGGGGAGAGCCCCAGTAGCCCAACCTCCTCCTGTCTCCCAGGCTACCTGTACATTGCCATTGAGTATGCTCCATATGGAAACCTCCTCGACTTCCTCCGCAAAAGCCGAGTCTTGGAGACAGACCCGGCCTTTGCCAAGGAGCACGGCACTGCCTCCACCCTCACATCCCAGCAGCTCCTCCAGTTTGCTTCAGACGTGGCCAAGGGGATGCAGTACCTGAGTGAGAAGCAGGTATGTCCCAGAAGCCCCTCAGATCACCCTTTACCTGTGGCCTGGGGGTTCCCCATCGAGGCATGATGTCCTTGGGGATCTCAGGAGGGAGCACGTAGGTCCTGCTAACTGCTCCTGCCCTTCAGTTCATTCACAGGGACCTGGCAGCAAGAAACATTCTGGTGGGAGAAAACCTGGCCTCCAAAATTGCTGATTTTGGCCTTTCCAGAGGGGAAGAGGTTTATGTGAAGAAGACAATGGTGAGCCAGGAGTGAAACATCTCCATGGGGCCTGCACCAGTGCGGTGGTCAGGATACCCACCATCAGTGTGACCAACCCACCATGCCAGGACTGGCTGGATCACAGCTATTTTCCCAGGGGTCACCCCCTGGCCCTGATGGTGGCTCTCTCTCTTCCCCAGGGCCGTTTGCCAGTTCGCTGGATGGCCATTGAGTCCCTCAACTACAGCGTGTACACCACCAAGAGCGATGTGTAAGTGCTGCAGGGGGGGCACCAGGCTGGGGCATGGCTGTGGCCGCCTCCACCCCTCTCTGGCACAGTCAGGGAAGCAATGCTAATGCTCTGGATGCTGCAAGGGCAGGAGGTGATGCTGGTGCACCTCCCTGAGGAGCTGCTGGCTCAGCCCAAGCCCTGGCTGCTGTTCCACCCTGGGCCCACCAGCAGGGCACAGCTGGGCACTGTGTCACAGCCTTGGCTCCTCCCCTTTCAGGTGGTCATTCGGTGTCCTGCTCTGGGAGATTGTCAGCTTGGGTAAGGCTCTTGACTGTCCCCTGCCTTCATGCAGGTCCCTGTAGGTCTGGTTATCCCGGATCTCTGGGGGGAACACCCTAGGCACTGTCACCTCCTCAGCCCCTGTGTGTCTCTGGCTGTAGGGGGGACACCGTACTGCGGGATGACGTGTGCCGAGCTCTACGAGAAGCTGCCCCAGGGGTACCGCATGGAGAAGCCACGCAACTGTGATGATGAGGTGTAAGTGACAGAGCCCTGGCTGATGGTGGCACCCACGTAACCCCACCGCCCCACACGGCTTGCACCAACTTGCAGTAGCTTCTGCCTGGTTGCCTCTGCATTGTGGCTGAGGGATGGGATAGGTTGGGGTCCCACACCCAAACACCTTTCCTGGGCTTTATTCTCCTGCCTGCTCCCCCCGTCTCCCACAAGAACTTTTCTGTCCCCTCTCCTCCTGTGCGCACTGAGCCGCCCACGACTCTCCGCCCCCAGGTACGAGCTGATGCGGCAGTGCTGGCGCGACCGCCCCTACGAGCGCCCTCCCTTCGCGCAGATCTCCATGCAGCTCATCCGCATGCTGGAGGCCAGGAAGGTGAGTGGCAGCGGCTCAGTGGGAGGGATGCCCAGGGGGCACGGGGCTTTTCCCCATGCTGGAGCATCCCTTGGGCTCGAGGAGCGGACAGCTAGCAGCAGAAACATGTGGGGGGGTTAACCCCACCATCACTTTTTGGGTGCGGGGAGACAACAGGGCGCAGAGCCCACGGGCATGCTGGTGGGGGCGGAGGTAGATGTGGACATGCTCACAACCAGCTCCTAACGGGGGTTCCCCCACAGGCCTACGTGAACATGGCCCTGTTCGAGAACTTCACCTACGCGGGGATTGACGCCACCGCCGAGGAGGCGTGAGGGCACTCAGAGGGCAGCGCTGGCCCCAGCCTGCTGGAACAGTGCTGTGGGGACAAGGGCTGCTCGTCCTGCTCCAGGGCCACGCAGCCAAGCAGCAGTGCCCCTTCCCAAGAGCACCTTCCCTGCAGCAGGACTGTGCCATCCTCTCCCTGGCATGGCGCCAGCCACTGACAGCCCCACACTGCTGGGGACACGCTGGGATGGCCCCCAAGGACAAGCTGCAGCAGGGTGCTGGCAGCAGAGCAGGCAGGAGAGGGCCTCCCTCAGGAGCCAGGATACTGCCTAAGCCCACGGACACAAATGCTCAAGCTTTGGGGCGAGAGGAGGGAGCAGCAACACAGCAGCTGCCTGCCCTGCAGCTCTCAGCATGCTCTGGGCCTGAAGTGGTGCCAGGGGTTGTGAGCAGCACTGCTGGCATGGGATGGGGCCACCCTGGCAGGTGCAAAGGGACAGTGTTGGCTGTGCACAGCCTCCAGCTCTGCAGTGGCCCTTCGGAGGTGTCAGCTCTACCCTATGGACAATAAAGGTCATGCAACAGCCACGTCCAGAGGAGTGTTGCTGGGGACCCAGCTCTGCCCTGCTGACAGCACTGGGGAACAAGATGTGGGGTTCCAGTGACCTGCTGCTGTGGTGGGCACTCCTCAGAATCCTGCTCCCATTGAGGTTCTCAATGTCCCAGCATTCCCAGACTAGTCCCAGGTCTCATCACACCATGGAGATGGGTTTTCTTAGGATCCAACTGGGATCTTTTCCCACACACACAATTTAAGGCTTGGTCTTGTTCCCAAAGGGATATGGAGAACAGACTATGTCCTTCCTTTGCACAACTGCCTCTTAAGTGCTTAAAAATTGCTCCTGCAGCTTCCCCTCAGCTGGTTGCTCTTTAAAGGGATGGCCCTGCTCCTCCAGCTGGCTCCTGTGGAGCTGTGCAACTCCACACCCTTCCCACCCTGGCCAGCTGGCACCTCCCAGCACTGTGCTGAGCCATCAGGTAACTTCCCACATCTGGCAAAGTGATCGCTGTTTGACCAGCCTGCTCAAACATGTGCTGCTGGGGTGATCCTCACATGCCCATCCCTCGAGGGTCACCTGGACTCTGTGCTGCACCCTCCTGGAGGAGCTGCTGTCCCAGGCTTCAGTGCCTCACTGCTGTTTGTTACCGAGAGTGGTTGGGCTTCGCCTCTGCTGGCTTCAGCTTGCTCAGCCCTGGACATGCCATCCAACTGTCTGTCCCTCCATCTTCTGCGGTCCCATGAGAAGCAAGAGTGGCTCCTGCAGAGCCTGTATCCCTGCTGGAGACAGGGGCATTTGCAGTGTCCTCCTGAGCAAGAGTCTCTTATCCCCAGAAGGTCTCTGAACCCTGTCAATACCATTCTGATTTTCCATTCTGGCTTCCAGTGCTCTTTGGCATCAACTGCAGCTGTTAGTGAGCAGCCTCTCTGCCCCATCCCTGAGGTCCCCAGTGAATCAGTGAAGGACACTGGCCCTCACAAACGGCCTGACATGTGCCATTGCCTCTACATCCCCTCTGCTCCCAGCTGGCAACAGTGTCTGGGGCAGTGTCACCAGACAAGATTTGTCTGTGGCAAGTTGGGGCTGGCTGCTCCTATCTCCCCTCAGTGCCTCTGGTGCTGTCCTCAGCTGCTGGGCTTGAAGAAGCAAACCTGGCCTTGGTGCACAGGGGACACACGTGCAAGTGGCTCCCTGTGCCCTGTCTGGTGCCCTCCGGGCTGTGCAGTGGTGCTGTGCTCTGGCAGGGTGGGAAACCCTGCAGCCACCAGAAGTAGTGGACTGGCACAAGGTTGGGCATGACTGTGGCTCACCACATGTGACCTCACTGTGGTGGCCCTGCTCCTGCACCGCTGACACCTCTGTGGGCTCTGCCCCTGTGCCTGCAGCTCTGTTCCTGGCACAGCCATGGAGACGGTGCCACTGGCAGAGCAGACCTGGAGTACACCAGTGCTGGGTGACACAGGACACAAGGGAGGCAGATGAGCTGTGCCATATCCCCTGCTCCCATGCGGCAGCAGCCCCAACAGCCTGCCCTGCCCCACACAGGGCCTCCCTAGTTTCTCGGGGGTTGTTTTCTTCCTACCCCGTCCTCCCAGCATGCCAGTAGCCACACGGGCAGGACATGCCGCCTATCTGATAGGAGCAGTCTCTCTTGGCACTGCGGCCGGCGGCAGAGGGACTGTGGCATTGTGGTTTCAGGCACAGGGAAGTGCTGGTGATGGGGCGGGGGGAGCCCCCAGCCAGGCTTCCTGAGCCGCACAGCCACCACTTCCCAGATAAAGGGATCGCCCAGAGGAGCTGCAGCAGCTCCCAGGACACTGGGAAGGGCCAAGTGCAGCACATGTGGCTCCGGCACGCAGGTTGCAGGATGGCAGCCTGCCTATGCCAGGGCTGGCAGCTCTCACTGCTCCCTGCCGTCCTGCTCAGCCTCTGCAGCCCACCGTCAGCCCCTGAGCCAGTGACATCCCAAGGTAGGTCCTTGGGGCTATTTTCTCCCCCAAAGGATGGGCCAGAGGGAAGCTAGAATGCCAGGTGTGGGCAGCGGGCACCTCAGAGCAGCCAAAATCTACAGGATTGGGAAGGGGGCATTCCAGGAGGGTGTGCAGGGGGTGTTCAAGGTGAGCAATGGAATGCCCCTTCTCACCTGTGGGACACCCTGAGATGCCTGGAGTAAAGGAATATCCATGCTCTCTGCAAGCAGAGTTTGGCTGCCCATGGGTTGCCCCTGGGTATGGCAGCCTGGTGCTCCCAGTCCTGCTTAGGTAGCAGAGGGGCTTCTACATTCATCAGAAGTTCTCAGAGTTATGACATGATGAGGGTTTGAGCAAGATTCAAGTCAACATGTGATGGCACAGCTCTGCACCACAGGCAATGCAGTGGCACTTCCAGGCTAACCCTAGTGCTCCTGCCCCAGCCTTGCCATGATTTTTCTGTCCCACTGGACACTCTCGTCTTAGTGGAGAGCTGGCCCCAGTCTGGCTCACTGCATCTGCCAGAGCCACTCCTCAATTTTGTCTCATTTCAGGCTTCTCCAGAGGCATTCTTTGAGTGCCCCTTTAGCCCCTTCAGAACTTTCTGTAACACCATAAAAAGCATTAACTAAATAAAACCCTGTTGATCACCTGCTTGTCTCTCCAGCCCCACCCCAGGTCTCTGGCCAGGACAGACTTGGGAGCACATTCTGAGTCACCCCCATAGAGGCAGTGGGACAAGGGTCAGGGTTGGATTCATCCTCTCTACCCACAGCCTCTGCAAAATCGTTGTGCCTTGAGCCCTTCGCTGGCTTTGGCAGCACTGCCCAAGCATGGCTGATTTGGATTGCAGAGCTGGGCAGCCCTTCCTAAGAAATGGGCTGTGCTCAGCAAAGATGCTCTGATAGCCCACAGGACCAGGGTGGCTCCCCACTGATGCCATGGGTCCCTGTGCCACCAAGCTGCTGGGACCTGGCCACTTCATCTCCTGGTGCGGGGAGCTGGGTGAGGTCATGGAGCCAGCAGGAGCTCTGGGGTGGGGTAATTGGGGCAAAAAGAGAAGAACAGGTATGGGGGCTACGGCGGAGATGGAACAATGGGCATGGAGAAGAAGGCAACACAGGGCTGGGAAATGAGGAACAGGGCTGGGCACGGTCAGGGCAAGAGAAGGGAAAGGGTGAGCAGAAGGACACCAAGAAGGTGGCGAGAACATTTGAGAACTGTGACTTATTCTTTGCCCAGGGTGGGCTCAACTGGCAGTGCGGTGGATGTGTAGCAGAGAATGGATACACTCAGCAAATGCAGCAGACATTGGCAGTGGGCTTGTGGAGTCCCAAAGGTGGGGGCAACCCCAGGGAAAGGCAGCAAATGCCAGTAGGAAGAGGAGGAGGAAGAGGGCTGGAGCAGGTCTCAGGACAGAGGGAGTGGGGGAGAACGGACTGCAGAAGCAATGCTTGGTACAGCAAGATCACCCCTGTGCATCACACATCTGCATGTGGGGACTGTCCCCTCTTCCACGACAACAGGGGCAGGCATCCATATGTCAGCAGAGCTACTGGTGCTTCAGATGGAGATCCTGCAGGGTGTGATGCTCCAGTTTGTCTGTGTAGCGACAGGGAGCATGGCTTACTGAGGGGGACAAAGAAACCCACATGCCCCCCGGGCAGTCCCTGGGCAGGGGTTTGGGCATCCCTCCCTGCCCAGGACCACATGCCCCCACACCAGCCCCCAGGCCTTTTCCCTTTCTCGGGGGTGCTGCTCCTCCTTATCTCACTTCCGCACACCTTCCTGCATGAGCAGGGCAGGGGTGCTTCCCCCTGATCGCTGGGCCCTGAGCTCCCCTCTGACCGCAGGGCTATTTTGGGATGTTTGTTTGTCCTCAGGGACCTCGCATACTCAGGAGAGGGGCATGGTGGGGCCAGGGTGGGGGAGCCCTGCACCAGCCAGGACCCCAGTGTAAACCAGCAGCCAGCATGGGTGCTGTGACCCTCCCAGTGTGCCAAGCTGGTGGAGAGCACCTGTGTCACAGCCATGCTCAGGCTGCCCCATGTGCCAGCAGGCACGGGGCAGGTGAAGCAGGTGAGATGGAGATGGGTTTGTGCCCAAGGGCTCCTTCATGCCCACACTCCTCCCAGACGCTGCACTGCTAGCAGGCGTGTCCAAGGCCATCCTCTGTTTCTCCCGCTCCTTCGAGGACCTCACCTGCTTCTGGGACGAGGAGGAGACAACAACTGGGATGTGCCACTTCTACTACTGGTACAGCAGGTAGGAGATGATGGGGACACAGCCCAGCCTCCTCCTTGCTGCACAGAGAGTAGCAGGGTCAGGGTGTAACAGCAATTGGGCCATCCCAGTGGCTCCAAGCTGCAAGGAGAGATGGAGAGTCCACAGAAGCTACACAGCAGCCACTGCACAGTTCCACACCCTGCATCAGGGCTAGGGCCTTGGCTGTCCCTCAGTCCCATGGGGAGGGTGCCCTGCAGTGGATGGTGGCACAGGAAAGGAGCTGGTGACACCGAGGTCTTGGTGCTGTGCCCCACATTCCCTCTCCTCAAGCTTGGCCCAGCAGGAGGTGTAAGGTGCTGCAAGACCCTGCTCTCCATTCCTCAGCGATGTGCCCACAGAGTGCATGGTCTCCACATGGCACCATGGGGCTGGCGGGAAGCGACACGTCTGCGTCTTCCCCAGCCAGGACGTGCGGCTCTTCACCGAGCTCCACCTCCGCGTCCTGAATGCCACAAACCACACGAAGTACTCGCGGGAGCTCAGCGTGGATGCAGTGGGTGAGTCCTCTGACTGGGCAATACCTGTGACAACTGGACAGTCCCCAGGTCTGGGTCCCCTGACCTTCAGCCTGCCACTGGGGCTGGCAACACGCTGAGCCCTGCATGCTCAGGGCACGCTGTGCCATGCTGGGCACAGAGGCAGTCTTGGGGGAGGACTTGCATGTGTCCCCCAGCAGGACCAGGTACTGCCCAGACCGGGGCAGCTGCAGGAGGGCAAACACCCTGGCATGTTCTCTGCAGGTCTCATTGCTCCCCCAGTGAACATCACGGCCCGCTGGGCTGGGGCTGTGGGGCAGCTCTGCGTGTCGTGGCAGCCACCACTCACCGATTTCCTGAACTTCTTCCTCTACGAGGTGTGGTGCTGCCCTGCCAGCTCCCCAGGGACGCCCTACAGCACCACATCGAATCCCAGTGGGCAGCACCCTGGAGACCCCTCCTTCCAGTCAACTGCCAGCACCCACACACCCAGGGCCGGGGCAGCATCCCCAGGAGTGGGGCAGGTACACAGAGGGCTCAGGGGTGGGCAGGGGGGTTTGGGGCCTGCAGTTGCTCCTCAGCTTGGCCCCTCTCCTGCAGAGGCTGGTCCAGGCCAACACCTGGGTGGTGCTCCAGGACCTGCAGCCAGGGGTGAGGTACCATATCCAGGTGCGCAGCAAGCCTGATGGTACCTCCATGGACGGTGTCTGGGGACCCTGGTCACAGGCAGTGGCTGCAGAGACACCCCACTCCTCCGGTGAGCAGCCACCCCCTCTGCAGAGGTGCTGGCAGGAACAGCAGGGAGGCACCCACGCCTGGGGCTTCAGGGGGTGGGGGTCCTGTTGTAGGTGAGGTGCAACATTTAAGTTTTGGGGGGCCAAGGGGAAGCAGCCCCCTCCCTGCCCTGGCTCTCGCCCGCCCAGGAGACATCGGGCTGTGCTGCAGTACCCCTGACCTGCGGCACGTGCGCTGCGAGTGGAGCTGGGACCCTGCAGAGCCCCACAGCTCCCACCAGCTCTTCTACCGGCCACCTCCAAGCAGGCCTGGAACAGGGTAAGGGGCATGGCAGGCATATGGCATGCAGGCAGACACATCCCAGGGACCACTGGTCCTGCTGTGTCCAGTATCCCACACTGGGCCCCTTGCCTGTGCCTGTTCTACCACCACCAATCTCATACCTCCTCACCACCTCTCCTGGCCACATTGCACCTCCAGCTACAAGGAGCAGTAGCTTTCCTGGGCAAGTGCAGGAGGAATGCTGGGTGGGTATGCTTTGGTGGGACTGACTGGCTGCCCACTCCTACCACAGGGAAGATGCATGGCAACAGTGCGAGGAGGTGAGCAGGGGGGCACAGAGCACCCATGCCTGCACCTTCCAGCCCAAGGCTGGCAGTGCCATCTCTGTCCTGGTGAATGTCACCCGGACCCACACAATGCCCACACTCAGCTACTTCAAGGAACCCTTTTGGCTGCACCAGGCTGGTGAGTCCCAGTGTCACCACTGCCCCTGCCTGGCTCACAGGGGACACAGTGTCCCATGTCCCGTTTCACAAGAGCGACACATGCCTGTCCCCAACACCAACAGTGCTCACAGACGCCCCACAGCTTGTGCAGGCGACAGTGTCGCAGGGCCGGCTGAGCCTGCAGTGGCTGCCGCCCCTGGAGCTGCTGGCAGAGCAGCTGGACTACCAGGTCCGCTATGCCACGGAGAACAGCCGTGACTGGAAGGTAAGGCCTGACCAGGATACCCCGAGCAGCCCTGCCTACCTCCGCTGCTGACACACGGCAGGCACGGGGTCAGGCGGAGCGGGACCCGCCCCTTGCTGCCTTGGCCGCCCCGCAGCAGCCATGCCTCCAGCTCGGCTCTGCCCCGCAGGTCCTGCAGGTTCCACGAGCAGCTAGGAAAGAAGTGCTGGACCTGCGGCCAGGCAGCCGCTACCATGCCCAGGTGCGGGCCCAGCCCAGCGGGCCGTGGTACCAGGGCAGCTGGAGCGCCTGGTCCAAACCTGTTGTGGTTGATGCCATGGCTGATGCAGGTAAGGGACAAGGCAGGGCTGGACGCTGCGACCAGAGGAGCCTCACGGCTGACCGCAGGAGATGGAGAGTGCGGGAAATGGGGTGGGGAGCCCCGGGCAGAGGGTGACAGCGCTGAGAAGGGTTTACAGGTGGTGGGTCTGGGAAGGGCTACAGTTCCAGCGTTCCTCCTCCGATGCAGGCTGGCTCATCCCCAGTGTCACGGTGGTACCGCTGCTCTTCTCAGCAGTGCTCCTGGGGCTGCGGTGCACCTTCCCCTCCCTCTACAGGTAAAGAGCTGTGCCAAGGACAGGCTGGGGGGTCCAGCACCAAGCCTGAGCACCTTGCACGGGGCATCAGGGCACCCCAAGTCTGAGGGTACCTTTGATGCTCCTTCCCCCGTACCCAGCAACGTGAAGCAGAAACTCTGGCCGCCCCTTCCTGACCTGCATCGTGCTCTGGGCAGCTTCCTCCAGGAGAGCAGCAAGCACGGCCAGGTGAGGGGCTGCGGCAGGGCGGCTCAGCTCCCGCCGGAGGCAGCTCAAAGGGCAACCCCTACCGCATTCGCTCCGTGTCCCCCCAGGCCAGCGCCTTCGACAAGCTGCCGCCAGAAGAGGCCGTCGTGCCCTGTCTGCTGGAGGTGCTGCCCGGCCCACGGCGTGAGGCGGGCCCGCCGCCGGAGCACGCTGGGGGCCGCCTGTCCAGCACCGACATCGCCAACCAGTCCTACCTGCTCATGAGCGGCTGGGAGCCGCGGGCAGCCACGACCGCCCCCACCCCGCCATAAACGCTTGTCCCCACTCAAGCACCCGCCTGGTCCCTCATTCGCCGCCCCGCCCCCGGTCCGGATCGCCCCGCCCCATCGGGACCGGCCCGCCCCCTGCCCCGCCCCCTAACCGCACGCGCGGAGGTCCCCGCCCCGCGGCCCAGCCAATCGCGTTGCGTCGCGCGGCCGTCGCCGGGCAGCGCGAGCCGTTGGGTTTGAAGCGGCCAACCGCGGCGCTGTCCGCGCGCCGTTTAAAATGCTGCGGCGCAGGCGGGGCGGGCGAGCGGCGGCGGCGCGGCGGAGGTGAGCGTGCGACAGGGCCGGGGCTGCCGAAGAAGCAGCTTTAAGGCGCAGTCTCGGACGGGGAGGCCGTGGTGAAGCGGACGAGGGGAAGGGAGTGTGACCCTTAGTGGAGAGAGCCCCGAAGAGCGGCTGGATGGGGTGTCGGCTGGTAGAGCGGAGCCCCGAGGAGCGGAGGGAGGGCATGTCGGCTGATGGAAAGTGTCCCGAGGAGCGGTTGGGGAGAGTGGGGGGTGTCCGGTGATGGGGAGGAGCCCGCGGAGCGGCCGGAGGCCTGGGAAGTTCCCGTGGTGGGGAGGCCGGCGGGGCTCGTCGGGGTGGGCTGCAGCCCGGCCGGTGGGCCCGGCTGACACGGCCCGCCCGCAGGACCATGGCGCAGTTCCTGTTCGAGGCGGACCTGCACGGGCTGTTGAAGCTGGACACGCCGATCCCGAACGCGCCGCCTGCGCGATGGCAGCGCAAGGCCAAGGAGAGCGGCCCCGGGCCCAGCCCCGTGGGCGTGTCGCCCATGAAGCCGGTCAATCGCTCCCACAGCTCCAGCAAGACGCCGTCCAAGACACCCGGTGAGCGCCGGCCACCAGCGGCAGAGGTTGAGTGCAGGAGCCTCGCCCAGGCTGCTTGTCTGTAGCCATGAGGCTCTGGGCTCCCTGCCACGCTGCCCCACCGCCTTGCTGGTCAGGCAGGAAGAGGTGGGCTGTGCTGGCAATCACCCACCTCCTTCCCAGCATGAGGGGCAGAGCTCTGAGCACTAGGGCTGGCGAACTGCTGATCCCCCAGCTGAGCCTTGCTGGCACAGCTGTATCTGGACAAGAGTGGGCGGGACTGTCAGCTGACAGCTTTACATCCTGTAACAGTGTTTTTGTATCCTTCCCTCGTCTGTGGACACCGAAATTGTTGCATTAGACCCAAGGAGTTGTCTCCTGACAGTCCCTAACCAGAGCTTGGCGGCAGAGGGAAAAATATGTTAGTTGTAACTGGGTGGCATGAGATCTCAGAGTCCTGCTTGTCTAGAACTTGTCTGGTGGGTATGATGTGGAAGAGTGCTGGGTTTGCTCTCTTAGAGTGAGAGCTCTAATACAGGCTGTTAAATAGCTGTCAGACAATATTTTCATATGTGAATGCAGGTAAATCGGGATCCAAAATTCAGAGCACCCCCACAAAGGCTGGGGGGGATCGCTACATTCCCAACCGCAGCACTATGCAGATGGAGATGGCAAATTTCCTCCTAACCAAAGAGAATGATTCTGCTGAGGAATCTCCTACCAAGAAGGTGAGCATGTTGCTAAGTTACAATTACTTCAACAAACACTACCAAACACCTAACCTTCCTGCCCCTTTACAGTGAAGCAAACAACAGGTTCTGTTAAGTGGGCACATGGGACTGACAAGCCCCAGCCACCACTACTTGCAACTCTAGGCTTCAGGAGCCTAGGATGAGATTGAAGCTGTAGAGACTGCCACACACTCTAGCCTATGCTGCTTCTGATAGCAAAATTTAGCTTTTGACTAACAAGGCTTTAAAATACAGCAGGCAACAAAAACACAAAGCTGTGAGCCTATGCAAAGTGAAACTTCTGGTAGTAGCTATTCTAGGACAATGTCTACACAGAGAACACTTCTGGAATGTTTTACACTGTGTTCTGAAATCTGTTTATGAAGCATTTGGTCGCTTGTGGCTGTGGCTTTTCCTACTGGCAATGACACTGAATTTGCCATTGTATGAAAATGTGAGCAGGACAAGGTGTGAAAGTCTGAGGAAAAACTGCTTTGACCTGTGTGTCTGTGGCTGACCCTTGCAGCACAGTTGAACACCTCCTGATTCTAAGAGAAGGGGACTTAGGTGTCTGTTTTAACTGCAGTGTGGGAGTTGTTTTAAATGCATTGCACTGAAGGTTATTTGTCTCCATAGGAGCAACAGAAGGCCTGGGCAGTGAATCTGAATGGTTTTGATGTAGAAGAGGCCAAGATCCTCCGCCTCAGTGGAAAACCACAGAACGCTCCAGAAGGTATGATACAGGGTCTGTGTGAGCAGGGGAGAGCTGGTCAGGGGAACAGCAACACAGAGGCTCTGTGTGTGGTCACAGGAGAAATCAACTGGTTTCTGAGAGCTATACACATTGGAGTCTCCTTTCTTAGGGTTCCTGAGGTTGAGGGAGGGCATAACAATTACAGTGAATTTATTTAGGAAAGTTGCTATGACTGCCAGTTGCTCACCTGTACTGCAGGTCGCAAACCTTCATGAGGTCTGTGAGAGCATCAAACTCCCTGCTGTACACTTTGTAGCTTAACTGTAACTAAGCATAATGGGATACAAACCCCCAAGTGTTTGTTAAATTTGTTTCCATGAATGAGGACGTTGTAGCTCACCCTGGTTCAGCAGTTCATACTGCCAGTGATGTTAGCACTCTGCACACTTGTGCAGAGATAAACTCAGAGTGTATCTCTTAGGACTTTACATTCACTCCAAAGGATTCCTAGTTGGGTGAGCAGCACTCAGCTGGGAGGAAACTAACTCAGGTTAACAAACCTGTTCCTCTGCACACAGGCTATCAGAATAACCTGAAAGTGCTCTACAGTCAGAAAATGACACCTGGATCCAGCAGGAAAAATAGCAGATACATTCCCTCGATGCCAGACCGGATCTTGGATGCACCAGAGATCCGCAACGACTACTGTAAGTGGGCTGCAGGATTGGGTGGTGGGCATCCAGAACATTCTGCACTGGACTGGTGTTCCTAGGACAGTGTAACTGGGCAGTTTGTATTATTTTATGCACAGACCACTTCTGGTCTAGCTAGCACAGACCAATTCTAGAGCGTCCCTGTGTAGCCCTATAGGAACAGTGATCTAGGGCACTGTGTAGGTGACTTGGAGCAGGGTACCTGACCCCACCAGCTGGGCACAGGGACACCCAGAAGGCTGTCCCTCACTTGTATGTGTGTGCGTGCACATGTGCACACACATACCTGCTGCATCAGCACGGGTGAAGGGCAGGGCTCTCTAGGTAAGCATGGTGTAACCTATATTGCTCTTTCAAATTGTAGATCTGAATCTCATAGACTGGAGCTCCCAGAACTTCCTGGCAGTGGCTCTGGACAACACTGTTTATCTGTGGAATAACACTTCTGGGGAGATTATCCAGCTGCTGCAAATGGAGCATCCAGATGTCTACATTTCCTCTGTGTCATGGATTAAAGAAGGAAACTACCTTGCTGTTGGCACAAGTAGCGCTGAAGTCCAGGTGAATGCAGGAGTAAAACTAGAGGTGTTTTCTAGGGATTGACAGAACTGTGGGGCCTGGGGACAAAAGTTTGGCTGGCAGAAGAGGGATGCCATGCACCTGGCTTGTCTTCCCTTATGTGGGGTGGAATTGCCCCAGCCAAGTGCAGCATGCAAGGCAGGGTTTGGTTTGGGGGTTTTCTGATAAGTAGTGTTACCTTCTGTGCTATAGTCATGAGATAAAAATTTTCTCTGTTCCCATACTGAGAAGGTTGAATGCCAGAGCCTGTGCAGTGAGGTTTCTAGAGCATAGCAACAGGACTGGGTTTCCTCTGGAGAGCTTTTTGCTTTGTCTGTGTAGCTATGGGACATTCAGCAGCAGAAACGTCTCCGAAACATGACCAGCCATTGTGCCCGTGTGGGAACCCTCAGCTGGAACAGCTACATCCTCTCCAGGTAAAGCAGTGAGTTGTGGGCACTTTACAGTTGTTGCAAATTCCTATCCCTCAATCTACGTGTGATGTGGGTTAGGGATGGCAGAGACAATGTCTGTCCTGGCTGGGGATTCTTACTCAGCCTTATCTGTTGGGACTGTGAGGAGAAGGCCTCTCTTCTGTATTGCACTTTGTGCTGAAGTTGTAAAGAGCTTGTATGGGTGTTTCACTCACACCAACAGACCAGTGTTGCTGGTAACACTGGTTGAAACCCAGTGGCAGGTACAGCAATCTTGCAACAGCAGAAATAGATTGGGGTGAAAATGTGTCAGCCTGACCCTGCAAAGCCTTCCCTTCTCTTTGCAGCGGGGCACGGACTGGCCACATCCATCACCATGATGTCCGAGTGGCTGAGCATCACGTGGCTACCCTTGCTGGCCACACACAGGAGGTGTGTGGACTCAAATGGTCTCTAGATGGCCGCTACCTGGCCAGTGGTGGCAATGACAACCTGGTGAACGTCTGGCCGTGCACCCAAGGTGGGGGTGGAGACTTTGCTCCTGTACAGACCTTTACTCAGCACCAGGGTGCTGTCAAGGTGAGCACAGGGCTGCCACGGGCCGATGTCTGTGTGCAAGGCAGATGTGCGGCACTGGCTGAGAGCGGGTTGCCTCTTGCATGTCTTAAAACGAACTCTTCTCTCTCAGGCTGTGGCATGGTGCCCATGGCAGATGAATGTTCTAGCCACTGGAGGTGGCACTAGTGACAGACATATCCGCATCTGGAATGTGTGTTCTGGCACCTGCCTCAGTACTGTTGATGCCCACTCCCAGGTAAGATGAACATCAGCTTGGAGACAAACACCTTCTGGCAGCACACCTACACAGAGCTGCTGGCTCCTCAGGCCCAGAGGCATGGGAAAGGAGGGGACCATGCCCACCTCTGAGGGGTGAGCATCAGCACAAGCAGCTTGTCTTACCTGTGTTACTGCCTCTTCTCAGGTCTGTTCGATCCTGTGGTCAACAAACTACAAGGAGTTCATTTCAGGCCATGGCTTTGCACAGAATCAGCTGGTCATATGGAAGTATCCAACAATGACCAAGGTTGCAGAGCTGCAAGGTAGGTGGACAAGGCCTGGGCGAGGGAGAGCTGTTAGAGGTTGAAGGCAGCTGCACCCCTTAGTTTGGGCCTGCAGTATCACTGATACAGGATGGTATCCAGGGGCATGCTGCTAGGAGTAAGGTATGCCCATGGGCTGTGGAAGAAATACCATTGCCTCATGTGTATGCTGCAGGTCTGAAATCGTGCTACCACAGCCAGTGGTGATGGGGGACAGCTATGCAAACTGGCAGGGCTCATGGGAGCATACAGAAATAAATGAGCATCACTGCACATTCCTCCTTCTCAGGTCATACGGCCAGAATCTTGAACCTGACCATGAGCCCTGATGGTACAACAGTGGCCTCAGCAGCTGCTGATGAAACACTGCGGCTCTGGCGCTGTTTTGAGTTGGACCCCATAAAGAAGAAGGAGAGAGAGAAGGCAAACAGTGCCAAAAGCAGTATCATTCACCAGAGCATCCGCTGAGAGCACTGGGTTGTTGTGGGGAGGGGATATTTTGTTTACACACTGTACAGTATTTTAAATGTTAATAAACTGCTTAACTTTACCTTTTCTTAAGAGAGTCTGGTGGAAGAAAAAGCCATGGCTCCCAGACCCAAGTCCTTCTCCCTGGGGCTGGGGACCTGGGCAAGGGCTGGAGCCTTAGTTCTTCAGGGTGCTGAGCCTAGCAGAAGGATGCTGTGCAAGGGCTGTATTTCTGTTTGTGTCCTGGCTAAGATAGATATGGCACCATCACCTGCCCCATCTAGATGCTGACTACAAGCACAGCAGCTTCACCACAGGCCAAACTGAAAGCACAGCATGGCTGTGGGGCCTCAGTTTCTGTTGTGTCCTGTCTTACAACCATTGGGGCCTTACTGTGGCTCTGCAGGCAATGCTCAGTTTGTCTTGTCAGCTACAGGCACTCTTCACTGCCTGCTTATGGTGGTGGAGCAGAATAGCTACTTTCACAGACTGAATTGCTAGTGGAAAAAAAAAAGGAGGGGGGAAACATACAGCAACAGCTGTGATCACCCCAAAGGCCAGAACCGGGTTGGCACTGGCATAAAGCCCGATACAAAACAAAAGGTTCGTTTACACTACCACAGCCAGCCTGGATGTCATGCAAGAGCCACACAAAGCACCACCAACCTTGTGCTCAGCCATCAGTCACATATTCTTCCAACAACTCTGATCTGTCTTCCCCTCCTGCTGACAGGAAGCCCTGGTCCCTTGCTGAGGCTTTAGGCATGGGAGCAGGCACTAGGGCTCAGCTATTATTTGTTAGAGCTTGACTTCCCTGCACTTGGAAAAATGCCTTTTTTCCAGGCTAAATTGTGCTGGAGCAAGTTGCAGGAAATATATTTGAGCCCTTATCTGGGCAACAGCCAGCTCAGCCATGCATGCTCATGGTGGAGCCACAGTGTCTGAGGTTGTGGGGCTGCACCACCAGAGCCATCAAGCCTGTCCTTCAGCTGCACCAGCATTGCCAGGGACTGCTGGGGACACTCACTGCACAGCTGATAAGCACCTTGGCCTGTGAAAAGCAGCTCCCCCAAGCCTGTGCCTCCCATCAACCCTTAGTGATTAGCTAAGGGTGGATTATTAACTGTTTTCACCTTCCCCTCAGCACAGTACCACACTGTACCTAGCACCAGCTCTGCTTCCTGAGCTTTACACCAGCTGGAGCCTTCAAAGGTTCCAACTCATGCTCTGCCAAAGCCAGTGAGGGTGTAACCACACCCACCAGAGCACCCCCTCTACACACACAGCTGCTATGGGGGGACACAGTCTCAAAAAACAGCAGCTGAGCCCAGCACCTCCCCAGCAGCACTGCTGGTGCATCCCCATTTGGCCACTTGGGAAAGATCACTGGAGGTCCAAGGAAGGAGCTCTCCCTCTTCAGACACAAATCCCAGGACAGCAGCTGTCTCCAACGGGGAAGGAGGCAGGAACCCAGATGCAAGGTTAGGCTCTTTCCCAGAGCTGTGCTGCTGTTGTAGGAGCCCTGCCCCACACCCCTGCTCTTTGGTGTTAGCACAGACTTGCCCTGTAGGCCCACAGCTGGTTCAGGTCTGGTGCCTGACCTGGAACAAAGGCTTTATATGCCTGAAAGCTGTAATTTTTTCACTCCTAGGTAAAAGCAGCTCAGCTTTCTCTGATAGGCTCTTTCTCCTTAGCACATACCCTACCCCTAGATGCTGTGCATTACACAGCCCTTGAAGGTCCTCTGAGCATTACTAGAGGGTAATGCTATTGCAGGGTCTTTGGCCCCAGACTGGTCCCTTACAGTCCTGGAGTGAGGAGGAGCAGAGGAAGGAAGTGGGCATTGATCCAGCAGACCCAGTAAACACAGCCCTATAAGGTGTGAATTCAGTTCACAGCATGACAGCATATTAATTACCAAGTGCCATGGCCAGCCCATAGAAGAGCACAGCTAAGAGGAACAATTGGAGGAAGGGAAAGCAGAGCACATGCAGGGAACAGCCCATTCTAAAATACCAAGCATAAGTAGTTTAAAGCATTGTTACTATTTTGGGCAAGAGCAAAGACAGTCATGTCTTTACCAAGAGCCGGCTGGAGGGGAGAAAGAGGTTTGACAGGAAAAGGTCCATGTCAGCTAGACTATCACCTACAGCTCCTGAAGTGATGACTTCTGAGCACTGAACTAACATTACACACCTCTTCAGCACACATCAGAACAATTCTCATCCAAGTCTTGACTCCCAAAGAGGCATCAACAATGGGGAGAACACTGCACAGTGCAGCAGCCAGCTCCCACTTTGTGACTTGTTGCATACAAGGACATTGAGTGCTGTAGGAGAGGGTGCTGTCCGTGTGTGATTTAGGCATGTTAGTCACACCAGTTCAGGGCCCTTAA
This sequence comes from Prinia subflava, assembly GCF_021018805.1. Taxonomy (NCBI): domain Eukaryota; kingdom Metazoa; phylum Chordata; class Aves; order Passeriformes; family Cisticolidae; genus Prinia; species Prinia subflava. The sequence continues at coordinate 11,010,427 of NC_086256.1, read as the reverse complement.
ATGTGCTTTCTGACAAAGCATTTCAGAGCATGGCCTTGAGGTGTCCAACAGCCCAGGTCAAATCAGCAGAGCTCTCTCCCACACCAAGCTCTGCTCCAGGGCTTTGGCTGGACATCCAGCAAAGCCCTCCCACCCCACAACCAAACCTACAGTGAAACTCAGCATCTGGAGGGTGCTGCTCTAACACATTCCTCCCAGCCACAAGCTGCCCAGGCTTGAGTCAGCACCCAGGCTGGCCTCTGCATAAGAGGGCCCCAGTCATGGGATGATGGGGAAGGCAGCCCTGCACCCCAACAGCACTGAAGGGATACCAGAACGAGACAGTTGGAAAGGTAACAGAGCTAGCCAGGCCAAGATTCACGTCTGCAGCAAAAGCAAGGCAGCAACATCAACCTTTCTCTGGCCAAGCTGAGCTACATTCTGCACAGATCCATGCCACAGGGGCATTTACAGATGGCAGCAGTTTTTGCTTTGGCAGATGCAGTAAGCAATAAACTGCTGTTTCCCAAGCACTCAAGTTTCCAAAGTCTCTATTCCCTGCTCTGCCACACCTCAAATCCCCATGATTTCTGAAAAGCAGCAGTTCTTCCTGGGCAGGTGGCCCAGGGCCCAGCCCACACCCACACTCCACCCCAGCCATTTTTTGACAGGGTGGAGTCACTTTCCCAACAGAAGCCTTGACACATATCCAGCCCTGAGCACTGCTCTACCAAAACACTCGGAAACAATCTGCCATCTGCTTCATCAGCACACAACTATCACCCTCTCCCCCCAGCACAAACCTGCTATGCCAGCTGCTTCTCCCAGCCCTGCCTCCAACCACCCTGGGTAGGACTAAGCACCTGCAACAGCTTTTGCTCTCATTGAGCCAAGTAAACAAGAGGAAAACAAGAGAACAGAGCCATTTCTCCTTCTGTTTGTTTATTTGTGATAGAAGAGCAGCCCAATCTGACAGGGCCTGGCTCCTTCACCTCATCCTCAAGGCCATCAGCATGTTTTGGTTACAGCCAGAGCAGGTGACAGGCACCAGGCCAGGAGAGCTGCTGCACTACCCTGCTGAAGGGCAGAGCACATCTTCACACAGGCCCAGTCAGATCCAAAGAGGCAAGAGGTGCTCGCTCTTGCACCACAGCCGAGCACACTAAAACCACCCTTTACTGTGCTCAGGCTAGGCCAGAGCAGGGCTGGTCCCAAGCAGGAGAGCCCAGGAGCTGATTTTAGGGGCACTTATGGCTCAAGTCTTGAATTTACAGGAATGGAAGTGGTCCAAGACAAGGCTGAGCTTGGTCTACCCCACACTGGAGCAAGCCACCAGCTGCCATAGAGGATCATGTAAGTGTGGCTTAAGCACACACTGAGCACCCAGCCCAGGCATAAGAACGGCAAGGCAACCTGGGCTTATCATGTGGGGGAAGCCATTCAGGCTGTCACAGCCCCTGCTATGTATTAGGCACAGGGCATGTGTTCTGTACTGGGCAGGTCTGGGCCCTTAAGTCCCATAAATACTGCCCCTATGTTCTCCACAGACACCTGGGCACAGATATGCCAGGGCAGGACTCCCAAGCTGGGCACACAGGGACCAGAAGGGACATGCAGCACTGTGGCATGGAACAAAGTGGCACAAGGCATCGTAGAGCAGGAGCACTCACACATGAGCTGGCAGTAACAAGCAGCCAGGGACGAATCTGCTCATCCACACAAGCTCTTGTGAGACAGGGAAGAGGAGAGGGCACCAGGACAGGAAGCGGTCTCTTCTTTTGGTCCTACTCAGAAGGAAATGGCCCCTAGGCAGAAGAGCCAGATGTAGGCACTTTGGGGAAAGTTCCTTTGGAAATACTGGAATGGGACTGCAGCCCCACAGCTGTGATGCAGGCAGCTGCCTCTCTGCTCAGCAATACTGAGAAACAGCACAAGCCCTCCCAGGAGGAGAAGTGGCCCATGGCTGCTCAGAGCAGAGGGGCTGAGCATGCAGACAGGGGACAGCAGGACTGGGCACAGGGGTACAACAGTCTGTAGGCACTTGACTTGGCTAGTGGCACCCAGGAGCAGAGAGACAGGTCCCAGCTGCCTCTGCCCCGGGGCTCTCATTGGCTCTGGGAGCACTTTACCCTCTAGTTGGCTTTGACCTTGCCATTGGTGACAGTGCCATTTTCATGGATGCTGCTACCGTTGTGCTGGGCTGCTTGTTGAGCCACCCTGGGCAACCGTTTGCCCTTAGTGTAGGACTGGTACCAAAAGTTGGAGAAGAGGATGAAGAAGATGGTCCCATAAATCCAGATAAGGTGAATGAAGATGGGGAACTGGTATTGGCAGTCAGGCATGAAGTAATACTGGGAGATGTGGATGGAGACAATCACAAACTGTGCCTGGGAGCAAGGCAGAATAAGAACAAGTTATTCTTGGGAGCAGGGTCAGGGAACCTACTAGAGACCTTATTTTTAAAGGCAACACCTAGACTCCCCCAGTCTAATGCAGAGATCTTTACAGTGAGGCAGTCAGCAGCAGCTGGAAGAGGCAGGCACAAGTCTCAGAGCAGCACATGCCTCTCACCCTCCCAACATGGCTGCAGCCCCGTAGCTGAACAGCACCCACACCCCAACCAGGCTAGTAGGGCTATCAGAGGCCCACAGTGGGGCAGAGCTACTAAAAAACCTCAGAGCAATAGGCCACAGAGGAGACTACTACTGCTGCTGGCTGCACCTTCCAAAGGTACAAGTGCTGGTCTGTCATTCACATCAAGTACATTCTCTGCTTCACTGCACAGACTCACCAGCTGAATGGCTGTGATGTGCTTCTTCCACCACAGATACTTCTGAAAGGCAGGTCCTGCTGCTGAGAGCCCATAGTAGAAATACATGACAACATGCACCATGGAATTGATCATGGCATGGAATGAGCCCATTCCCCCTGTTAAGACAGATTTTCCTTAGTGCAAGTCAATACTCCACAGCAATCAGCACTACACAGAGCTGCTAAGAGCACAGCAGGGCCAAAAGCCCCTTCTCAGCACGCTGGGGTAACCCTACCCAATCAATGCACCCAGTTGCCATCTTACCTGGACCAAACTTTGCTCCCCACCACCAGCTCCATGGCAGAACAGAGTGGTGGAAAAGGTGCAGGAATGTGACCTGTTCATTCTTCTTCCTCAGGACAAAGATCACCTGCAGTGAAAGCCCAACAACATCAAGGACCTGCAGCCCTGAGAGCAGCTAGAGCAGACTAGGCCACTAATTCAGTGTCTGATCTCAGTGATACATCCCCCTCCCTTCCTCCACACTCATTGTCATCACCCATTAGGTCACCCCACAGCTTCCAGAGCTGAGGCATGTGAAGAGTGGCCTCAGCATTAATATTCTACAGTGGCAGTGATGCCAGACAGAAGCACTACCAGGTCAGACTGAAAGGGCTGCAAAAGCAGCCACCCCAAATACACTGGGCCTCAACTCCCTGCCCAGCAAGTGGCAACAAGCCCTTCTCAGTCACTCACCGTGTCTGTCAGTTCAATGAACTTGGAGAAAACAAAGAGCCAAGCAACACTGACCATCTGTAAAAGAACAGGTTAACAGGTTAACAACTGAGATCTGCCTCAGCCTGAACATGCCCAGTGAGTGAAGGGCTTCATACAGTTACCCTGGCATGAAACCAAGGCCCAGAGACTGCACATCCTCTGCCTGAGGAAAGGCAGGAGCTGTGACACTGCTGTCCAAAAGGAAGTACTAAAGGCCATCCCCACTTGTCAGGAAAGGGATGAGAACTCACCCTGAGGGCCTTGGGGTCTTGTGAGAAGTCCACAGGGTCACATCGCCAGGTGTACCCAGTAAGCCACCCTGCCATCAGGAACTGCAACAAGAGCATCATCATGGTGAGGCCTAACACACACCCACTGCACCTCAAGCTCTGCACAGAAGGGCAGGGAACAGCCAGGAAAAGGGCTCCCTATCACCCACACAGCCTGCACACGCTGCTTTATACATGCTCAACCAAGCTGCCAACAACTCACCTCATAGACTATGTAAAGGGAGAGTCCCACCAGAAAGAAGTTGTATAGCACCATGAACTTCTTCAGGTTTAAAGGCTTCCTGTTGGCCATTAGTCGGGGACCCAAGGATAGGACAAAGTAGACATATCCCAGAAGGATGCCCATCACAAGGAATGGGGACTGCATCAGTGGATAATCAGCGATGCGGGGGTCTGCAGAAAGAGCCACAGTGCAGAGCAGTTAGCATCCTCACCCCAGCCTGCTGCCAGCAGGGCTACTGCCACAGCGGAGCCAAGGGCACGGCAATCCTGTTCTAGGACACGAGTGCAAGTAGGGAAGCAGTCTGGGAGCAGAGTCTGGTGAAGTCAGCCAGACTCAGCACAGTTTAGCCTGAAGCCATGCTGTAGGGCAGCCTGGAGATCTTCTGCCCAGGAGAGCACAAGTGCCCCAAAACAATTTACACAGGCACTGAGGCAAGACAGCTTCATAACACACAGCACATAGGACTGTATCTGTGTAAGGGCAAAGACAGGATGCAGTTATACTCAGGGATGACAGACTACCCCCCAGTGCCTCTGGCAGTACAGCACATAGTGTTACCTGTCTGATAGCTGGGCAGAGCCAAACACTCACCTGCTTTCTTCATGAAGTCCTGATACATGGTCACAATCCTCTCCATGGTGGTGGCAGTATCTCTGTGGAAAGAGGCAGGGAAGATCAAGTATGTTTTCCCGGGAGGGCAGCCTACACAGCATAGCCCTGCAGGTCAGCAAACTCCAAGCCCAGTTTCAGAGAAACAGTCATGTATCTGGCCAGTGTTGCTTTCAGCTGATCACACACCAGCATCCACTTTCCAGCTGAGCCACAGGCCTCCTCACGTCTCACAGAGCCTGGTCCTGTTTCCCCAGCTCTGCTGGGAACACCATTATCCAATGCCAGCAGTCCTTCCTAGGCAAGAATCCACGTTTCAAACTAGCTAGGAAAGCTTCCAACCTGAGCACTCTATCTCCAGCCCCTTAATCTTGCTCGTGGTGTACAAGCTCAGGCATTATCATCCACAAGCACCATGACATGGCCACTGGCATTGGCAGCCATACCTACTCAGCCCACTGCTCTGTCTGACCCTGGTGCGGAGATGTAGGGCTGGCCCACACTGTAGTGCCTTTATGATCAGCTTTGGGCTCCTGCCAACTGATTCCCACCACAGAAGTGGCACACCATCACTGGCAGGCCCATTACATGAGGAAGGAAATCCATAGGTTCAGAAGCAAACATCAGTTTCTGGTGTCAAAGTTCCTGGTTTCACATCCTTGCACAAAACCATCCAGACAAGAAACTACTACCACATAACCTAGAACCTCAGAGACCAGGTGCATCCTGCTTGGCAATGGCATTTCCACTCCCCTTCCAGGCAAGAGAAAGCCATACGATGTAAGGCTGCAGAGAGAAGGACTGCCACTCCCCACACTTGCTCAGCCTCAGTATGAACACACACCAGAAAGTGATCCAGGCAAATGCTCTCCAGAAAAGCAGGAAGGACCCAGGCTTTTACTGCTGCAGGCAAGTTTGAAACACTCTCACCCATCCCCTTGTGCTCCCCAACCTCTCCCCAGCCCACAGGACACCAGAGCAGCAGGAAGGGAGGCAGAGCATAGGCCCAGCCTCACCTTACTCATCCATCTGCGAGGGAGGCATTCCCCACAGCTGCTACCAGACACTCCACCTACTCCTTCTCTCCAAGAAGGTGCACAGGAGTCACTGCCCACGCATGGCCTGGGGAAATGGGTCCCCAGCCAGTCTCCCCAGGAGGTATATTGCTGCCACCACCAGGAAGCACATGGCCTCTTCCAGACCAGCAGCCAGGAGGCTGAAGCCAGAGCACCCTTCTTCTCAGTAAGGTCCCTGAGTACTCAGCAGCCACTACCACTTCAAGCCTTCACCAGCCAACACTAGCACTGCTTCAGTTTCACAGTAAGAGGAAGAACTCAATGTCATCTTTGCTGTAGGCAGGAGGGCAGCAGACATTTCCTGTGCAGAGTTACCAGGCACCTCCATGGCAGGCTTTGCCGGCAGTAATCTTCAGGGGAGCCTGGCACACGCTATTCTGGCTCATCATTCCCTGCAAATCAGTTTGGTGCAGCAGCAGTGCTGGCTCTGTGCCTTCCCAGTCATACCGTCTGCATTCCTCCAGACTGGGGAGTGCCACCTAACCTCTCTGCAAGGGCAGCAGGCAGGAAGAGGTCTCCTGCTTTACCTCAATTCTCCAAAATACCCATTCTACCAAGCAAGGCTCCAGAGCAGCCATGCAGCCCAAGGGCAGAGCCCAAGTTTTGCTGTGCTTCAGAAAGAACAGAGGGTGGTTCCTTGTGCTATCTTGGAGATACAGCAACAGGGCAAAGCCCACATGGGACTGATCCCCCACACACATCAGGGGCACCTCAGCAGCAAAACAGACATTCACTCTTCCAACACAAGGTTGTTCAAAAGGTTTAATAGCAAGAAATACTCACCGTGATGCAAGCAGTATTTAAGGTTCTGCCTTTGTATTTAAGGGCACTGCCAAGATAATCAACTCTCCACACGCAGCAAAGGCTGGCTAAAAGTATAGCACAAACTATTGCACCCTTAAGAGACACTCAAGGCTCAGCTGTGGGAAATACAGTAAGTACAAGCCTAGAAAGCTGCTGAGCTTTATGTTGCCTTAATGGCTAAGAGTGAGCTCCAAACTTGTCAGTCTAGTTTCAGCTTTCAACCACTATATCCAGCTACACCTTTATTTGCTAGATTGAGGAGCCCTCAAGAGTCAGTTCCCAGCAGAGGCACCTGACTATTCAAGGTCTGTGTTTATCTTATCAAGGTGAATGAGTCAGCCTTACTACAGGTCCAGGGCAGAGACAAAAATCCTGTCAAGTACTTGCCTGTTTTAGTCAGGCTAGGATGAGAAGAGAGTGTCAGCTCTCCTTGAGCTCAAAGCTACATCTCACACTGCAGCAAAACACTTCTGCTCAGGCACTACAGATCACTTCACTGACCTGGGCCAAAGCCCCCAGTACCACTGGCCAACTAGGACCATAGCTCAAAACAATTCTGGATCCATGACAACTATTCCCCCAAGCAGTGAGAGAAGCCAACTTCAGCCTAGGACTAGCACAGAAGTCTCCATCAGAGTGAACAGCAACAAGTCCCTCTTACCCTCTTGCTATTTTGTGAAGCACCTCCAACTCTCCTACAGCCACACATGCCACAGGAAGTTGGGAGGCATTGGTCTTGTCCTGAACACAGGCTCCAGGCAAGCACCAAGACTTCTCTCAGGATTGAAATAGTAGAATTATGCTACAGGCCCTTATGGAAAGGACTTCTAAATTTTCCTCAGTTTCTCTAGGCAGAACAACATCCTGCTAAATTAAGCTAACAGAACCACCATGTCTCCAGGGAAACCCCTGAGGCCTTCAGGTCTTGGCAAGACCTGTCATCCATCCATGCTGGAATGCAACATCACTCTGCATCAAAGTGGCCAAAGTATGCCTTGCTCAGTGGGCAGATGCAGCTATGTCTTGCCCTCCTCCATCCCTCGAGGGGCAGCCACTGGCCTTGGGGTGTTGACACTTGAGCAGCAAAGTAGGAGCCACAGGGCAGGCCCAAGAGTTACCTTCACTAGGCAGGGGGTGTGAAGCGCACTGGCCTGCCTAAACCATGACTGCTCCATGCCAGCCCTTCTGCTGCAGGCAGGGGTTTCCCAGCACAGAGTACCAACTGTCCAGGAACCTGAACTCTCCTCTGTCATCTCCTCTGCACAACACTCCTCTGCACTTTGAGAGGGGTTCACCATTCAGACAGGCATCTGCTCTTACTGGACTCTATGCTGCACTGTATATCACACACTGCAGGTCCTCACAGCACAGTGGTTGGATCAGTCCACTCTGCACATAGAAGACACTTGCTTTCCTCTGACTCCTCCTAAATCCTGACCTTCTTAGGAAAGGAGCTGGGAGATGAGGAACCCAAAGCTGAGCCTTGAGCAGCTGAAGAGAAATCAAGCAAATAGGTCCAAGCATCCCAAATGAGCAGGAACCCTAGGGGCCCAAACACACCCTGCATGATACAGCAAAACCTTGCAACACATCTTCTATCCCTCAGCAACAGCGAGTCACTTCCCCATGTCAGAGAAAAAGCTCCCACTATTTGCAAACTAGAGTATCAGGCCACAATCTGCTCCACTAACCAACATCAAGGATTAAATACTTGCTTACACCAAGCAATGTGTATACTGCATATTTCCAGCAAGCTGTACAGCTAATCAGTGCAACTTCAGCAACAACAGCAAGGCCTTTTATGACCAGCCCCAGTCAGACCACAGCACTGTCAGAACCACGACACAGAGAGAGACCAGTTAGCTTTGTTAACAGCTCTGCAGGGCACACATCTCCCCACACAACAACTCTCTGCAAGCAACAGACTGCCCCGGACATTGAACATTCCTACTCCTCAGCATTCAGGTCAGAAATCAGTCCTGTAATAAGCGCAAAAGCAAACACCCTCATCTCCCCACTAGTTTAATTAAAAGCAGCACCAAAACCATCTGGTAGGTGGCCACAGAGCTGACACTCCAGGAAGAGTTGGCACAGGGCCCTTGCTGAACTGGCTAAAGCAGGCCTGGCCCCTGTGGGGCTTCCCAGGGAGCAGCAGCCCTCAGGAGACAATCAGCTGGCCAGATGTGAAACTGATTCGCATCCCTGACCTACAAGCTGACACCAAGGCTTGTTGCTGCTGTGAGCTCCACCACCACTCAGGAAGAGGCATCTTCCTCCCCCAGCTCCCCACCATAGCACCAGCCCAGTTGCCTGTAGTTCAGAAAGCCACTGTTGGGTCCAGCAAGGCCTGCACACAGCCTCATGTGCCCATGGACTGTGTTTCCCTGCAGAAGAGTGGAACTGATCAAGCCAGGCTCTGGCAGCCCCAGGCCAGGCACAGATAGGGGTGTGTAGTGCACACACATGGCTGGCACTGCAAAACCTCACCACCGAGAGCTGACAGACAGCTGCAGAACCTTTCCTGAGCTTATGAAGCACAAGTGAATCCAGCAAGATGAGGAACATGAAACTTTATCTGCCCCAAACAACACACAGGCAGCAAGGCAGTCAGAGCAAGACAAGAGGGAGAAGGAGCCCAGCCAGCCATAAACTACAAAGCCCTGTTTTTTATCAACTCCACAGTGGGCTCACTCTAAGACTGAGGTGTACAGTGAAAACTGAATTTGGATCTCTCTGTCTGCTGCTCTGTGCCCAGTGAAAGGGAGAGGGGCTTGTAACCAGGCAAAAGACACCTATTTCACACACAGCATCTCCTAACATCAGCTGAAACACATGCAGCAGAGGCCACTCACCAGGAGAACTGTATTCAAGTACACTTGCATTCCTGCTAATAACTTCAGCCATTCACTGAAGACTCAAGATAGCATTGTTCATATGCTTCTAAAGTCATATTTTTTCTCAAAAGAAGTGAGTCTAAAGACATGCCTGTCACCAGCTCACCAGCCACAGAAGACAAGTCTGGCAGGACAAACAGAGCTTCTATGTTTTCAGTATGGAAAGCCAAACCAACAGATTAGAGCAGAGCAGTAAAGCAGCTCTGCTAGCCTGGCACCTCAGCTCTGAGGATTGGGGCAAACTCTGATTGGAGTTTGAGAACAACCAGTCCCAGAACTCAGCCCACAACATAACTACAAAGACTGCATGGAAACTTTGTGCTAGCACCACCAGATAAATTTTCCTATTTGAATCCTATCCATTGGTCACTTCCTCTAGCTCACCTACTTCATGCTGAGTGTCAAAGGACATGGCCAACAACCTGATACCGTAGGTTCTACATCAACACATCCCAAAGTCAGTACAGGATGTGTATGTTCACATAAGGGATGCAAACTCTCCAAGTCGTGATATGTAACAGCTCTTGCAAGAGCCACCATTGCAACCGGTGCAGGAATCACACCAGCTGGAGGCTGCTCCTGGCACACTGGATCCAACGGGCAGGAAGTGTCCTGCCTGAAGCTGAGCAGTTTCCTCATCTTCACCAAGTGTGTGTTAATACCCTACCACTCTCTCACGAAGTGGCTGTAAAACCCTGAGGCCTTTGGACAGCATCCTAGAAACAGATTAAGCTCTCCCCTTCCCATACTCCCTGGAATCCGGGAAAGCAAGAGGAGACTCCCAGATTAGCAGGAAAGCTCTGACTGACAGCCAGTGTGGCACCTCACAAACTTTCAGGGAAAGGAGGAACACATTGCAATAGGGTACTGGTAACATTGTACAAAAATCAAGGCAGATAATCAGACTTCAAGATTCCACAACAGCATATCTTGCAGTAAGAAGTTTAATATGCACAGCTTAATTTTTTCAGGGGCAGCACCTCCCCAAGCTGTTAAGAGTAGGTTTATTCTTTATCACGCTCAAAGTCGGTGGCTGCATATTCAGAGAGCTGACAGCAGTCAGAGAAAAAAACAGAAAAGGCAACATTAGGCAGAAAATCTGACATAGCAAGAAACAAAGGAGTAAAGAAGTGAAGAAAGAAAAGAAACAATGAGATACAAACAAAAGTGGAAAATAAGGTATTTCCTTTCTGAGCTAACCATACTGATCTGCGTCACTCTCTCATACAGCACCAGGTGAAAGGGGAAGGTAGAGATGACTGAGCTCCCTCTCTGAAGGCACCCAGCAGCCCCCCAGAGTGCACAGAGCACACTCAGGACAGACAGGACTAGGCAGGTGACAGGAAGGCAGGCAGGGCTACATTAAGCAAGGCCAGCTTCCATCATCTGCATCCAAAATCAGGTCAAGCCTTGTAAAGCCACCTAGCAAAGAAACAGAGTACCCCTATCTGGAGGTGGGACAGGCTGTACCACAGCATTCATCTCTGGTTTTAATCACTATGCAAATGCCTCAATACAAGGCTTCATCTCTGTTCTCACAGCCCTGGCTGTAATCATGACACAGTAATGATTACTATGCTCTGCCTCATTCAGGCCTGTGCATTAATTAGACAGGCACATCAAGATAAGATGGGCATTTAAATCTACAAAGCAAAACACAGAAAGAGAAGACTCAAATTCCTTCCAACAGCTTTATTTGGACTATTCGAGAAGCCCAGGTGTGAACCCAGAGCCACTTCTCAATGAGACAAGGGGACACTGCCTGGAACTTACCATGACATCAGCTTTGGGTCCTGTACCCTGCACACCAGGAAAGCAGTGCAGTCACACCATCTTCTAACAAGAGAGCATGATGTTCTCTGACAGTATGAAGATGTTATACTCCAGGTAGCACAGTATATGCACCTAGAACCCAACAAGCCTGAGGCTTAATGGTTACCACAGTCAAGCACAAAGAAAGTGAAGTATGAAGCCTGGTTATCTCAACACAGGTGTAGACTGACCACTCAAAGTCAGCACATTTGCTTCTACTGCTGTACAGACAGGGAAAGCCTCTTAGGGTTAAGTAGAAGCAGCACGAGTTATAAAATCTGTGTGTGTACAAAGCAAATCTTAAACCATGAGAGCAAGCTAGCTGGTCTTATCCACAGGGTAAGAGCACTTCTTGCAACAAAGCTGGAGAACTTGCTGCCAGTGACAGCTCACCACCCTGATCCATCCCAGAGGGGAGAATCAACCCTATGACACACTAAGGGAAATCAAGAAACATCAGACTCAGTTACCACCTCCTCTATCCTCAAGCCACTAAAGGCTCAAAATGCAGACAACAGCCTGGTGGTGGGGAATAGGCTGTGGCAGCTGCAACTTGTCATCTCTGAGCAACAGCAGCCCCACAACTCCTGCAGGGAAGAGTCCTGGCTCCTGGGGACCGTCTCCTCCCTATGAGAGCCCAAGCTGCCTCACCTGTTTGACTGGCAAGAACCAGACTTTCCAGCCCAAGCACTCCCACCATCTGACAGCCACTAGGGCACACACTACCAGAACTCCAATACAAAAGCACAGAGCATCTCTTGGGCTATCACAGGCACCCCTCCCAGCGTCTTTTGTAAGCATCTCAGGCTGAGTGTTCACTGTGCTGTAACCCCCAGCAGAAAAGGAGAAAGCATTAACCTGTAAGATTTGAGGACAGCGCCCAGCCAAGCACCTGCTTCTGACACCAGGTTCAGAGGGTCCTCAGGATGCAAAGCTTTTCTCCATCAGGAGAGAAAGGAGACACTATGCAACTTCAATAACCTCCCTTATTTTTATCTCTAACATATGGTATGAGACCTCTATGTCAGAGTGAGCTTTTACTCCTAAGTCTCAGTTTTAGCAGTACTTTTTCTCATATTACACTTCTTCCCTGAAGGACCATATAATCCCCCCACCAACAAACCTTCAGGAAACAAAAATAAGAATACAATACGAGGCAGGAGCACAGAGGCCCAGGCTGTGTGGGTGGCACAGCTTCATCCCTGCAGCAAGATGCAGCAAGTAGATGCTGCAACAGCTGGCATCTTGCTGTTTCTCATAGGAACAGGCTGTTAGCAGCAGCTCACACCCATAAGCTAAGGGGCTTCCTAGGAAAGAGATAAGGCACAGCAGTCTCAGTCAAGCCCCAAGGGCTCAGCCAACTGTTTGACTCTAAACTATCCTTAAGAAGCTGCCCAGCAGGTCTGGTGGGAAGGTCAGCTCCATCCAGCAAGGAATCTGCCCTGGCTGCATTCTGGTAGAAGAGAAGGTGGTCAATTTGGGACAGCATAGCAGGATGGATGCATTGCTGCACAGGCAATCCTGATCTCCAAGAGGAGAAGAGATGCTCTGAGGAATGCACTAGCAGGTAAAGCACACAGTGTTATCCCATGCTGCCCACTGAGCATAGGAAGGGGTATTCACTCCACTTCTCCCTCCCTGCCTTTATCACTTCAGAACCAACGTGATCAGTCACAGGGAAAGACCCTGACAGCCCCTTTGCAGGCAGCAGCCCAGGCACTGCCTGCCACCCCCAAAGCTTTGCCTCTTGTTGCAATGCCTACTTATGCTGCCTCATTTAGTCTGTTACAACGTAAAAAATAAGTAGCTTTCCCTTCGTTATAACAGAGGAACTGCCCCACGTAGAGATCTACAGACCAAGCCCTCTACTGCCAGTTGTTACGGAGCCTGCAGCGGTCTAGGAAGCGCAGACCCCTATGAACGACCACACCAGTACCAGCTGAGCCCGAGGCCAGGCAACTGCTGCCACCAGGGGGGTGACAGTGACCTCCTCCTCCTGCCACCGCGTTCCGGAGCGAGGGCCAGCAGGAGGCCAAGCACCTACACGAGCCGCCACTCAAAGCTGACATTGTGTCGCAGCAGCGGGGGAGGCCTGGTACTGCCACCCTGTCCGGAGGAGGAGGAGGGAAGAGCCCTCTGAATGGTTACATTGATGCCGAGAGCTGGGTAAAAGAAAGCTCGCCGGCCGCCGGGGGCTGCTCGCTCCCCGCTACAGAGGAGCCCCAGGAGACCACAGCCCTTGGCTGCTCGGCGCACCATCAGCTCTCAGCCCGGTGCCCACGGCAGGAGCCGGGCAGCGCCCGCTCAGCCTTGCTGCCACCCCTGCGAGTGCCTCTGGCAAAGGCCCCGGCCCCGCCGCAGGGAGCGCCGAGTCCCTCCCCCCGCCGCGCCCGGGCGGTTCCCGGCCCGGCTCGGGTGTGGCGCGATCGGGCCCGGAAGCGGGGCCGCGGCCCAGCGGGGCCTGCGCGGCTGGGAAGGGCCGCAGCGGGCCCAGAGAGGCCCCGCGCCGCCGCCACGATGTGTGGGGGTTCAGGCACCTTTCAGCGAGCGCGCGGGGCTACTCCGCTGCCTGTGCAGCTAGGACAGTCCCGCCAAAACGCCAACGGGGCGATGCCGATCTCGTTCCTGAGGCTGCACAGCCAGCGGTCCCTGAGCCGGGAAGCAGGCGTACCCTGGGCTCGGGCCACCGGCCAGCACTGGGGAGGCAGCTCCCTCACGGCCGGACCCAGCGCGGCCTCCGGCACAGACCTGCCGGGGCGGAGGCCGGTGCTTGTGCCACGGCACACAGCGTGGAAGGACAGTCCTTTCCCCCGGCCGGCCGGGAAAGCATCTCCGCCTCACACAGAGGGGCCGGCTCTGCCCCAAGGAGAGCAGCCGACTGCGGGCAGGGAATTGCACCCTTCCCTGGCACCATGGGTGCGCTAGAGCAGCGGCATCAGTCTGTGAACCAAGAAGCATTGCAGTTCCTCACACAGTCAAGACTCTGCTGCTTTTGAGGGGAAAAACACCCTACCAAAAAGCACTTCAGCAACTCAACTTGGACTCCACTTATGCTTCTCCGTCTGACACGGGCAGGTTTGCACACCGGCGGACTTGCCACACGGTACTGCGGGTGCCCCCCTTTCCGGGGGGGGTGACAGCCTCTACAGCCGCACCCAGCGTGATCACCCGCCAAGGGCACGTCACAGTGTCACAACACTCATCCCACCCATCAGGCCACGGCCTGCCCAGACGCGCCCCTCCGCCCCTGTGATGAGGAGACACCACACACCTCCTCCCATGACCATGAGCATCCCAGGTGAACATGGACATACATATACATACATGAGCCTCCTCCAGCAGGCTAGTTAACAGGTGCCAAGCCAGCACATGGCTTCCCCGGGGCAGGACCCACCATTCCTGGCAGCAAAGCTTAACCCCCCCAAAGTAGCTGAACCCTGGTAAGGCCACTCCAGCACTCTCCTGCTCCGCAACCCTCTGCAGCTTCCGAAGCCCCCTCAGCACACCCCAACGACCAGCCTCGACCCACCGCTGAGCTCGGACACCTCCACCCAAACCCCCGCCCCGCCCCCCCCCCCCCCCAAAAAAATATCCCAAAGGACAACTGGGACAAATCAGACATCCCCAGCTCACCCCTGCCAGGCAAGAACGGGCCCCGCACCCTCCACCCCACGGCCACCCGCACTCACCGCCAGCCGCACCCCGTTCTATCGCCGCCACGGCCCCCCCAGCCATTAAAGGGGGAAGCCCCGCCCCTTTGTCGCTGCCGATTGGCAGAAAGTGCAGAGCTCCGCCCTCAGAGGAGCCGGGACCAATCGAAGCGTCCGCCGCGTCCCGCCCGTTCTGTGGCCACGCCCACCGCGGCGGGGCTTGAGGGGCCGGGGCTGCGGCCGGGCTGTGGGAGGTGGGCGGTGTGAGGGGAAGGTGGGACATGGCTGGGAAAGGACGCGGAGAGCTGGAGACACTGGACAGAACCCAGAGACTCTGACCGCCTGCAGTTTCCAGAGTTTCCATCCTGTAGCGCCTTCTCAGCCATGCCAATCTGCATCCTAAAAAGTGGCCGGGACTTGGCTCGTCTGGTCGGAAGGCGTTTTCAGAACTCACTGATCTAATTGTTAGGACTCATCTTCTCATTTCCAACTTAATTTCATGCATGGCTGGTTAATAAGCTTTGGTCCTATGCCAGCGTTGTAATTTATCTCACCCAGGTCCTACCTCGGTGTTCATGCTACAGTGTATCTGTAGACTGCAATCACCTCCCTCTCAGCCATTAGCAGGGAAGACTAAACAAGTTTTTCCAGCGTTTTCTGCCTGTCCCTGCACCTAATGCCATGGCAGCTCTTTTTGCTGTACTGCTCTCCTGAAGATGGGTGACCGGGTGCACTTGCAGACTTGGGCTCACCTAGTGAGAATTCCCCATCTGGGGAATTCTGCATTCTGGCAGGGCTGCATTTGCAGAGGCAGGTCAATGTCTCTTCTGGTGACTTTCTTGCCCTTTTTTTGGTGGTACAACATTCCTTTACTTTCCCCTACATGGTTAATTCACTACAACATTCTAATTTCATCAGATTATACCTAATATTTGTGCCAGTCCTAAAGGAAACTAATTTATAAAAATATCCACAAAGTACCTCAGTAGTGACCTGTGTGTCCTGATATGCTCCCTTTCCTCAGTCTCAGCTTTCCTCTTTTAAACACTCCTTCCCACACAAAATTCCTGTGCTTGTTTCTGCTCCAACATCTACCAACGTTCCTAATTGGTGTCAAGGTTCAGAGCTGCTTCCCTGGAGTCCAAGCAGGACTCCATTTTTTTCAACCATCAAGTTAGTCGACATAATAAACTTTATTTTATCCTCCATTTCCTGCCTGTGTGCTGTGTTACTCTTTAACTGGATACTGTTAACACCAGACTGGCAGAGCCCAACCAGTCTGGATCACTTCTTCTCCCTTGTAAAGTATACGTATCAGTCTTTTTGTTACTCTTTACTTTTTTTTTTTTTCCTCCTTTTCTTTTGCAACATTACTATATTTTTAGTTGATTTGTGATCCAATTCAATGCAAACCTTGCCATGTAGTTTGTCACAGAACTGATGAAATTAGAGATCAGTGGATTCCTTCATGCTCCCTAGTACTGGATTCTTTTCCACCTTGTATCCTGCATCTCATAGGTTTCTCCAAGCATTCCTTCTCTCCTCTGGATACACCCTTGCTGGCAGGCTTGTCAGGCTCTAACAATGAGCCCCAAATTGCACAGCCCAACCTTTTCCTGCTATTGGAATTAATTTCCAGGTCACTCTCTCTTCTTCTGCTCTGAATGCAATTTATTTCTCCTCTCTTGGTCCTGGGCTCCATTTCCCTGTTGTGTCTGCCATCTCCACCATTATTTCTGTGTGGTATTTGCTCATTAGTTTTTCCTTTCTACTGCAGTTTCTGCTTCTCTCCTTAATTCTCCGACACATTGAAATGATTTTACCAGTTCATTTCTCCTCCATCAATTTGTTCTTCTTTTCACACTCAGTAGCTTTGATGGGTTCCCTTTGACTGCATGTTGGCCTTGCTTACCTCTCATGCTCAGCGGGTGTCTGGGTTCCTTGGTGTTCACCCTTCCCACAACATTTGCAGTGCAGCAGCAGCCTGGGCAGGAGCTCCAGCTGGAGCAAGGACCCTGGTCTGCAGGAGCACCCTGGCTGCAGGGACATGGATTTGGTGCTGTGCTATCCAAGGGGGTCATGCAGGGTCCCCTCCTAACCCTTGGGGACAGGCCTCCAGCAAGGTCTTGACTAATCTGCTACACGTTGTGGATCTGGGTTTCTGCCTCCCAGCCTCTTTGGAGGCAGGGTAGCACAACACATAGCAAAGGAAATGCCTCAAAAATAAGGAAGGTGGAGGAGACAAGTGATGTGACCTGTTGTGTACAACCTAATCTTCCCAAAGTGTCCTGGGACAGAATCTTTTATAGATGGGTAATCTGCCTCCATCTTGAATCCCGCCCATCTGACCTGAAATCTGGGAGAGAGAAGGTGTTCACAGCCATCCAAGCGTGTCACCCTGGCTACAGTCTGGACCACCAGACCAGAGATGATCCTGTCACATACCTGCACGAGGGAGCCCTGCCTGCACTAGCCACTCCTGCAGCTGGCAAAGCCCTGCAAGTCAGTAACTCTTCACCTGCAATTCAGAAAACCACTGTGCTTGGTCCCAGCAGCCTGGGCTGCACCAGGCTCCAGTTTGGAAAGGCTTAAGCTCCTTCCTTTCTTATCCTGGAGAATAACACACCATTTTCACTTTAGCTTTAGTAAAGGTCTTGCTGGTCCTTCTTAGCATGGGAATCCAATCAGATAGAGGTGGGTGGGAACCTCTGCATTCCTCCTTTGCACTCTTCCTCCAGCAGTCCTTGTCTTCTGCTTTCTCCTTGCTCCTTGCAGAGCCAAGTGCACCTCTCTTCCCCCTCATGGCTCTGCCCTGGTGCAAAAAGCAAGCGTGGGCTAATGTAACTTCCTGAAGGCACAAATACTGAAGCCATCCTCAGTGCACACAATTGCCAGACTATCAGATGGGAAGGTGTGTAAGAACTAAGCAATGGAGAAGGAATGAAGTTCATTGACAGGTTATGACCTCAGGGATTAGTAATGATAATGTTTTTATGCATGTAATGAGAGATGCTGGTGCAGTGTTGCATCTTTTCTGGTGCCAGTCTTGAAGACTGGCTTAGGCTCCTCATGCAGCTGGGTAGGAAAAGGGAGGTTTCAGTCTCTTCAGATGTTAAGTTTCTCACTTTTCTGAGAACTTAGAAATTCTAAAAATCCTGTTTTTCTCAGGAACTAAAATATCTTTTTGATCATGTCTGGTTTATATAGTAAATTTATATTCTCTTATACAATGAATTTATAACTATGAATTTATTTTTTTAAATACTGATGAATTGAAGGGTGAGGGTTTTATTTGGCAAAATCATTAACATCATTCAACTTGAAAAAATCTGAAAGAAAATAAAAACTTCAAATGAATTCAGTGAAATTAAGCACAGCAACAATTGGCCCTGTAATTTTTCAGTAAAGTATTTGACACACATAGTTAGTAAATTTACACATCTTGCTACACTTGAGGAGTGAGAAAACAATTTACATATCCTCCCATCCTTTTCTATTTAATCCTGAAAACCCAAAGATTTTGCATGTGACCAGATAAAAACCCTGAATGTAAATTGGCTCTCTAATGCTGTTTTGCTCTTCTTCCTTTCCCTGAGATTGGACTCTAAAGCACTATCAACCACAAATTATTGCTGCACACTTTCTCTGTGGCTCCATGGGAAAAAAAAAAGGTAAATTGATTATGCCCACAATTGCAAAACATCCAAGAAATGCTCCTACAACACCTCTGTCTATACTGAGAGAATCAGAAAAGGCTTTCACGGCCACTAAAAGTGGTGAGAGATGATGCTACTCAGCACCTGAAGGCCCATTAAATGCCATAATGTCACTCTGCAATTTCAATAAATGGAGGTGATCAGGTAGGTCATGCCTGGGCGTGTGTTGTTCAGGCTGATGTGTTGCCTCTTTCCACGGCAGATATCAAGATTAAGTGACTCACCTTGTGCAAAATTTTTTATGTTATTTGTGCTGATTACACTGTAGTGGCAGGAAAGGGCAACTACCCCACCACTGCTACTCTCTCCCCTTACACCAAAATAAATGCTTTCATTCCTGGAATATGAGGTCCCTATAAGCCCCTCAAGCTACCAGCAAACAACCCACATTTCTGTAGCCAACAGGCATGAAATGACCGAGCTGAAACCCCTGTTGTAACCTGACACTGTAGTTTGACATGGAAACGTCACCTGCAGAAAGGCATTAAAGCATCACCTGGACTCTTGCAGGCACCGTGGTGGTGCACTGGAGCTTTGACAGCAGACTTTCACCCCAGTGTGTTTAATTGCTGGACTTTGCCTGCCAGCCGGGGTGGGCAGCACACATGACTGTTGTTTCCTGCTGGGACAAGAATTCTTTGTCAGCTGCATAGCAGCCTCTCCAGTGTGAGCCCTGACACCCACTTCCATGGGCTGGCAACATCGCCCCAGCAGTACAGGTCACCCTGGGGTCCTCCACAGATGTGCCAGAAGTCTCAGCCCACTCTGGATCTGTTAAAGCATCCTTATTTGTTCCTGTGGCCTACAGGATAGTTTTATGGAATAATGGTGTTTGTTTCAAATCCATCAAATCATGGGGTGGAGGGAGGGAAAGAGGCAGAGCCATAGCCACAGCAAGGTGTCTGAAGATACTAAAAGCCTGGAGAAGCCCATCTTCAGCATCTCTGCGTGGCAGCAGGCATGGCAGGACCACCTCAAGGCCTAGAGTGGACTGGCAAGAGGCTGGGAAGGGTCAGGAGGTCTGAAGGTGCAGGTCAACAGGAGTCCTTGGTTGCTGTACAAGTACTGGTGATGAGCCACATGCAGCACACTCTGGCAGCAGACCATGGGAGCTCTGGGAGTGAGCTCCATGCAGCACCATGCAGCTCCATGGAGTGAGAAAAGGTAGAAGAAAAATGCCCCCAAGTGCTCCAGGCTGTGCTAGGGACCTCCCTGAGAAAACTTTGCCTTGACTTCAAGTGGCCACAGAGTCCTCAGCAGAGACTGCCCAGGCCAGAGGTCCCAGTGCTGCACTTCAGCCATGGGGCAGTGGGGTGGGAGCTGCCAGGCATCAGGCTGAGCATGCTGCTGGTCACTCCACAGGGACTAAGCCACAGAAAGGATATTGTCAGAGCAGAGGATTGTTCTGGGAGAACAGGCTGCACAAAGAGGAATTGTTTTTCATGAAATGAGGCCGTGTTTAGCTCCAGCCAGGGCTGGGCTTTGCCTGCCTGTCTGGGCTGCAGGCTGGCAGGGGATACTGTCCTCCATGGCCTGCCTGGCATCTTCTCTGCTTCTGAGGCTGTCTACGTCTGAGGTTTGCACAGTAAGCAGCACAAGTACACACCCTGAGACCCATGGTGGGTAGGGAGAAAAAGGAAATTGAGAGATAAGAAAACTTGTGGCAGGTCTGCCATGGCCTCCTGCACCTGCCTGGCAGGTCCAAGGGGCACAGGGGAAGGGGAGAGCAGCAGTGGAGCAGCTCCCATGGTGAGGGGCTGCACTGTTTCTCCCAGTGACTCACCTCTCCAAAAAGTGTTGTTGATGGCTGCCCTGAATGTGTGTGAGGGGACAAGCATCGTGCACCTGAGCTCCAGCAAGACACACCAGAGAGCACAGGACACAAAGAGGCAAAGGAGAGGGAGCTGCACACTCAAAATGTGGCTGGAACACTCCTATACTCCTTTTACTCCCTGTGTGAGTGAATACCAACATTTAAGAGCAATGGTGGATGTACCCACAGAAGCATTCTGTGAGTCATTACTTCCCTGGCAGCTGCAGTGGGGCTTCTGCAGCCCAGGGCTGCCTGGCTGCTCCTGCCCCAGCCCCAGTGCTGCCCAGCTCCCTGCCCAGCCCATGCTCTGTGGCTGCACCTGGGAGCTCCCATCCAGCCCCATGTGCAATCAAGTCATGACCTGATGCATTGTTCTGCTGACTGGGGCAAAACAGGCTGTGCCATGATGATGACGATGATGATGATGACTGACACTTTTTCTACTGCTGTGATGCCCATGAGAACCCAAATATACAAAACCAAGACAGCCAAAATTGGTTCTGCAGCCCCTCTTACGCAGAACATGTTTCTCAGAACAAATCATTCCTGTATTAGCTACGGCTGTGAGCTCTTTGGGCAGAGCTTTGAAGTCCTGCCATGCTGCTGCAGCAGAGCAGGAGACAAGAGCCATCTCTCTCATATCACACAGCAGGACCTCAGCTTCAGTACTGCATCAGTACCAAAAATAAACTGCACATAAACATCCGCTGCACGCTTCAAAGCCAAATTCCCGTGGGAGCAGCACACCTCTGTGCTGCACGCCAAGGTGGGCAGAGCCCAAGGCTGGCACATGGCAATGGGAGACAGACACGTCCCACCAAAGCCACAGGCAGCAGGCATAGAGGGGGAGGTCTGCGTTCAGAAGAGAAACATCCTGGGAAATGCTGCTGCTTTGAAATAACACCCATAGACAGCAATGCCCCAAAGCATGGCCTTTGCCCCAGTGTATGGCAAGCAAATAAAAAACTTAATGCAAAAGTACCCTGGGGCACAGTCTTTACTCAGAGGAAAGAAGTTGACACAGCAGGCAGGACATACCATCCACTGCTATTTCAGTGCAGAAGCTGCTTGGACATGATGGCAACAAAGGGAGAAGCCTTACAACAAGCAGGTAAATCAGTGACAGAATCTGAGTAGCAGTGATAAGATAGCTGATGCAGGAACTACAGCTCCTGAACCCTTGACTTAGGAAAATATGCATCTCAGTCAGAAATATACATGAAGTAATTTCCTTTCTTTAAAATACACACACCAAAAAAAAATGAAAAGGACAAAGTCTTCTCCTTCAGAGGAGCCAGACAGCATGCTTTGCATTACTCTCATACACAGGGTTACCCCTAAGGAAATTGCAGAAGGTTTTCATTAATTTCTAAGTGCAGGTTTCCACCAAAGCAGTGTTCCTGGATCCAGCCAGAGAGCTGCAATACCACAGGGACAATAAATAAACTGTGGAATCACATCAGCTTGAACTATTTTTATGGCATGTATTACAAATACATCCAAAGATCCTATTTCTTGAGTATGAGCTTTTACCACCACAGCATGTCTGTGAGGTACAAAGTGGTAACATTTTATATCTAAGATAGTTGAAGATTTATTGAACTTGGGTGGAAGGAGGAGAGCCATGGGATTTTTTGAAAGTACCTGTGTATTCATTTGTAGGCACCAGCTGTCACATAGACAGGCTCTGCCTCTGCTGGGGCCAGCAAGCTCATGCAAAAGAGCCTGGGGAAAAGCAGACAGACTGGGGAGTTGTTTCCACCCCTTGACTACTTACCCTTTGTTTGTGCCTTTGACTTCCAAGCAGTCTCTGAGTTTTTCAGAGGTCAGTTAAGATGCACCTTTTGCTGCTGTTTCCGTGTGTTTGCCTCTCCTCTGTGAGCTGCAGGTGAAGCTGCTTTGGAAATGATGCAGATGAAAAAAACTTGGCTGAACACCCTTTGGCAGCACTCACCCATTATCTTGCTTCTTAGCATTAAAAAGTGCTCTGGCTCTCTCAACCCAACCACCACAAGACTTCTCCTTTAGTCCCAGGTGTTTCTGGCAGAAAGATCCTATCCTAGGAGGAGGATGGAAATCAACCCTGGAGCCCAGACTGAAACCCTGCCTTACCTCTGGAGGCTCCCCTCACTCCTCTGTCCCCCCTATCTTTTCAGCCGCTTCTTCCTTCACACCTCACATACTTCACTTCCACTATAAAGGCTTAATGACACCCACTTGAAAGGTCTGTAGGTTAAAAAAACAAACAAAAGCATTATGTTTTGCCCGTTTCTACAAAAGAGGACATCTGTTTGCACGTCACTGCTTGGGAACGGGACAAGAGAACAAACAAGCAGCAGGTGTTGGTCATGCTGATCCCTGGATGCAGAGAGATGCAGGGAGCTGGTGGCACCACTCTGAGCTTCATGGCTCCCAGAGATGATGTGGCCAGAGCAGCAGCAGGACAAGCTGCAGGCACATGGCTGCATGTGCGACACAAACTGGGAACAGTGGGCCTGTGAGTAGCTGGGCAGGAAGGAAAGGCAATAAATATCTCTCCCCTGCATTTGGGAGGAAGCCAGATGAAGCGTTCCTGTCAGAGGGTGAAACACTTTCTACTCTAACAGTAACTCAGGAGGATGTTAAACAACAGTTCACGAGGCAAATACTGAAAACTCAACAGTCTAGGTATCCTGCATCTAAAAAAATAACATCTATTTTTAAAAATCCAAACTATTAATGCTGAGATCCAGTAACACAAGGAAACCTGGAGAAGCTCCAGAGAACAAGCAAGTTGATGTTATGCCAGCATATTAAAAAAGTAAACAGGATGGCCTTGTAAACAGGTGTGTCTATTTGACAGACACCACATGCAAAATAATGACCAAAAAATATGTGATCATATTGATAAAGACTTAAAGCAGAGAAATATAAATACCAATCAACAAGAATTACAGACAATAAGCCTGCCAGACTAACATGATAATTTTTTGGCACTGTATATTCTTAAATATCAGAGAGCTGGTGCAGCAGCATGTGTGATCAAGGAACAAGCTCACGGGTGGCCTAGCCAAGTGCAAGGCAGGAGAGGAGTTGCTCCCTGTGGAGTTGCTACTGAGCATGGATTTGCAGCAGGGAATGCTAAATAGTCAAGCTGGTTACCTGGAAAAAAACGAAGTCATGATGTCACCTGCTGTCCTGGGAGCCCTTGGCATTGCTGGGGCAGTGGGGCTGTGCAGGAAAGATCCCATTGTCTGCACCAGAGCCTGGCAGGTACTGCAGGGAGGCTTGGGGGGCCAGAACAAACCAATGCCCTCCTCCATCACTCTTCTGCACCTGAAGAGGAGCCCAGACAGCCCAGCAGCACCTGCCATGCCATGGCTGAGCCTCCTCCCTGCCTAAATTATCCTACCAGGAAGAGATGAGTTCAAAAGGGATTGGACAAGGCAGGGGAAAAAAACCACAAGGGTTCAGAATGGCAGCACATCCCATGCTCACAGGAAGTGTGCTTCCCAATCACCTGCTTGGCCCTGCCACAGCAGGACACAGCCTGAGCCTTTGCCCTGACCCAGCTTTTATTCTGACACAGTGCACCAGGAATAGTGAATCCCTGTTGGACTTGCAGACCACAGGGACAAGCGGTGGACCATGAATTCCACAGAGACTTTATGGGTAAAAGGCTTGCTCCTGTTCCCTGTTTAAACATTCAAGCACTGGCAGCAATCGGATAAGGGGTTAAAGTTGCTCTACATCTGAAATTCCCATTCCCACAATTAGAATAGTGTGTCCTAGTCCAGTGTCCCAAAGGACACAGATGCATAAGGAGATTTGGATGTGAGTCAAGAAATGGAAAATATGCCTTAGAGCAAAAGGGACTTTCATCAGTTCAGTCTGTCATAAAAAAGGATCAGGAAAGCTTGATCATAATATCTGACTCCTCTGGTACTAACACTCAGAGGCTCAGTTCCTTCCTGAGAAGACCCACTCACTTGAAGGGAATTAAAGAAATGCAGCTTCAGTCTAAGGTGTAACAAGGAAAATAGTTTCTACAGCAACCTACCAGCCACTGTAGCAGGAATACATCAGTTTAAAATCAACTGTTTTCCTAACAACAGTGCTCTAATTTACACAAGAACTAATTTGTGGCAGCCTGTGTCATACAGGAAGTTACGCTGGCGAGCCTGGCCAGCCTCCCTGCTTTATAATCTACGGAAAAAACCCTGCCTGTGTTTCCCTTCCTCCAGTCCAAGTGTGTGAAAGGTCTGGCCTGCCCCACTGGAGACGTTTTTGGGAGGCGTTTGCTCAGGTTAGCGTGGGTAGCAGGCAGCCGTGCCCCGCCTGCGTCCCAGGCTGCCCGAATCGTTCCAGCCAGTGCTGGCCCTGAGCTCCAGCACTGAGGCATTTTAGCTTTATAAGGAAGCCAGTCTGGGGGGATGAAATGAAGCAGCATCCTGGAGCTGAGGCTCCATGAATGATGAGTGCCAAGGATCTGACACATACTGTATTCCACCTTCCTTTCCAACCAAAGCAAGGACATGAGACAGAGCAGGGAACAGCCATTCCCATGGTTCTCAGTGCATCATAGGAATCACCCTGCAGGCTCTGTCTCCCCGGCTGTCAGGCTTGTTTTTGCACAAACCACTCACACTGGAACCAGTAACATGCCTCCACTGCCTTCACACCAGTTCCCTGCTGCAGTCAGTGGCATCCCAGAGAGCCAGGACCTCCACATTCATTAGGAGCAAGAAGCAATTGCACCAGTCTGGCTGGGATGGTGCCACTGCAGACACATCCCTGGACTGGTTTGTAGTGGAGCAGCTTTGCTATTGTATAAGCTGTTTGTGCTTCCAGCTCAGCTTTCTACTTCTCAGCTCGGTGCTTTGCAAGGGCCAGCACATCAAAATGGGTCAATAACTGCCCTAGTCACAGCTTTGTGGATGGTTTTGTTTTGGGAGAACAGCTCACAGCCTCCACAAATAAGTTGGATCTGATTAGCTCAGAGGCAAGCAGTGCAGGAGCAGCTGCAGGCTGTATCTGCTGAGTGGAGATTTCCTCACCCAAAGATTGCTGACAGA
This sequence comes from Prinia subflava, assembly GCF_021018805.1. NCBI lineage: Eukaryota > Metazoa > Chordata > Aves > Passeriformes > Cisticolidae > Prinia > Prinia subflava. Next base: position 10,984,978 of record NC_086256.1, on the reverse strand, counting down.
TGCTATTGAGTACAACACACTGCTGGCTTTCAACACAAGTCAAAAGGAAGTCCATGCAAGAGCAACCAGAGGCAGGACATTCATCCTTTAGGATAGTGCTGTATGTACTGACAGGCTTCATGGGCATGTGCTCCCACCCTTCTGTCTCACAGGAATCTCTCATTAGGCAGATTATATGTTACAGCTCTAGGGCAGAAAGTAGAACACAGATGGCTTCACAATGCCCAGTTCCTAAGAGAAACGGGCCAGACTTCACAACCCGGCTCATCCAGAGGTGCCACAGTCCTGGGCATATTGAAATACCTTTCTGAAGTGATAAATTAATCCTGAAGCAGTTAAGAAACCTTAGAGAAAACAGAAGCAGAAAAACATGGAAGTGAAATCACATCAAGCTGGAATTTGCTACAGCATCAGAATACAAAAGCTCTGTGCTTCTGTTCCTCAAGTACTATCTTCTCGCTGTGGGCCTTGAAATAGTCCTTCCCAATATTTTCCTTTCTGGGGTATAGTCACACGTCCTAGGGTGACTTTATGATGCTTGTATCCCCAATCATCTGTTCTGTCTGTGCTGTATATTGAGTTCTGTGTGTTTAAGACTGGCTCTGAGAGCAAAGCAAGGAACGAAGAAGTGCCAAGTTTGTTTTAAAAACAGCTCTCACTCCTGCACATTCCTCTCTGGACAGTAGTTCGTCTGAAGCACAGACCAGTGGCTGTGACAGAGATTTTTTTTGCTTTTTAGTTAGTTTTAGCTAGCTAGATCAAAAACGTTCCCTAGACAATTTTTTCCCTTTTTCTTGAGACTCTTTAAATCTGCTCTAAACTGAAAACCCCAGAGGAGCACCGAGGGCTGGCACCTGCGGCCCACCGGGCCTGAACCTCCAGAGGGACTGGGACTGATAAAGAACTGAGTGAGCTAAACTACCCACGGCAAAGATTTTCTCAAGTTTGCCATCTCTCTTCAGAGCAGTGAGAAGTTTTATTGTTTCATATTATTCATTCTTTATGCTTGTAAGTATTTTGTTTGTTAAATAATTTTTTTCCACTTTTCTCTGAAGAAATTCTTTTCCCAGACTGGCTGGGGAGAAAAGCCTTTTGAGTTTACTTTCCAGAAGGACTCTATTCAGAAGTTTCCTCCCAAATTTGCCCTAAACCAAAACACCATAATTGTTTTTTAATGCACAAGATGTTGGCTGTTTATGTTTGGACCCTGCTGACTCACTCTACGACACCCCTTTACACATAAACCTGAGCTCCAGCACTTGGCTTCCAACGTTTTAGTGTGGTTTAGATTGGAGCTGCTCTGTAGCCTTACCCAAAGGGAAATAAGAGTCCTTATGAGCTGAGAGATGGACACCAGTGTCTCACAGTGAGCATAACACGGTCTTTATTAATCAAGATGGAATAAAGAAAGAACATATCAAGTGAACAAGCAGAAACAAGGAGCTCTGTGCAGCTCTTCAGGTTCTGTATTGGGAAAGGGTAGTTATCCTCCAGGCCAGAGCTGGAGAAGATGGCATCAATGCCAGAAGCAAAGTCCTCTGCTCTGCCTGAACAGAGAAGTACTTGTGTCCAGGAGACATGGCCAGCAGCAGCTCCACACAAGCCACCAAGCACTAAATTAAATCCAGGGAAGGGCCTTACAAGCCCTGTCTTCCCAGATATAGTGTGTGGATATGTGAAGGGACTTGGAAGTCCTAGAAGGAATCCAGGTGGGGGGCTTGCAGCAGTAACAATGTTGCTGTTCCCCCAGGGTCCGGTTCATCTCAACTTATCTCTGATATGGATGCATTGAGGCAGATTTTATATTTGTTTTTATGCCACTCGGCATTTTTCCTGAAGAGAGAAAAAAGAAAAAGCAGTGCAAAATCAGCAATATGAGAGGACATTTGCTCATGAGATCACAACAAAAAGACTCACAACAACCCTGTCAGGGGTTTTTCAGTTCCACTCCAGGCTCATTTGCCACAGCACCTTCCAGCTTCTGACCTACACGATCCATCTCTTCTTCTACAAATCAACATCTTTCTCTACTGACAAATCTCCTTGACAATTCCTGTGTTGCCCTGCTATCGCCTGCACTTCTATTCTTTTTTCATCCTCAGCAAGTCCATCTCTTTGTCAGGAGGCTCCTACAGGAGTGTTGGACTTAGTCTCATAGAAGTTGCTGGCAGCAGCACACACAGAACCACCCAGACTGTGTCCACTTCCATTTCAGAGAGTCTGTATCCCTTTCTCTGTAGCATTATTTAGAGTCAGGGTGTATATTTAAATTACTAAGCCTCTCTCAGATTTCTTAATTTCTTGTAACCACATCCACCTCTTGGGCATTATTACTCTCTGCTGATATCAATCTTACATGGGAGTGTGTTCAAAGACATCTTACTAGCAGCTTACAGTAAGCTTAGAGTGCTAGACAAAACTAAGATGATCTGAAAAATAAACAGTGATTAAAGAGCAGCACAGAGGGATATTCAAAAAACAGTCCTTCAGTGTCTTCAAATTGAAGCAGGAAAAAAGAGGTAACTTCTGAAAGTTAAAATTATAGTGCAGCAGAACAAGAAAAGATTTGATAAGCAAAAGACAAAAACAATAAAGATTATTAAACTTTCTCAAACATATCCTAGTGGGTCATTGCCAGCAATGAGTGGACAGGTAACTGATAGATATCACTTATAATCAGGAGACAAATACTGTTAGATATCACTCCAAAAGCAACAGTGAACAGAACTGTATGGTTCACCCACATCTGAGACACTCGGAGTGGTTGTGGTGTTCCCAGTCTTGAGAACAACCAGAAAAAATGCATGTAAGAGTGAAAAGGATGGTCCAAGTTATAATTTTCACATAAAATCATGTTAAAGAGAATAGGACTTAGCTAAGGGAAAACCACCTACAATAACAGACAAAGGAAGGAGACATGACAGATTTCCAAAACATAAAAACTAGTATGGAGAAGGTAACTGAGGAATGATTATTCACCATTTCTCACAACATGGGTAAAAAAGAAAAATGCAATCAAATTATCCAGCAAAATATTTAAACATAGAAAATATTTTAAGCACAGGGTGATAAAGGTGTGGGACATACTGCCATAGGTGTTGTAGAAGTCAAAACTGTAATTCAAACAGGAACTGCAGAAATTAATAGCTACTGTACTCAATGGTATCAAAACAAACTCTGGCTTAAAATCCGTAAAAAAACAACTGTGGTCAAGATATTCTTTGTTCTTGTGTTCTTTCTTCTTCCACTTTCAGCTTCAGCTATGGACACTGTCAAAAGCAGAATAGTGACCTTTGCCAAAACCCACTGCAGCTGCTCCTATCAAGAGTTGCTTTCCCCATCACGCAGGCTGCACTAGTGCTCTCCTTCCCAGCACACTGTGCTTGGCCCCCAGGAGCACTGCCTCCCACCCTGGATACAGTGTCTCTGTATTCAGCCAGGAATCAGGGGAGGCCTTCTTGGTTACTAAATTACAGTGGAAATGACTTTCTAACTCTACATAAATACATACTTAACTTAGGATCAATATTGTTGCTCAGGTACACACCTGAACAACAGTCATTATATACAGGCAAGAAAACACCAATTAGGATATCGGATATCCTAAATCACAATTAACATAAACATTCTGACAGGACAGGCAGGATTAGCCTGCAGATCCCCCAGGCCAAACCCATTCCTGTCAGCAGAAGATTTTGAAGGAGGAATACCAGAACGGGGCAAGCCTACAATGATATCCCAGCAGAACACCTATTCTGCTTCTAACATGTGGCTCAGGGTCATGGAATCAGAGCTGGTATCCTCAGGATCAGATGTTGACTGATTTCTCATCCAGAAGTCTATGTACTTACTTATTTTTCCATCTCACATAAACATTATCTGCCTATCACATACTAAGCAATGTGCTCTTTATTAACAGTGTAATTATTTAGTATTCAGGGAAGTATCTCCCTTTTGTTCCAAATCTACAAGCCCACATTTTGATTGGTCCACTTTCACCAATGCTTCTGTATCATACGAGACAATGAACAATCATTCCTCATTTGCTTGCTGTATATAATTTGGATTTTATAGGCTTCCAATTTTTTCTCCCTAGCCCAAAGCTATGTTCACTAGCAGAGAAGGTATCAGAACTGCCCATAATACTGCAGGTGTGGGTGTCCAATTGATTTACAGAATGGCCTAAAGATAACCTCTGTTTCTCTGTTCCTTTTCTAGAAATTCCTAGCATTTGGTTTTCATTTCTGCCCCAACTGAACACCCAATTGTATTGTCTTTACAGAACTCTTCTATCACAGATGTATTTCACAAATACAAGTAACTAGGTTAGAGTCCAGGTGTTGGATGTGTACAGTCAAATTTCTATGTCTATGTATTTCACTTTATATTCAATCCAATGTCATCTACTGCTATTAAGCAAAGTCACTTTGTATAGGAAATCCTACCTTTTTACAGAAAACCTTTTTCTTACCCTAAATAACTCATTATCATCAAACTTTTCCACTTTATTACTTACCACCTCTTAAATTTCACAGGAAAACCCCCAGTACAGATCCCAGAAAACTACACTGTGATCTCCCTCCATATTGATTCCTGTGTTCACTAAGTCTATTAAAAAGTATTGTAGTGGGAGTTAAGAAGCTGAAGGTGGTTGGCTGGGATCCACCTCACCCTCTGAGCCAATTTGAAACAGGAATTACTACTCTATTATAACCTGACTCATGCTATTAAGGCCAGAAAGGAACCTCATATTTAGTCACATCTAAAAGGTGACTGGAGAAGAATCTCTACATTTGCATTTGTCCTTCTTGGTCCCTGAATTTCAACTGATCTCAGATATGGAACTTTACCTGGCTGTCCTGCTGGTGCCATCTGCACTCCTGCCAGCATTGGCTGCTGCTGAGCTGGTGCACCTGTCATTGGCACCTGCTGCATGCCTGAAGCACCTGCAATGATGGCACCAGCTCCTGGCTGGCCTGACTGGACAGATGCCCCAGAGCCCGGAGGTCTCCGGTTGGACAGCCCCTTCCCAAAGGCCACAGCTGCCACCAGTGCATTGGTATCTGCAGGGTTGAAGGTCTGCTTGTTCTGTCGTAAACCTGCAACAAAAATGTCATTTTGGAAGTTATTTTTAGACTTGGCAATCAGGTCTAAAAAGCAGCATAGCTGGTCCTGAATTTACTTTTCAGCTACTTCAGTGCATGCAACAGAGATGAATTTCAATACAGGCTGTCCTACAAGAGTCTCAGCAAGGTCAAAGGAGCTGCAAAATCAATGGACACTGGTGATCCAAGAGCTTTTTCACTGACAGCAGGGCATAACCTGCTCATGGAAGGAGGACAGAGTGAGCTAATTCCTCCACACCCCACTAGAGCTCCCACTAAAGGCTATTGCATGCTGAATCCTCTGGCAGGTATCAAGCATTGTGATTTAGACAAACAATAGCAACGGCCCCTTTTGGAGGCTCATAAACAACATGGTGTCTGCAAGGTTTTTTGCCACACGTGTCCCCAGTTAACCTGTTAATCCCAGACACTAGACAGAACCTGTGCTCAGGTCCTGTGTCAAAGATGAAAGTAAAAACAATGCCACTGCCTTTATGAGTAGTGTGTGGCACTCCTGGAATAGAACACCACAACCAGAAAAGGTTGGCCATGAGCCTGAAGCACCCATTATCTAGACAGGATCACACAAGAACCTGCCCCCATGTAGACTCCTTCACAACATAGCTAAAGACTTTCTCATTCACTACTGCTGCATTTTCACAACTATTTTTTATTTAAAGTTGATCGGGAAGTTTTCTTGGCAGATACTTATCACCTCCTCAAAGGGGTGCAGTGACCTTCCCACCATGCATAGGTCACACGAAGAAGATACATGGCACCCACCTGTTCCCTTCTCAAATTAGGGGCCTCCAGGACAGCCAATCCTGCATCTTCTGGAACGTTTTTACTTAAGCTGCTCAATTGTGTTTCCCATACTTCAGGCTCTCCAATATACCTATCTTGCCTCTACTCACTCAAGTCTGCTGCTTGAACCCTGTACCCCACTTCTACCTCAGTGACATACCTCCACTTTCAGATTCACGCTCCTCCTTACTGATTTTCTCCAGCAAATTTGAGCACATTTTGTTCAGACTTTGGATCTGTTTCTACAAAATAAAAACTGTCAGAAACTGCCAGGATATCTCCAGCTCAGTACAAATCAGCAAGATAAATGAACAACAAGCTTTCTCTTCCCAGGACCCGTGTAAGCAAATGTAAGTGTTTTGGAAGCTGAGCTTAGAGTGCCCAGTGCTAATGCATGCAGGAGGACACTGTGGGGATGGGATAGCCTTTGCCTCTGACTGGTTGGATGGCACCTCCTGTGAACAGCCAGAGAGCTGGATACCCTTGTGAAACTGTGGAGCAAACCAAACCTCAGGCCAGGTCAGCTGGAGAAATCTCAGACAGGAAAGGACACAGAAGAAAAAGAAAACTGTCAAATGGGAGGGTGAAGGAAGCAGTTCAAGGCCATCTTGTGGCCTAGGGACAAGAGGCAGAGGTATCAAACTCCTCTTCACCTACCTGTGCTGCATCAGGGCTAATTCGAGCTGCATCTGTGATCAGCTGCTTCTCCTGCTCCTCCACCTCAGGGTCGGGCTTCGTTCGGAGGTGGTCGGGCACCACTTCATGGCTGAACACCGGCACGCGCCCCTCCGTCTGCCGCTGCAACAAGGACAGGCCTCAGCAGGGCCCCTTCCTCCAGCCCCAGAGCAAGGCACAGCCACGGTGCTGAGCCAGGCCACAGGGGAAAACCTGATCTGGGGAGCGTGAGGAAGTTTCAACAACTTGCCTAAGGATATGCACTGTGCCTGTTTAGTAACAGCAATGTATTTATTAACAGGAACACCTTCTGTAAAGTGCATCCAGTGCAAGTGTTTGTAGGTGAAAACTCCACAGCAAAGCAGCTCTCAGACAGAAGTAATTGTTGCCCTTTCTTCCTTTACACCCAGAAATGAGGAATGCCCAGCTGAATACTCAGGCACTCAAGCACTTTCTGATACTCAAGTCTTACCATGATCTCCTCATCGCGGTCTGGAGACAGCACGAGGGGGATGATCACCTGGTTCCTCAGTAGTGGGGTCTTCTCGTGCTTCAGCACTTTATTCAAGGTGTTCAGCTGTCCTGAGAGCAGTGCAAAGCTGTCCAGAACTGAAGGCCTGGAAAAGCAAATAAAGAACATAGAAGATGGAAAGGGGATGCCACATAGGGCATTTCTCCCTTCTTCACTCAAATGGCTGAGGAGTGAGGAAGAAACACTATTAGTCCTCCAATCAGTCTACCCCAGACAATAAGCAGTAAAACCTAGGGCTGAATATGCAGGTGTGGACAAACCCCCATCCTTACTGGAAATGGCTCAAATGCAGCAACTATCTCAAGGACATTACAAGCAGTACCACTGAGTGTGGCAGTTGTTTGGGATTTCAGTAACACACACAGAAGCACTCCTTTCCTTGTCACTACCTCTTCCAGTGAAACTCTGGAACAAGGTCTAAGAAATAGTTTCACCCCAAAGCCAGGAGAGAAAATATTTATAGCTTGGCTATCCAGACTAAGAAACAATGAAGCTAAATAACTGATAATCTTTTCAAAGAGGTCCTCTTCAGCTTGGTCTCTGTGTGGGATTCATCAGCTCTCCTGCCTTCTGCAACATTAACTATAAATGTTAACTTGTGTGTGAAGCTTTGCTGCAGTGGCAGACACTAAGATACCATATAGTTTACTAAGCTGCAGCTATAACATCTTTATGTTCCATGTTCTCCAGGAAGAGAATGCCATCACGCAAGGCTCTCAAACTCTGGTAAAGCAGAATAAGCAAAACACAAAAGCTCAGTTTATATCAGAGCCATAAAAAGCCAGAAAAGGTCAAGAAATGCAGAACCATTCCACATTTTACAGTGTATGTGGATCTCTAAGGTCTTTCATCTGAGAACTGCTACTCACTGCAGATGCAAGTCTAGTTCCCATAAAATGTCTGGATTAAAAGGTGTTAGCATGACTCTTATTACTGTACAGCACAAAGCCAATGGATTTCAACTGGTTTTCTTGTGGAAGATGTGTAGTGATTCCTCCAGCACAAATGTAAAAAGAAAATTCAAACCTATTGGCAAGAAGCTAATGTTTTTTAATTAATCCTTTGAGCCATGTCTGAAGAGCTCTGGCAGTGATCAACAGTGAGACACCTTACCATGTGAGTCGGTCATACTCGTTCTCTAGCTTGTAGATAAAACTGACCAAGGAGTTCTTCAGGTCAGCCACCTGACTGATGAGTGCCTCCAGGGTCAGCTCCAGCTGCTTCTCCTCTCTCTAAAAAAAGGTGACACAGACAAGGGAGGAGGACAAAGACATTGTGAATCCACACCCATGCATCCATGATCCAATCTGTCCTACAGACAGTCTCCTTTTCAGAGGAAGCAGAGGCATTGAAGATAAAAATCCTATTATTTCACACTGACCCCTTTCCCTTGGGTCAGACTACTTAGGCAAGAGATTTGCTCCTGAGACAAATGCTTGGCCAGCTGCCCTGTTAAAAATCTAGATGAGTGTAATGAAGACATCATCACTTCATCTGCTTTTTACCCCATCTGGCAAAGTCATCAAATTTAGCTCACACCACCTTTGTGAGCCATTTCAGCTAACCCAGACCAAAGAAGATTAGCATTTTCTCAGCCTTTTCTGGCAGCACCTGTGGGTGCTGTGATGTCTTCATCCAAAACAGTCTTTGCCAAATGAGTACCAGGACCATGGACTAAAGACTGCAGTTTGTGACCTTCACCATTCTCTTTCTTTCTGCCCATGTGACACTTCCAGCTGCCAAGGGACCTGGCAACTCTTACTGGCCCTGTGCCCCAGGGGCTGCAGGAGGCCCTTTGGTGACACAGCCTGGTGCCAGACCCACACACACCCCTCACCTCCTGCCTTCTGCTGGCATCACATTGTTTAAGAAATCTTCCCACTGACATCCCCTTCCGGGTGAGGGAGGATGGTGACAGACAAAGTGTCAGGACCACGGATGTGTTGCCAAAGACTTCAAGGCATGTCCTTGATTCTTGCAAAAACCCTCTAACCTCTTATCTACTCCAACTTACTCACACTACAACATTGCGCAAAACATAATTAAAGCCCCAGCCCTAAGGAACTGCTCATGTAAATTGAGAACTGTACAATAATAATCCATGAGGAGGGTGGGACAAAGCAATCAAATAATAGAAAGGGAATACCGATTGGGAAAGCTGATAGAGTGACTCAGGCTGTTGGCATGCTCGCTATTGGGTTTGTTGTTGCTCTGTTCAAATACACTGGCCCGGTGTAAGCTTCATGGAGAGTTTATCAGGCACCTTCCATGTTCATGAGAACACAACATTATTCTACTTTATCTGTACTCTGACAAGTCAGTAATCACTGATGGGACTTCATTTCACTTTAACCACCTTAGAATAAACAGCTGAATCAATCTTTTTAAGATTTGATCCCCAGTCTATGGAGTGGATTCATGGAACAGATTGCTGCTGGCTATTCCACCTAGAGATAAAAGCACTCTCCTTCACCATGATATGGGACTAGTCAGTTCCTGTCCAGTTAAGAAATGTGCCTGCAATAGTTTGTGTGCACTGTGTTTGTGCAAGGAGGTTAACTACTGCCTGTGTTACAAGCTGGGCTGGTAGCCAGCGTTTTACTGCAGAGGAGCCAGGCATATGCACCCAGGGCAATTCCCCTGGCCCCCTGCCTGTGCTTATCCAAGAAGCCCTCAAGAGGATGAATGATAGCCCATTGCACAAGGAGCACTCTCACGGCAGCAGTGCACTCCAACCCTCCTTCCCTAGGCTCTTCCCAAAGCCATCAGCAGCTGGAAGCAGATCAAGCAGTGCAATAAGCATACAATAACAATACAAAAAGACTGACCAGTGATTCCAAGGAATGCTGTGCCTCTCCATGAGGACATTTTGAGGAGTTTGTTAGCAATGTTAAATTGGCCTAAGGTTGTAAAGATGGAGCTTATGGGAGGGGTTCTGAAGGACCTCCTGATACAGAGCAACTAAAAGGTAAAGATGAAATTCAGAGTAGGTAAAGGTAAAGCAATGCAGGTGGTGAAACAAAGGGGGAAAAAATCCTGACTGGCAAAACAAAGGGGGAAAAACCCCCGTGACTTTCTGTACACAATGACATTATCTAAGCTGATAAGGATGTAACTCAACAACAAGATCTCAGGATTATCTGAGGGTAACCCATGAAAACATCTGCCAAGTGCTGAAAAGGCAGTCAAGGAAGTAAAAGCGACCACAGGAGTTTCTGGAAAACAACAGAAACTAAGCATCATTATGTGACCGCATAAATGTCTCCTTTGCATCTCGAATATTATACTTCACTCTTATCTCCTCAATGAAAAGGGACAGAGTAGGAATATGTACTCATAAAGGCAACGAGGATGATGAAGAATATTCATAGATTAAAAAAAAAAAGTGAAAAAGCAGTAAAAAGACTGGTATGAGTAAGTGGCTGAAACAAGGAGAGACAATGTAACAAACCCTATAAATGAGGAATAGCGGGACAATCAGTTTTCACTTTCTTTTCCAGCAAGACAACTCGGAGATCTGTATGAGGCCAGCCAGCTGCGCTTTCAAACAAACCAGAGGAGGTGGATCTTTACAGCCTGTTAATCCGTCATCAATGCTCTTTTCTTTGGACAGTAAGGATGCTACAAATTCACAGCACCTAATAAAGTAACTAGGTTCTTCTCATGAAATGAGAAGAACATTTCATTCAAGCGGGACCAGGCACCCAGCCGCGCACACGCTCACCCCGCAGCCGTGCAGCAACAAGGGGCTGTTGCACGGCACGGCACGGCACGGCACGGCACGGCACGGCACGGCACGGCACGGCACGGCACGGCACGGCACGGCACGGCACCGCCCGCCCAGGCTGCCCCAGCCCCGGCCGGGCCCCGCGGAGCCGCCTGGCCCCGCTCCCCCCGGCCCTCACCTGCATGGCGGCGGCGGCGGCAGCGATGGCGGCCGCAGCCCCGCCCCGTTGTCCCGGGAGAGCCGCACTTCCGGGGCGGGGCCGCGCGGACATGGCGGCGGCCGAGCGGCCCGACGGGGAGGTGGGAGCGGGGCCGGGGTGGCGGGGCTGGGGGAGCGGGCCGGGCCGAGCCGAGCCGAGCCGAGCCGAGCCGAGCCGAGCCGAGCCGAGTCGAGCCGAGCCGAGCCGAGCCGAGCCATGAGGGGGGCGCAGGGGACACGCCCGCCATGGGGAGCAGTGGGGCCGGAGCAGCCCGGGGTGAGCGGCGGCGCGGGCGCTGTCCGGGGCTGCTCCGGAGGTGACCCGTGCCGCTGTGCTCCCGCCGCAGGTGGAGGAGGCTGGGCACGTATTCCTCCTGATGAAGAAGGACTATCGCATCTCCCGCAACGTGCGGCTCGCCTGGGTCCTCAGCCGCCTGCACCAGGTCATCCGGGCCGTGCCCGAGCCCGAGCTGGTGAGTTGGTGCTCGGGGCTGGACGGTGTCACCGCCCCTGGTGCTGCACCACTCGGCAGCACCTGCACCCTGCAGAGCGTTTGATCCCCATTCCTTTCTTTGGTTCTTCCTTTGGTGTGGCCTGATGTTCTCTCATGTACCGTTTGCTTGTTCTGGCAGGTGAAGTCAGAAAATGAGCTTGACGTTCTCAGCATCCTGCCTAACGGGTGGCAGCCAGACGAGCCGGTCCAGCCCAGGCCCTACCTGCTCGTCCCTTCCACGCGGGTCACCTTCCTGGCCCGTCAGTACCGATTTGTGATTGAGCTTGATCTGAGCCCTTCCACGGGCATTGTGGTAAGAGCAGAAACCCCCTCTCTCTGGAGAGTCCTGCATTAAAACAGAAACCCGCTTCTATTTCCTGAGAGAAGGTTTATTGCTGTCAGTGTCAGACTGAACTTTTGCAGAAGTCTGGCTCTTCCTGAGAAGCAGCCATGCTGTGCCCCTGGCTGGGACCTTAATGGCAAATCTGTTTCTCCATTGGATGCTTAATGTGTGACTTCTGTTTACAGGAGTTGTCACTTTAATCTAGCTGCCATTGCAGAAGGATGTTTGCTGTTGGCTCTGCAGAGCAGGACAACCAACAATGAGATTGAAGGTCCTAGAAGATGAAAAAGCTGTTCCCTTTCTCTGTTTTTGTAGGATGACTCAACGGGGGAGATAATTTTTGATGAAGTGTTTCATGCCCTATCCCGATGCCTGGTGGGATTGTTAAGACCCTTTCGCATCCCTGGTTCAGACATTATCTACCAGCCAGAAATCTTTGTCACCATCCAGGTGTATTCCTCCATCATTGGCCTGCAGTCCCACCAGGTAAGGTTCAGGCTCTCCCTTGGCACGGCGTGAGCAGCTCACTGTGCTGTGTGGGTGTCCTGTGAGTGCAAGGAAAGCGGGGCAGGTGGCAGCTGGGCCCTGCTCTCTGTGATGCTGCAGGCTGGTCTCGCTAAAACACGTGGCCTGACATGATGCAGAAGTGTGTGTGAGCAACTTCTCCTTCCTGGGCAGGAAGCAGAGGTTTCTCTGGAGAATGCTGCCCTCAGGCACAGTCTTAGAGTTGGGTGGGCCACAGGGAATATTTGCCTCATGTTGAATGTGTGCTTGTTGTTGTTGTTCTTGTTTTGTTGTGTGGGGATTGTTTTTGTTTTTTATTTCTGTTGATTAATTCTTTTTGCCTATTTTAATTAGCTTGAAGCATTTAAGAAGAGCTTGTATGAGCAAAAGCTTGTCTACCTGTTCCAGCTCTGTAGCAGTGGTTAATTCAAAGATAATTGCCTCTTCCTACAAACCTTGTTCTTTTTGCACTGATCTGAGTATGCTTCTTGCTGGAGGGAGCAGCCAGCCCCAGTATTGAGATTTATCAGTGAGATTTTGTTTTTGTCAGGGCAAGTCTGTTTAATAAATTTGAGTCTGGTTTAAAGGGCCAGTGTTGTTTTTGAAGTTCATCCTTGATCTCTTCCACCTTACAGTATTTCCACACAACTTATGTGTTTATGGTGGTGTATTTCATTCCTTTGCTAATGCCAGGGGAAGTGTGTGGTAACAGGAGGAGCCTGCTAGTCTATGCTTGTTCCCTCCCTCCCCTTCCCCAACCCTCCCTGCCTGAGCCTTCTGCCAGGGTTTATGTTGTACCTGAGAAGTGTGGCCATCACTTTGGTCTGTTCTGAGGTGCTGCTGGAGTAAGTGTAGCAGGAATTTCTCCCTTTGTCATTGACATTTTATGTGTCATCTTGCCCAGCAGTTCTGTAGACCATCATGCTGTGCCTCAGTATCTCCCCTATTTACCCTATACTGAGCGCTCTGAGGCTGCTACATTTTTCTTCTTTGGAGCTCTCTAAATTCTCACTTTGTACATGAGGCCATGAACTGTGATCTCTGGGTACAACTGGATAATTGTGTTTCTTTTGGAGGAAAAGGTGTGTATCACTCATCCAGGAAAGACTCAGTGGTAATCATTTATTTCTCCTGTGTCACTATGAGGTCTTGCCTATATGAGGCCAAAGAAGTGTGGATAACATGCAGCACCCCACTAATCTGCTGAGATCTTTGTCTGCATGTTGTATCTTCTTTGCATCTGATTGTGGACAGGGATTGCCTGTACAGGGTGACATCTGTAAACACAGGTGTCATGCCTGTCACCCTGGGGAGTTTCTGTGGTGGCAGGCTTACTCTGTCACATTGCTCAGCCTCTTCTGTAATGTCCAGTCTAATTGTTTATTTTCTGTATTTCAATTTGCTGTTCCCCTTGGAAGATAATTTCATCAGTCTGTAGGTAAGGTGGATTAGAACAAACAGGCCTTCCTTAGAAGCATCAGACCACAGTTAGTGGTTTCTAACAATGATCCCACATTACTTTCTCCTAATAGCTGCTTGTCCTGGGGAAAGTCAAACAAAGTAGAAGTTTCTTGCCCAAGAAGATTTCCCAAAGTGTCGTGTAAGCATCTGCTGTGGGATGCACAGCAGAACAGAGAGAAGTGGCCTGAGCTGTGCCTGTGCTTTGTCAGGGACCTTCACTGTGCAGAACTGTGTTCCTGTGCACCATTCTGGGGGCTGGTGCTGTAAAATCTTAACGTGATGACTGATGTGTATCCTTGGGCCAGGTGCTGTTCCAGGGCTGTCAGCTGGATGAGACCAAGCGTGAGGCCTTTCTGCACCAGGTTTACACACAGCTCTGTGCCTTTGAAAACAAAGTGGCAGAGATGCTTCAGCAGCAGTATGAACCCAAACCACAGGTAAGGAGGGCAGAGGTAATTGGGCTTTCTTGGCTTCCTGGAGATGTGCGCTCTGAGGCCCCTCTGAAGTGGAGTGGCAGGAGGAAAAGCAGCATAGGTCTGCAGAAGGGACAGCTAAGGGGTTGGTGAGATAATGTGGGATCCAGTAATGGGACATGAACACTGAGGAAGCAGAACCATTAAGTGTTTAGAAGGACTGGTGAGGATGGTTAAC